>NC_045429.1:16983000-17303500 GCF_902635505.1 Sarcophilus harrisii | reverse complement strand
TTCCCTTTCCTTTGTCCCATCTAAGTGTCAGTTAGTACAGCCCAATCCCTCCCACAATGCCTCTGTGGTAAGAAGCACCTCTCTTGCAGAGTCAGAGGTACAGATTACCAAGCACAAGGGATCCAGTTTCCAGCCTGCCCACATCTAACATCTATGCCTTTTTCTGATCTCTCCGGGAGCTCTGCTTTCCTTCTCCACTCTGGCAAATACTGGCCTGGAATTAAGGAAGGTTTATTTAGCTGTTTTCCTGAAAACAAAGGAAGCCTGTGATACCTTAGGGGTATGTAAACCTCACCCTACCCCTTCTGCCTCCTGAGGAGAAACACTGTTCTGTTGACCATCATAATATATCTCTGTCTCCCAGCAATCCATACAGTCATTAATTTTTGCTGTTGACATCAGGAAAGAGTGAGTGAGTGTGTGTGTGTGTGTGTGTGTGTGTGTGTGTGTGTGTGTGTGAAACCATCCCCTAAGTGCTCATTAGAAGTAAAAATTGAAAAGCTGCTAGGGAAGGATTTTGTGTAATAGTAGCCCCAATCTGGCGGTTGGTTGGGTAGTTGAAGACCAAACCATCCAATAATTGTGCACCATAGCTTTTGATTGGTTTTAATTCTAACAATGATGTGCAAAGGGTTTCGGTTGAGAAGGACCTGGGGGAATTTGGGAGCCACCTGCACAATTGTGCTGTTGCCTCTGAAGGGAATTAGGAGACATGTTTTAGGAAAATGGTGGCAGGTGTGTCAGCTTGGAGTCCCCTGGGATCTTTTTTCCTGCTTTACTGTTGAGGAGCAAGGCTGTGGTGATACCTGTATAGAACCATAGCTAACATTTCCCCCCTTGGCATAAGTATAGATGGTAGCCTTGAGTGGGTCAAGAGTCAACACATTTGAGTTGAGATCATTAACAAAGAAACAACAAGATTCTCAACACTACATCAGGACAAAAAAGCAGGGCGTGAAGTACTCTATGTTCACTCTCTAGATCTTCTGCTATGGAACACAGCCCATTGGCCCTTCCCTGGTTATGTCTTTTCACATACATCCCCAAAGCTTTATTTTAAATTATGTATGTATCGGGGCATCTAGGGGATGCAGTGGATAGAGTACCAGCCCTGAAGTCAGGAGGAGTTCAGATCTAGTCTCAGACACTTAACACTTCCTAGGTGGGTGAACCAATTGCTGCAGAAAAATAAATAAATTTTATATGTATCACTATTTAAGACAAAAAATGCTAAAATATCATTAGCCAGAATATTTTGGGAAAGGAATACAGTGATGAATTTAGTATTATGCTATAATTAATATTCAACTGGAATGAAATAAGGATAATAATGAAAAGAAGAAGGAAGAAGAGGCAACTTTAAGGATCAAAGAATGAAAAGTTAGTTATTCAATTCTTACTCTAAATTGGGCACTATGTAATCCTCTGAGGCAACAAACACAAAAGCAACATAGCCCTGCCTTCGAGAAGCTTATTTTCTAATTCTAAGCCCTTGGCCTAAATTACCTTCATATATTCTTTGATTGAACTTAATTCCTTTCAGGCAGAGACTGTTTCATTTCAGTTTTATATCCCCTGAAGTGGTCAGGGAAGGGAAGAAGAATTTATTAATTAAGTATTAATTAAATTAATTTAATTTCAATTTATTAGCCAGAGATCAAAGCTCAAAACAAAGAATAATTTGAGATTAAATGTAATTAATTATTATTTTTACCATGTGTCGATCATTGTGCCAAGTGCCTCCCAAATCTCATTTAACAACTCTGTGTTGTGGGTCATATTTTTAATTCTATTTTACAGATGAGGAAACTGAGGCAGAGAGAAGTTAAGGAACCTGCTTAGGATAGCACAGTTTCCTAAGTATCTGAAGTTAGATTTAAACTCAGGTTTTCCTGACTTATCTACTGCATCATCTAGCTGATTGGTTGAAAAGGAGAGGATGTCCATTCTGGCATCAGCCTTTTTCCTTAGCCCAACCTAGACCTCAAGATGCTGAGCTATTGTAAAGAAAACTAAGATAGGACTTTGTGACTGTTTGGGCATGAAAGAAAAATAAAAAAGTAAAGTCAATGGTGACTTGAACATGGATGCTAAACCATAACCCAGGAAGTGGCTTTGCTTTTTAAACTAAATTTCTCATGGCTTATTTCCATTAGACTTATAAATATTTTGAGGGTAGAAATTGGTTTTGTTTTTTGCATTTCTATTTTAGATCCTTCTGCATTGTACTTGGCACCTGGTCAGCCATAATAGAACCCTTTTTATTCCTGTATTTATTTGTGCCTTCAGTTCTTTTGTGTTATTTTTTCAGTAAAAACTGTAAACTCTGTGAGAGTGTGGTCATTTTTATTCTCATTTTGTCTCCAATGCCCATCACCATGAGCACTTAAGAAACATGTACTGCTTGATTGGATGATTCTAAAAGTTGATCTGAGAGCACCAGAAAATCCTGATTATTTGAATTTCTTTAGGGATTTATTATTCTTAAAAAAATAATAATAACCTCTTGTTGTGATTAAAATGGAACACAATCAGATAGAGTGAGGAAAAAAAGGAATTGGATGTTCCAAGGATGTAACTGGTAATCATCCCAACTGAACCATTAGTGAGTGAGAGTACAGATACTTCTTTCACACTGACAAGTCAACAAAAATCAGCAATAGCCAGCAATCTCTTTCCTCAATGGCAATGCATTGACACACCAATGCCAGGTTAATCTGCCCTAGAAACTGGTTGGATCATGTCATTCCAGTGCCCAGAGATTTCCCATTGCTACTTCTATGGAGTCTGACTCTCTAGCCTGGAATTCAGAGTCTTCTGATCTGTCAGGTGTTGCAGGAGATAAAATATTGGGCCTGAAGTCAGAAAGATCCAAATACAAATCCAGCCTCAGATACTTCCTATCTGGGAGAATCTAATTAAATTGTTTAATTTTTATTTGCCTCAGTTTCCTCAACTCTGAAAATGGCAATCTTAATAGTGCTTACCTCCTGTAAAAAGCATTAATGCTAGTTATTATTATTATTATCTTCAACTTACCAGTCTAACCTGATTTCAAATTACTCTTTGTTTTGAGCTCTGAGCTCTAGCTAAACTTTACTGCCCCCTGTCCATTAATCATATCAAGGGGAAACCCCATGGCTTGTTCCACAGCAAATACAATGTAATTGCCTAATGGGAGGCTCCAACATCATTGAAGGAATCAGGAATGGTTTCACATAGAAGGTGACAACTGGGCTAAGCTTTTATGGAGGCTAGGGATCCCTATAGGTGGAAGTGAGGAGGGAGAGCATTGCACACATGGTATACAGCTGAGCAATGACACCAAAATGGTAGATGGATACCTAGGTGTTGCAATGGATAGAGTGTCAGCAAACCCCGAGTTCAAATCAAGTCTCAGATACTTACTTGTATGATTTTGGGTAGGTTATTATTCCTTTCTGCCTCAGGTTTTCATCTGTAAAATGAGCTGGAGAAGGAAATGGCAAACCATTTCAGTACCTCTGCTAAGAAAATCTCAAACGGGGTAGGAGAGTTGGACATGACTGAAAAATGACTAAACAATATTCAGTATAGGAAACAGAATGTAGTCCAGTATATAAAAGGAGAGGTAACATGAAATAAACCTGAAAAGAGAATTTAGAGTCATCCTGAAAGACTTCAAATCTAGCTTCTTCCTGAAAGACCTTAGACAAATTGCTTCTTTCTGGACCTGTTTCCTCACCTGTAATATGGGCAGGTTCTACTAGTTCACCTTTGACCACACATGTAAGGAGTCAAAGTTCTGGGCCCTTGACTTTTGACTCAGTATTCACCAAAGTAAGCCATGATGATTTGTTCTCATATATATATGTTAATTCTTGGTCATTTATGTGGTACATCCTTGTAGCCTGTGAGACATTTCTCATCTTCGCCTGTTGATTGCCTGGAGTTGCCATCCATTTGATATAATGGAACCTTGGCCTTTGGCCCTCAGGCTTTCTCTTCTTTTTTTATTTCCAAGCCTCCCTGATGGCCACCTATTATCCAAAGGACTAGAATCTCTGTATTAGTCCCCGAGCCTTCCTGTGTTGATCAACCATTGTGTTCTTGCTTCCAGGGATTCTAGTATGTGTTCTCTGTTTCCATTCTACCTTCCACCATTACACACTCTAGACCCAGGTACATATCTGGAATTTACTTTGGATGTAGAAGAAAATATGGCAGCTCAGAAATGGTATACTGCAGCCCACAAGGCAATCAGAAGTAGAAATACTATTCTTTGTTCCAGGAGATGGCTTTCTAGGTAGGAGAGCATGGAAGGAACATTTCAAAGGGATGTCAAGGAGACGTTAATAAAAACTAAGATAAATGGAGTATGAGCACAAAAGAGCAATCCAGTGCAATCTAGCCAACTGGTCTTCTCCGGCCTTCTCTTGCTCCTTCCACGTTCCTGAACCTTTGTCTAGAATTCACTCCTTCTTTGATTCCACATCAGATTCTATCTCTTTTTTAAAGAGCTCAAGCATACCCTTCTATAAGACTCATTTCCTCATCTTCCCTATGGCTAATGCCCTCCCAAACTAACTTTTACTTAACTACTATGTATGTATTTATATTTATTCTGTACTCCTCTTTTAGGAAATAAACCCAATGAAAATAAAATTGCTTCATTCTCTTTATTTTTTATTCTCAGTAGCAGGAACAATACCTAGCACATAGTAGGAGCTTAATTTTTCCTTATTGATTGATTGAATGTTGTAACAATCCTCAGCTCATTGATGCACTACAATTCCCTGAGCTCCACTTGGTCAGAGTCACTATAGCCTAGAATGTCTGGCTCTATAATAACCCAAACAGAAAAAATTAGGTCTCCCAGTCAAGCCGACAAACATTTGTTAAATATTGACTACGTGGGAAGTTCTGTGCTAAATGCAGCGAATTCCAAGGCAAAGACAATTCTTGCTTTCAAGGAGCTAAAAATCTATTAGGTGAGACAATGTGTGAACAAATGTGTACAAGCAAGATCTGTTCATGGCCTGATCCCAGAGGGAAGGTGCTAACAGGAAGGGGGATTGGAAAAGGCTTCTTGAAGGAGTTTTTAGCTGGGCTGTGAATAAAGCCAGAAAAAACAGATGTGTTGTTCATCAACTTAATTTTGAGATTTGCCCCCATGGAACAAATCCAGGAGAATCTAAGCTTGTGGAGGACAAGAATAGAGGGCTATTTCCAGTGCCTTCATGAATGTTTTTTAGGAAGATAAAGGAGGCAATTGGATTACATTGGATTTATATGGCAAGAAGAAGAGAAAACAAGTGAATGGGTTAAGTTCCCATTTGTATTCTTGGGACATCAGGTGAATGATGTTGGGTGTTTTTCCTGGGGTGAACTTGTGGACAACAAAACACAAGATGGAGAAGCATGGCTGGATTGGGATCTATAGCATCGGCGTGAACTTCCAAACAGATGATCTCAGCTTAGCTAAGTTCCAAGAGTCAAGATCCTGGCACACAAGCAGAGAGAACTGCCCAATCTTCAAGATCCCACGGCTCAGTTCCTGGCAGGCCCAAGCCAGGGAGCCTCTCTCCAGCCTACTGGCCGAAGGAGCTGTGACCTCATCAGCGCACCAGACAGAGCCATCCATCAACTTCACCCAGCTTTGGCTGAAGGTCTCGTCGCCTCGGCCTGGAGGGGACAGAGGATATCTCTGAGTGATGGAGAACTTCAGGTCACTGAAGCAAACCATGCCTTTGGAACCCTGCTTCTCATCTTCATTCCACTATGCTCCTGCCATCCTGGGCTCTGATACATGAGCTTTTCCACCTTATCTCAACTGACCCAAGGCCACCAGCCGTCTCCCAGACACTTCCAAGTCAAGCAGTCTCCATTCTGGTCATCATCCCCTGCCTCCCTTGGCCCCTTTCAAGTTCCATTTATGGTGCTTATGCCCACAGAAACGATCTTGTTTTCTTTTTTGTTTTTTGCATCCTTTTTGAGTGTCATAGTGCCTGGCATATAGGAAATTAATAAATGTTTCTCCCTTCCTTTCCCTTTCCTTTCCTTCCCTTCCCTTCCCTTCCATATCACAGCTAGAAAGGACCTGCAAGTGGTCCCTTTCTCACTTCTTAGAAATCCTGGCAAGATGCTTGATAGACTCACTACAGATCAGCCCTACAACACCAGGTTCTCTTACTGTAACCGTACTAGCGGCCACCATCTACGCTGTCTTTGTGCCTTCCCCCATGCTGCTGACTCCTTCCAGTCCCCAGACCTCCAGAGTTTATTCCTGAGAGACACTAAGCACTTAAAATGACATTCCTTAAGAATCTGCATTTCTTGTCCTATTGACCCTGTCCCCAACTCCATCTTTCCATCTCTTTACCTGAGAACTTCCATCTCTTTATCTGAGAATTTCCATCTCTTTAACTGAAAACTTCCATCTCTTTACCTGAGAATTATAGCCAAATAACCACCACTCTTGCCTATAAAGGGCATGAGAATGGTTTGCTTTCCCATTTTCTCACCATCTAGTGACTTTCCAGGTCATAACTCCCTTTCCTGACCACTGCTGCCTATGTATATTTTCTTGTCCCACTGGAAAAAAAAAACCTGCTAAGGGCAGGGCCTGTTGATGCTTTTATATTTTCATATTTGTATCTGTGCTCGGCACATGCTTAGTAAATATTTTTCATTTATTCATTCATTTCTTTTGAAACTTAGCTTTGTGATGGGGGTGGGGAGAGAAGATAGGAAAGTATTTAAGCTTTTTGATTCTCAGTTTCCTAGTCTGTTAAAATGGAGATAATAGTACCTGTAAGTAGACCCTACCTCACGAAATTTTCATGAGACTTACTTGAGATAATCTTTTATTCTTACCATTGCAGTTTACAAACTATATGAGCTTGACGAGGAGTGGGCAAGGAGAAAAGGAACAAACATATATTAAAGTGCCCACTTTTTGCCAAGCGCTTTTAAAAATATAATTACATTTCATCACCACAACACACCTGGGAGGGAGGTACTATTATGATTCCCATTTTATTATTAAGGAAACAGAGGCAGATAGAGGTTAAGCAATTTGTCCAGGATCACATAGCTAGTGAGCATTTGAAAATAGATTTAAACTCAATTCTTGACTTCAGGTCCCACACTCTAACCACTCTTCTCTTTGCTTACTCTAGGCAACTTCTCTGTACAAAGTTCTTCTTATTTATAAAAATAAAAGATTGAAACAGAAAATCTTTGAAAGCTCTTTCAGTTCAAAAGTGCGATTCTATTATTCACAGATATCAAAGCTCCATATTAGCGCCTTTTAATTATCTGATATTCATCAATAGACATTGGTATAAAACATACTCATTTCAGGAGAGAGAGGCACAAAATAAATAGTCTTTGCTTAGAACTTCTCATATAGGGGAAAATGTTGATGGATGAGTTCTAACCTGCATCATATTATTTCACATGTATAACCTTTTCCTCCCCAGTAAGGTTGTACCACCAACCAAGATCAAGGGTAGAGCCTTCAAACTGAACAGTTCTTAACATAATCCAGGCTCCATAGGAAAGCATTCAGTACGGTCACTCCTGACTCATCAGAGGGTTCTGATGACTTAGTTATTAGCCCACAGATTTAAGAGAGCTTTTCTTTTCATTCTGAGAAAGACCCTTTTTGTAATTGTGTTATGGAGAAAGAACTAGACCCTTTTTCCTTTGGCAGGAAGTGATTCCCAAGGTGGACTTCCTCCAGTTCCCTATCACTACAAATATATGCCCCTCAGGAAGAGTATTGTTTGTGTGTATGTGTGAGTTTAAAGGAATATTTATTTAACATCAGTCTCAGAAATTTTTTATTTTTTTTTACAACTGGATGAGTTGCATTAAGCATATTATGAGTTTCCTCTGAATGGAATTTTCCATATGTTTGAGCTGCCCTTTGGGTCTGTAAAAGTATTTTGAAGATTGATATTCAAATATGGAGGCCCTCACACCTAAGTCTTTAATATAAGCAACTAGACTTCACTGATCGGCTGAGAGGAATCACGGTCCAATGGGAAGAGCTAGAATCTGTGACTAAGAAGCTCTCACTCTTCCTTGGTGGCTTATTATCTGTTAAAATTTGGTCGAGTCACTTTCCAGGTGTAGGGCTCTTGTTTCTCAAGGAGGAAGGCTGGATTCCTTCTAAGGTTTCTTCCTACCCTCAATCCAGAACTGATACATATATTAAAATGTCTACTCCTTGCCAAACACTTTAAAAAATATAATCCTATTTAATCTTCACAACAAATCTGGGAGGGAGATACGATTATGATTCCCATTTTATAATTAAGGAAACCGAGGCAGAGAATTCTGTATCCAACATAAATTTGGGGGAGGGAAATACTGTTGTGGGGAAAAAAAAAATCGTGACAACTCATATCTGTTTTTTGTTCTTCTGTTTGGTTTGGATTTTCTTGTCTGTCTGTCCAGGAACCCAAGTGCTGTCTCCCGGAGATTCTCTGGGCAAGGGTCTCACCCCAGAGGCTGCGAAGGAACTGGGCCTCCCTGCAGGGATTGCTGTGGCTGCATCGCTTATTGATGCTCATGCTGGAGGATTAGGTATTTCTTTTTTACATGTCTTATGTGTTCAAAAACAAGCAATCAATTTAATCATAGTGTTTGGATTAATCGGACGCCATGTTTTTGTAGCGAACTCTGAGAACTCGGCCATTGGACTCAAGAGCCTTCTGGCAGTAAGGCTTTGAGGAAGTAAATGATCATTAGACTTGTGTACAATTAAAAACTGATTTTAATTCTGTTCTGTTCAGACTTCATCAGGCTGTATTTAATATTCCCTGCTTTTATGAATTTCATCTACCATCCACATTCCAGAAAAATTTGCCTAAAGTTCATTTTTTTTTTGTCTTGTAATTATCTTGACCTTTATAACCCTAGGGGCAGGTGCATAGTACAGTGGATCAATCACCTTGAAATAAGAAAGACTCATGAGTTCAAATATGGCCTCCGGCACTTCCTAGCCATGTGATCTGGGCAAGTCACTTAAACCTGTTTGCCTCAATTTCTTTATCTGTCTAATGGGCTGGAGAATGAAATGGCAAACACCACCACAGTATCTTTGCCAAGAAAGCCTGTTGCCAAGAAAAATGGGGTCAGGGAAGAGATGGACAGGCCTGAAACATGCCAAAATAAAACGGCATTGTAACCCCAGCCAGCATCCACTTTCTTGAGAAACTTGATAAACCTGGAAGGTCAAATCTCATCCATTTAAATTATTGTAGAAACTTCCATAGGTTGAAGATTAGATGTACATATCTCTGTATACATACAACCTATATTTATACAGATATTAAATATGAAGACATGCTTATACATGTATCTTCATGTGTGTATAACACATATATGAACACACGTGTATGAATCCAAGGTAACTGGGGGAAACACAAGACATTGGGGTTATCGGGAAATATGGCAAAAGAACTGACTTTGGAAGGAAGTCAGGGATTTTAAGAGGCAGAGTGGAAGAGACTGAGCAGAGGCCCAGACACCTCAGGTGGAGCGCTGCCTGTGAAGGCCAGATGCTCAGCACTCTACCTTCTGTCTGGAGCACTTTGGGAAGGGTTCTGCTTAAAGACAGGGGCCCAAGCCAGGCTGTCCTCCTAACCTTAGGGCTCTTGATAACATGGTGCCATGGCATGATTTGGGGGGGTTAAATAGATGCTCAGAGAGGCCTTAAAGTCCCAGCAAAGAGCTCAGCTCCTGTGTTCTGGCAGTGCCGATGGCTCTGGGCATGTGAGTCCACAGGAGGAATCTCAGTCCAGCTTCCTCAGCCTCGTCTCAGGATCATTCAGGAGACTCAGACCCTCAGCTGGGCCCTCCTTGTTTCCTTGCTCTCTGCTCACCCTCCTCGGATGTGTTTGGTGTAACCAAGAAAATGGCTTCATGTAATCAGTGAAACCCTCAGCCAAAGGGGAGGTTGCTGCCAAGTTTGGGATCAAAACACAATCCAGCAGAACAAGTCGGAAAAGGGCAGGTGGGCCCCTCTCTGTGCTCTCATCCGTGACCTAAGACCAGTCACTCAACAAGCTTTAGTGATGGCTTCCTCCTATGCGAAATGAGGGAGCAGGACCAGAGGATCACACACAGGTCTGACTCTGCCATTCCCTCAGCTTCCTTCCAGCTGTCAGTCTCACACCCTTCCCTTCAGAGCCCTCCTGTATCAGTTGTATAGATTCCCTGCCCTGGTGGACTTGAGCCACTCACTGATCATGAGCCCTGAGGTACCAGTCAGTGGTTGGTTAACTCTACTTGACATTTCTCCCTAACCATCTTCTATCATATCATCCCCCTCACTACTGAAGGTAGACTTCTCATGCCTCCCCACCCCTTTTCATTCCTGGATGCATATTCAAATCAGCTCTTTATGGAACCCTTTTGGTTCACCATCCATGTAACTTTCTAAACCAACACAACACCAACTCCCTCCCTCCCTCCCACCTTCCCTCCCTTCCTTCCTTCCTTCCTTCCTTCCTTCCTTCCTTTCCCTCCCTCCCTTCCTTCCTTCCTTCCTCCCTTCCTTCCTTCCTTTCCAGTATTCCTAAAGCATGGATGGCTCTGTACCATGCTTCAGCACCAAGAACAGAGCCTACTGTCATTCACTACTTATTCTCATGGCTCCCTCTTGCCTCTGGGGTATATTAATCCATAAATCAACAAGCAAGTATTTATTCAGCACCTACTAGATACTAGGCACTGTACTTGATGCTGGCAATACAAGCATAAATAAAATGACCTGGATAGCTAAAAGACACATTGGATATCATGCTGGGCCTGAAGTTAGGAAGACCTGAGTTCAAATTTTATCTCAGATATTCACTAGCTGTAAGTTCCTAGGAAAATCATTTAACCTTAGTTTGCCTCAGTTTCCTAAATTAAAAAACGGAGGATACTATATCAAAGGATTGTTGTCAGGTTCAAATGAAATAATATTTGTTTTTATATTTGGATCATATGGGCACAGTTTAGCTTTAGCTGAACTCAAAACCAAGCTTTCTACAGGTTCACTCTCTCAACTACTGTGTACTGTTCAGTAAGGTAATATTATTTATAGCTTCAGTCTTTCTTTCTCATAATGTTTTGCAAATGAGGTTGCATTCTAAACTAGAGTCTCCCTTGGCTATTGTGTTTCTCTACTGACTAAAATTTAATGTTTCCTAATTAAATAATTTTCTCATTAAGAGGCCTTTTCCATCTCTTCATTGGAGTGATTGTTTTTTATATTAGTTAATTTCATCCAAGGAAATAAATAGAATATTTTTACTTTGATTAATTTTCTTTATTTCATAATCAAGTTTTATTTTTATTGTTGTGGATTTGGAAATGATATAATTAATTGTAAATAATTTCTCCTTTTCAAGATGTACTTAGTGTGGCTTGAAAACAGAGATGCAAAATATATTTAAACTAGTTCTTAGAAATTATAAACTTAAATGTTTTCAAACCATAGATTATTTGAGTTGGTATTGCCCCCTAGAACATAGAATGTCAAAGCTGGGAGACACTTCAGAACACAAAATGTCAGAGCTAGAAGAAATCGTTAGTCACGGGATGGAAGAGACCCTAGAACTCGGTTCCTCAAGCTATGGCCCATGGGCTAGATGCAGCAGCTGAGGACATTTATCCCCCTCCCCCAGGGCTATGACGTTTCTTTATTTAAAGGCTCACAAAACAAAGTTTTTGTTTTTACTATAGTCTGGCCCTCCAACAGTCTGAGGGACAGTGAACTGGCCCCCTATTTAAAAAGTTTGAGGACCCCTGTGCCTAGAACATAGAACATGAATACCAGAAGGGACATTAGAATATTGAATGTTAGCACTAGAGGAAACCTTACAAGATCATTAGGTCTAACCCTCTAGTTTCACAGAAGAGAAAATTGACATCCAGAGGAATCCATTTAAGCTCAGACAGATAGTTGGAATTAGAACTGAAATCAGAATAATTTCCTGATTGTAAATGATAATCTAGAATAACAATCTAGTATTTTCCCCACTACAAAATTAAAAACATGAATCTGATTCCCTATAAGTAGTTGAATATTGTTGCAGGACT
The DNA here is from genome assembly GCF_902635505.1 of Sarcophilus harrisii. Lineage (NCBI taxonomy): Eukaryota > Metazoa > Chordata > Mammalia > Dasyuromorphia > Dasyuridae > Sarcophilus > Sarcophilus harrisii. Next base: position 17,291,419 of record NC_045429.1, on the reverse strand, counting down.
GGGTTTAACTTCATGACAGACAGCTGTGAAGACTGAGTTAGCCCCCTGGATACCTTAGAATCAGCCGGAGTCAGGATAAGCAAAAGTCCTTGGTCTTTACACTTGATCTTTAGGGGTAGAAGTGAAGGGGATGGATGCAGGACCTCCACGGCCTCTCTTCTCCTTGTCTACCGCCAAAGTGACTCATCTTACTCCACCCCCTAATCCTTCCCACTATTCTCTGTATACACCAAAAGATTGAGCCAGAACAGAATAGTGGGAAGGCCCATTTTCCAAACATATGCTGATATAGTATAGTCCAATCAGTAATTAGCCTTAAGTGCTCAGTTGTCTGATTCCAGTGCACCTACTCAGAGTTTCAGCCCTTTACAGACAGCCATGTCAAAAGCAGGCCTTTGGCGTCATAGTCTTAGAGATGTACTTTGCATGGTTATAGTGGCAGATACATCTCAATCACCCCATTTCCAGATTCCCAAAATACCTTAAAATGATATATAATGTCATATAATTTTGACATTTATAATCTGTGTCCCTATGGATCATGGACCCTAGAAATCAGTTCTTTCACTTTACAGAAGAAAAAAACCTGAGGCCCAGAGAGATGAAGTGACTTCCCAAGTTTGTTTGCAAATGGCAGATCTGACAGTTAAACCTAGGCTGACTGACCCCCCATCCCATATTATTTCTATTATAATATTACTGTCCAACACCCCCCAACCCCTCCCACACATACCCACCTCCTCTTTCACATAATATCTTCCCTAAAAGGTCCTTTTCCAAGCAGTTAATATGTTTTTGTCCAGCCATGTTTTGCTACTGCATTAAATGATTATTATTCTTTAATAATGTCCATGTGGAAAAGATTACAACCCAGTCCACCAATCCATTAAAAGCATTTTATTAAATACATACGATTTTCGAAGCACCATGCGAGCTCCTTTTGAGGATATGAAAAGCAAAAAGGAACATTTTCTGTGCTCAAGAAGTTTATATATTATTAATAGAAGCAATATGTGCATATAACTTATAATAGGTGTATTATGTGTGTGTGTACACAAACTACCATTATATATACACTATAATGCTATTATATGTGTGTATATACACATATGCACGTATATGTTTATGTAATGTATCTATATATACATATAAATCACATATTATATACAATAATATATACATATACTATTATACATATATATTTATATATTAGAGGAGGCACAGCACATCCATAGCATCATGATGGTCTGTCATGTTCCAGGAAGGAGGAAGAAGACTTCTTTAGTGATCAAACAACCAGAAGGAAAACCACCTTTATTCTTTTGCTGCTGGTTAGTGATTTAGTCTGGCCACAGGTGGTTAGGAGACGGCCAGACTGATAGCAGGAGATTTGTCTGGACTCTGGACACTTTTGATCTCGTCTCTTGCTCCTGTCAATTTCCAGAGCTTATCTGATTTCATGTTGGTTCTTGCTTCTTGTTACCCAGATGTCTGGAAAGATAGTAAGAGAGGTCTATACTCACCCCGTGCCTTTCCCAAGGGAACCATGGCAACATCTGCCCTGTGAAGCGAAGGCGGTATGGCTTCTTCAGTGAATGCTTGCTGAGTGAGTGAGTGAGTGAGTGAGTGACTATTAAGGAAGAGACCCCGCCACTCCATGCTCCCCACCCTCCATGGAGAACCCTGGATGAAGCAGGAAAATAGCGGAATTTTTCATTGAGTCATGTCTGGATCTGAAATGGGTCTACCACAAAGACCCAAGGTCTGTATCCTCCCTGCTTCCTCTTCATGACAAGTTTTCAGCCAAGATCTAACCTCACACTGAGCTTCAGCATGTGCGTGTGTTTGATTCCAGATTTCTCCTTCTTTGCCAAAATGTGGAACTGGCTGCAATCATGATGCCGAGGCGGCTCTGTCTGCTCCTAGATCAGGACTGATTTTAGACAAGATTTTCTTTTTGGATGATGAAAGAACAGTCATAGCCAGCATGGCAAGGAACCAGGAGCCTGAATCCCCCCAGGCAATGATGACTTTGTGCTGGTGAATGGTCAAGTACACCATCTTTCTCTGTTTACTCTTTTCAAAGAAACTGAGTTTTGAGAAGGAAATATATGATGTGTTTTGATAGAGAGAGGGGGGAAAGGAGTGTGTGAGAGAGACAGACAGAGATGGAAACAGACAGGAAAAGAAGGAGGGAGGGGGAGAAAAAAGAAGAGAAAGGGAAGAAGAGAGAGAGAGAGTGAGGGAAGAGAAAAGAAAAAGGAGAGACAGAGACAGAAAGTCAGAGACAGAGAGACAGAGAGATGAAAAGAGAGGGAAAGAGAGAGAGAGAGGGTTTTTATTATTATTATTATTATTATTACATTTGTGTCTGACCTCTCTATGACACCATTCGTGATTTTCTTGGCAAAGATACTAGACTGCTTTTCAACTGAAGCAAACAAGATTAAGTGACTTGCCCATGGTCAGAGAGATTTGAACTCAGGCCCTCCTGACTCCAGGTCTGGCACTCTATCCACTGAACCACCCACATATATATGCATATGTGTCTGTATGTCTACATATAATATGTATATGTTTTTGATGTGTGTGTATATATACATATATGTATACACACTTGATTCAAGAAAGATTAATTAGATATTCTTATATACTACTTTATGAAATACTATTATGTCATTTATATGGTACGCCATGTTCTCGACTCACCAATGATAGAGTTGGGACAGTTATTCTCATTTTCCAGATCTAACCTCGAGGAGGCACTTGTGAGTGGGCTCTGGAGGCATCATTGGGCTACTATTAGAGTAACTTGGCCAACGGCACATGTGCAAATAAAGTTCTCAACTAGCCTAAAGACCCCTAGGTGGAAGCTTTGTTCCTCCCTTCCAGGAAGCTACCATCAGTAGGGAGGGACAAGGTGCTCTAGTGTACAGCTTTTCTTAAGTACTTTGTTGTGTTTTGTTTTGTTTTATTTTCTCTTAAAAAGAAAACGTAAACATGAGTCTAGTATCCATATATTTCATTATTTGGTCCTAAATAGTTCTTTTTTCTCTCCACCCCATCTCTTTCTTTTCTTTCTTTCCCTCCCTTTCCTTTGTTTCCTCCCTCTTTTCTTCATTTCTACTTTGTCCCTTCCTTCCTTCCTTCCTTCCTTCCTCCTTCCTTCCTTCCTTCCTTCCTTCCTTCCTTCCTTCCTTCCTTCCTTCCTTCCTTCCTTCCTTCCTTCCTTCCTTCCTTCCTCCTTTGTTCTTCCTTCCTTTATTCCTTCCTTCAAAATAAAATAAAAACACAAATCCTTCCCTTCTTTTCATCCCTCCCCCAACTTAGCTTTCAGTTCAGCACAATTGAATAATGTATTTTCCATTTTCCAAAAGGAAAATTTCTATTTAGTCTCACATATATCTTAACAATTTAAATAAAACACATAAGACATCTTAGATTTTTATTGACCAATGAATTTATCACATTTTTAAAGTTTAGATATAGAGGTAAACATTTAAAAGGTTCTGAAGATTTCTTATATCATAGCAAAGAAAAATCAAAGTAAATATGGAAGCAGGCTGGGAGGTTGGATGAAGAAGAAAGACAGGTGAAAGTGAGTAGATAACGATTTAGACATTTGCTTCCCTCATAAAAATGGAGAGGGGGAGAGGAAGGAGCTGTCGTTTTCTTTCCTCTTGGATCATACTTGATTAGCATGGAAGAATTTGCCTAGTCTGTGGTTTAGCATTCAGATTTCCCATCTTCTCTGGCTCCCAGCCATCAGTCTGCTCAAGCAATGACAACACCCATTATCTCTACCAAGTTGAAAAGGGTCTAAACGTAGCTTAGACTTTTTCTAGTCATTCCACAATAGTGTCTCAGTGTCAATCCCTTTTCTATAGCTTTTTTCTCCTTCCTAGAAGAGATTCCAATAATCAAAATCAGTGCAGACCCTGGAACTTGGGAATCTAGGTAGAATAGCCCAATAACGACTGGAAAATGGACATGTTAGTCCAAAAAGTTATAGACATAGTGAATAAGGCTGTGAGGTGATCAATTAACACAGCCCATCCAGGAACAATAGCCAAAGTGGATTTAATTATGATCATGGTTCTAGAACTTGAGTAGGAAGAACAAGTGAAGAAGAAAAGAGCAAGAAAAGAGTATGTGTGTTGGAGAAGAGACTGTGAGTGATGAGAAGCTTGGAAAGGAGCGATTGAAGTAAACATAGCTATTAGAGTTTTCCTGAAATATTTTTCTGAGTGAGAGATAATTCTAGTCAAGAACCTTTCTGCAACATTTCAATGAGGACTCATAGGATGACTTTATTATAGCAAATACTGAATACTTTCATATCTCTTTGCTTATCTGTGTTACTTATTCTCATCCTTACATAAAAAAGCAATGCAATATTGTGATTTTTTTTTTCAATAATCTAAGCCATGGTGACATCTTCTCCAATGGTTTCCATCCTGGGATAGAGCAATTAGAGTTTTGGGGACCTGCTCTTTGGGCTCTTCAAGCCAAGTAAAACAAGCTTACAAATTGCAATCTTTCTTATCAGTAATACTTCATTATGGATCCAGAATAGTAGGAGAGTGGCAATAGAGATGGAATATAAACTCCAAGGAAGCAGAGCTTGTTTATTTATTTATTTATTTTTTATCCCTAGTACCTGGCTCATAGTCCATGATTAATAAAAATACTTATTAATTGATCATTGGTGGAAGTGATACAGAGAGGGACTGTAGGGAGAAATGTTGACCCTAACTGCTTTCTAGGGTTTTATTTTTGATGATTAAATGAGAAGTTATAATTATTTTTGTAGTGGAACATTGACTCTATATGGTTGCTGTAAGTGGCTCTCTCTATATGTAGACCTTGTAGACTCCAGAAGAAATCAGAAAGTGCTCAGGTTGTATTGGTGGCCCTGCATTATTTCCCAAATAGTTTCCTTTTTCAATCCCATGTTCCATTGTTCCTTCTTTTTTAAAAACTTCTTTTAAAAGTATTCATCTCCCCCAACTTGGATATTCCCGAAGTAGAAATTCATTTAGCTTAATGATTGTTCTTCTGCACACATGTCACCTTCTGGGCAAATTGGGGAGATTCCAATGGATTTGAACCTCCCAACAACTATATTAGTGCAAACTCTCTTATTTCTGACATTTTGGGAGTCAAAGGACCTGTGTTCAAATCCATCTTATATTAACTAACTTGATGCCGAAGAGAAACTGTGTGGAGAAACAGTAAATGTTAGGCCCAGATGCAAACCAAGGGTCTTGAGCTCATTCTTTCCAGGACGCCAGATTGTGACGGCCTTTGGCTGCCTGGGGTGTTAAATGCAGCAGTGTCCCTTGGCCACCACCAGCCTGGAACATCATTGCTTGGTTTGGGAAATCCTTCCAGCACAAGGAGTACCTCTGAGCCAGACATTAACCCGGGACCGTTCATCTGGGTATCAGAAGTCCAAGGAGACGAGGGAGGGGCAGTTCTTGAGAAAAGTAAGAAGGGCCAGAGGGCAGGAAAGGGAGGGCTGGCTGGAAGGAGCTGACCAAACCCAGGGAGAACCAGGAAGGGATGGGGAGGGCGGAAGGTAGTGTCAGTGTCTGAGCAGATAAAACTAGGGCAGCTCCTGCAGGGCCTGGCTTGGGATCAGAAGCAAAGGAGGGAGGAATCTGTTTATGTGCTTCAGAGTTTATTGTTATAAGTGGAGGTGGAGTCCCATGAACCCACCATGGCTTAGACAGTGGGCAGCTGCCGGCACAGCAGCACAGCGGATGCGGCATCCAGTAAATCTGAGGGAGCAGGACCCATCTGGCCTGCTTTTTCCCAGGACCCGAGCATCCCTTGGAAAGACTTGCTGTTTGGGCCATTTCTCTGGGCCGTCAGGAGCTGGCCACAAGCCTTGGCTGGGGTGTTTGGCCTTTGCTGACTGGGCGGGCAGCCAGATTGAATCTGAAACCGTGGGGGCTGCCCTTGCCTCTGCCGGGGGAGCTGAGGAGCAGGAGCTGGGGGGCTCTGAGTGCTTCAGTGAAGGAAGCTTGTGCTTCCAGCTGTGGGAAAGCATGGAATACCACTCGGTTCAACCTATAAACCAAACCCTTCCTTCCTGCACATCTGCTCTGTTCCAGGGACTCTGCTGGATACTGGGGACAAAAAGCCCCTGCCCTCAAGATGCTTACATTCTATTGGGAAGGCAAAATAGAAGGATGCTCTGTGATAATAGGGACCAAATTTGGGTTTGATTAAGAAATGGGCAAACATTTCTCCCTCCTGTCTTTGCCACTGGGGGGAGGGGGTACTATAACAGCTACAAGATTCAGCTGAAGCATTGACCTAGCTGTCTCTTTCCTCATTATTTTTAATCTTTCTTAAAAAGGAACATTGGCTGGGTATGAAATGGGTTTGGGAGGTGGATATGTTGGACAAGAAGGTGAAGCAAAAATAGAAAATAGAAATATTTTTATAAGATAATTCTTATTTATAAAACAAAACAATATCAGGGAGAGAGCACAGGCAACTGAGGAAGTCAGGAAATAGACATGAATCATAAAGAAAACTCTCATTCAGGAAGCATTTTAGATTTCCTTTCTCACATGATGCCTTCAGAATGGGAAAATCAGGCCTTGGAAGGGTCTCAGAATAGGAGATGTCAGAGCAGGGAGGAGCCTTAGAACAGGGAAGGTCAGAACAGGGAAAGCCTGAGAACAGGGGATGTCAGAGCTGGGAAGAGTCTTAGAACAGGGACAATTTAAGGTAGAGGAGAACTTAGAATATAAGGAATATGTTATTCAAACCCATAAGCCTGAGGGAAAAGAGATTTCAGCCTGCCTCAGGACCTCCACTTCTCTTATGTGAAAAGTCTCATGATTACTTACTAGTGTAAAATTCTTCCTAATGTCCTAGCTATACTTATAATAACAAATCAAAGGTATTCCTGTTTCTTCACTGATATGTTCTTTTCTTTTCATCCCATTAAGAAGTTACTAATGCTATAAAACTTGGCTGCAAAATCCCCTGGACTGAACAATCCCCAGGGTGTCTTGAGCCTGCTCCTCCCTTGTAATTTCACCCTCCCCTTGAAGGATCAATTAAAAAGCTGGGAAGTGATTACTATGGCCTGTAGTCTTTTTTTGGAGAGCCCAATGCATTTTCTTATTTGTGACTTCCTCTGTTTTATATTCCAAATATCAATACTCAACTATTAATAATTCATATTTATATTATAACTCTCTATAGTTGCAAAGGACTTTCCTGACCAAAACGCTTTACAGGGGTTTCTTTTTTTTTTTTTCTTTTTTTTTTTTTTTTTTTTTTTGTGAAATGAACAATAATATATAAACAATGTATGAATGAACACTAGCAATACTTACCTTACTTGAAGTTCAGATGGATGAAGTGACTTATCATACATCATACATAGAGTAAGAAGCAGCGACGGCCTCAGGTTTCGGTCTTTAGACATCAGATCCAGTCCTTTCCCCACTCACTCTGTCAGACAATGTAGTCTAAAGGAGCTAGATTTGGAGACCAAGAACATGGCTTCAGATCCAAGCTTCATTTGGGCCTTCATCTCTCTGGGTTTCTCTTTCTTTCCTTCTGCAGTCACTCCCAGCTCTATGTCTGTCATCCCCGATCCTTGCACACATGAATGCTACTCTATTTCACCAAAGGAGAAACTGAGGCTCAGGGTATTGCCAAATGAGGCAGCACCTGGGACCAAGATGATTCCCAACTTTAATGAACTTATCCCAGGATTTTGCCGGAGACTGGAGGCATAGCTCTCTGTAGGCTACCTGAGGGCCCTATTGACGGTCAGAACAATTTAGTTTTTATCTGTGTAACTCCAGAATTGGGCTTAATGAAGCTTGGATTTGAAGCCATATTCTTGGTCTCCAAATCTAGCTCCTTTAGACTACATTGTCTGTTTGACAGTTCTGTTAATGAGTGGGGAAGGGACTGGATCTAATGTCTAAAGACCAAAATCTGAGGCCATCTCTGCTTCTTAGTCTGTGTATGATGTGGGATAAGTCACTTTATCCACCTGAACTTCAGGTAATGTAAGTATTGCTATTGTTTATTCATATATTGTCTTTCATTTCACTAAAATGAAGAAACCCCATGAGAATTTTTTGCCAGGAAAGTCCTTTGTAAACTATAGTGTTTTATAAATATGAATTATTGTAGTGGAGTATCAATATTTGGAATATAGCACAAAGGAAGCCAACCAAGCTGTGTCAATCAACTGACACATAGAAGCTACTTAATAAATGCTTATTAAATCCAGTCTCAGACTTGGTCATTAGTATTCCCTGAATCATGCAGGCTGGGGCTGAGATATGTCAGAAAATTGTGTAGAATCTCCTGTAAGTACAGGAAGTAGATCCCTTCTTGTAGCATATCAGACCTATTTCAAATGTTTGTCTGCTTATCCCTAGGCAACTAGATCTTGCAAGTTTTTTTTTCCCTTTTTCTTTTTTTTTTTTTTTTCTAAAGGAAGGGGATCTAAAGGCTTCCAGGCTTTCATTTCATCCCATGTACTCACATGGGTTTGAGAAAACAAGTGCTCATTTCCCCTTCTTGAGCTTGAGAAAAGGAGAATCTGAGGAGCCTGGGTAGGTTGCCCTCCCAACCCCCCAGAGTATGAAGAATTGGCTATTTTACATCCCATGCGCCCTTTGTTTTTAATGGAACCAAGCTCCGCACATGGTGTCTCAAATCCATCTAAGAGCTTCATCGCTAATGTTTGCTTTGGGACTCCAGCCTTCACAGCTGTTGATGGGAAAATACACTTGGCTCATTATCTAGCTCCCTGCTGCTTTCACATCTGAACTCTTGGCCAGATACATTCTGGTCATTTCTTCAACGGGCCTGATTAAGTTTTTTTGGGGGTTGTCGTTGGGTTGATTTTTCCCTCTTGCTAAACTTTCATAAAAGTCCCCACACAGGGGCCAGAATAACAACTGAATGGTATCATTTTCCAAAAAGCATTTTTCTAGCCACCTTTCTGTACCTCTGCTCCCAGGCCCAAGATGGGAACTGTTTGGGGAATATGGAAGAATCTTATTAGTCTCCAGTTACACATTCGGCATCCCCCAGCTCCAAATAATCTGCGTTGCTTATCTCTGCTTTGTGTTATGGCTTCGATGTCAGAATCTGAGTCTCTGGAGAGAATGAAGAGAGTGGAGGACTTTTTTTTTTTTTTTTTGGTTGTTATTGCTGTCAAGACGAGAGCTACGAAAGTAGCTTTATGACTTATCAAAATGGCTAATGGGAATTAAGAAATACCAGGGTAAGTTTAAGTGTATCCTAAGGGGGAGGGACAAATGAAAAATATTTCCAAGTTTACACTGTAAAAATTATGACTCTCATAGATTCAGACTTGATCGTGGGCAGAATTATTCAAGCACCACGGCCTACATTTATTTGGACATGACAAAGAAGCGAGGAAAATCTGAGTTTAAATCCTATTTTGGATACTTACTGGCTGTGTGATTCTTAGCAGTGAATTTAATCTCCCTGTACCTCAATTCCCTCATCTGTAAAATGGGAATGGTAGCTTCTGTGACTTCTGAGATCTCTTCTGGCTCTCAATTCCGGAGATCCCATGTCATGGTCTTCCTTGGACAGGGGTCATGGGCTCATGAGTACAGAAATGGGTGGGAGTGAGCACCAGCCCTCTCATCTTAAGATGAAAAAACTGAAGCTCAGGGTCAAGAACTACATGTTAAAGGTGAATTGGGTCCTGAACCCCAAGCATCAGGTCTATTTCCATGCTAACTTCCCTGCCTGTAGGTGTAGCAAATAGGGAAAACCTCAGGAAGGGATTGAGATGGGTAATGCTCCCCTGGGCAATGGAAGGGAAGCCCCCAAGTGAAGGATAGAAAGGACATAATCCAAAGGTCACTCACCCCAATGTCCATGGGCTGCCAAGACCCAAACGACTAAGAGACCATCGCCAATCAGGTAATCCCCTACCTGAGCAATCTGCTAGAAACTTGCATATGGAAATATAAGGCTTGTTCTTGGCCCAATGGGAACTGCTTCTGCAATGCTTTATTATTTTTTTCCATTGCAAATGCACACATGGATCACCCTTAGAGAGCACCAATGTTCTATGTGGTCCCTGATTGGGTCAGGAACCACTTTTTCAATGACCCCTTCCAACTTACAGATTCATCCTCCAAAGATGCTGGGCAAGTCATCACCTCTATGGCCACTGGTTTCCACATTATAATCAACCACCATGTGTATAATGATAGCGATGAGGTCCTCATGACATAACAATAGGAACCTAGGAAGACCTGAGTGCAAAACACCAATCATATGCTTGCTTCCAATCTGACTTAAACTTTCACAGCCTCAGTTTCCTCATGGATAAAATTACGTGATTGCTAAAATTCTCTTCAGATTCCAGTCCAGTAGATGTTATATTTCTTGAAGCAGGGACTGCTGTGTCTTTCTGTGTGTTCCCAAGGCATAACAGTGCCTGGAACACAGTAGGGACTTAATAAACTTATTTTTTTTTAAACTTTTTAACTCTTTTATATGCCAGATAATTGGGTTTAAAACCCATATTTGCTATTTCCTTAAAACAAAGCAGCAGCAGCAACAATAAAGATTAAGAGTTGTAATCATCATCATTATAACCTTTTTTTTTTAAGTCCCCATTTAATCCTATGTTTCAGGCCCTGTGCTAAGCACTAGATATACAAATAATGACAAAAAACAAAATTAAAAAAAAAAACACTCCTGTTCTGAAAGAATTCATGATGTCGTTTAGAACATTCTGAGAAGACTTCCTTAAACTTCATTTGATTATCAAAAAAAGTTAAAAAGTTTAAAATACCAAATATGGATGGGCTTTAAACCCAATTATCTGGCATATTAAAGAGTTAAAAATTAGAAACTTTATTTGAAAAAATTAATTAGCATGTGAAAGGCTGTCAGGACTATATCTTTATTCTTCATTGGCTGAATTTAAGTTTATAGTTATAGATGACTCACCCTTATGACTCCTGAATCTAAGTCAGGGGATCTCCCTCTAATTTAAATAATAGGGGTGACATAGCCAGATACAGCCTATAGCGAGGCCCTTCCGTTTCACAGCATAAACAACACATGCATTTACATTTCAGGTGGAAAGTAGATCATTTACAAGGGAATTTAGAGACAGAGTCTGAATAGACCCTGTCAGCCATGCCCAGTGGGATGTTGCTCATCAATCAATCAATTGGTAAGCATTTTATTAAGCACTTGTTATGAGTTATAAGCACTGAGTGTACAAACAAAAATGGAACTGACCTATTCTCAAGGCACGTTATGTGCTAATGGGAAGACCTCATGCACAAGGAGATAGAAATACCAGATAAAGCCTTGTTATCAGTAGGTAAGACTTTAGACTGGAGCAGGGGTTCTTACTGGACCCTTTTGACAATCAGGTGAAGTTTAAGGAAATCTCAGAATGTTTCTAAATTACATCATGAACTCTTTCAGAATAGGATGTTTTTTTTTTCAATTCTGTTTTTTTGCCTGTATTTGGATATCTAGTGATTAACACAGGGCCTGATCCATAGGATTAAAGTGACTTGCCTGGGTTCACACTGCTAGTTAGTATCTGAGATTGGATTTGAACTCAGGAAAATGAGTCTTGCTGACTCTATTCACTACACTATCTAGCTGTATTAGTGGTACTTGATTGTTAAAGAATAAAACACTTAAAAGAATAAAGGAAATTAATCATAATGATATAGTTATCAACATATAAAGAAGTGAATGAATGAAGTTCACAAACTCCAGGTTAAGAGCCCCTAATCTATTGAATCAGAATCTTTTCATTAGAAATGACCTCAATGATCATCTTGTCCAGTTCGTATCCTAACAAGAAACTCCTTCAGGACACTACTGACAAGAGGTTATCTCACCTTGCCTTAAATGTTATCCCATGAGGGCTATCCTGCTACATCTCTGAGGTACTGAATCCCACTTTTGGACAGCTACAATTCTTAGAACTCCTTCCCTACCCCCCGAAGTTCCTCCTAAATCTTCCTTTTTACATCCTCCTTTCTTTGCTCCTGGTCCTGTCTTCTGAGAACAAATAGGGCAAGAACTGTTCTACCACAACTCGTCTTTTCTTCTCAAAGCTGAGTATCTCCAGTTCTTTCACAGTGACCCAGATTGTTAGAAATAGGTTATTTTCTGTTCATTGGGATTTTTGTATTTAGATTGAATTTGTTGATCCTTAAGTATAATAAATCTCATGGGGTTATTGATTGTGTGTGGTCCAAAAACACCTCAAACTCAGTTCTGAGAGCTTCCTCACCTTGCCAGTTACACGATGGCAGCATTTTTAGGTACCTGAGGTTGTAATCTACTGGGGGGATGGAGAACAGTGGCTACCCTGATCAAAATACTAGATCTTTGAAGGCTTGAAGGATGTTTTGCCATAGAAGACCAAGGAAGGGTATGTACAATATACTTTAGAGAAGTCACCATCAGAAGGAGCAATTTTTTAAATAATAGCTTTTCATTTTTAGAATACATGCAAAAATAGTTTCCAATATTCATGCTTGCAAAATATCGTGTTTTAAAGTTTTCTCCCTTCCTTCCCTTCACCTTTCTCCCCTAGACAAAAAGTAATCCAATATAGGTTAAACATATGCAATTCTTTAAAACATATTTCCACATTATCATGATGCACACAAAAACAAATCCAATCAAAAAGGGAAAAAAAAGAGAAAGGAAAAAAGCAAGCAAACAACAACAAAAAAGGTGAAAACACTATGTTGTATTCCACACTGATTCCTCAGTCATCTCTCTGGATGCAGGTGGCTCTCTCCATCACAAATTTATTGGAATTGAGCTGAATCGCCTCATTGTTGAAAAGAGACGAGTCCATCATAGTTGATCATTACATAATCTTGTTGTTGCTGTGTACTGTGTTCTCTTGGTTCTAGTTCATTTAGTGTCAATTCATCTAAGTCTTTCCAAGCTTCTCTGAAATCATCCTGCTAATCATTTCTTATAGAAAAATTATATTCATTACACTCATACACCATAATTTATTCAGTCATTCCCCAGCTGATGGGCATCCACTCAGTTTCCAGTTCCCTGCACTACAAAGAGGGCTGCCACAAATATTCTGGCACATGTGTATCCTTTTCCCTTTTCTGTGATCTCTTTGGGATACAGACCCAATAGAGACAGTGATGGAACAATGGGGATGCACAGCTTGGTAGCCTTTGGGCATAATTCCAAATTGTTCTCCAGAATGTTGGACCAATTCACAACTCCCCCAACAATGCATTAGCATCCCAGTTTTCCCATATCCCCTAGAACAATCATCTTTATCTTTTCTGTCATCTTAGTCAATCTAAGAGGTATGTAGTACCTCAGAATTGTCTTAATTTGCATTTTTCTAATAGTGATTTAGAGAATTTTTTCATGTGACTACAAATGACTTTAACTTCTTCATCTCAAAATTGTCTATTCATTTCCTTTGACTTTATCCGTCACAGAATGACTTATATTCTTATAAATTGGAATCAATTCTCTATATATTTTAGAAATGAGGCCTTTTTCAGAGCCCTGAAAGTATTTTTTTCCCTCACTTTAATGATTCCTTTATAATCTTGGCTGCATTGGTTTTGTTTGTATAAAATCTTTTTAATTTAATATAATCAAAATTATTCATTCAAAAAGAACAAAATCTTAATAGTAGCTTTAGTATTTGAAGGGTAATAAGCTTTAAGTCTTTAAAAAAATCCACTAATTTGGAATCCTTCCTTCTCTAAAGAGGCTGTATGAATAGGTGCTATTAACTATATAATGTGATATAGTAACTTTGTATGATAAATTATTCTGTATCTTTTGTTTTGTTTTGTTTTTCAGCATTTGAAGCATAGGCTTGAGGGGGATAAATGGGAAGGAGAGAGAGAAAGAAATAGGTGGAGAGGGAATGAAATAGAAAAGGAAAGAGGGAGGGAAGAAGAAGGAGATAGAAGAAAAATAAAGAAGAGAAGAGAAAGAATGAGGTGGAAACAGAGAAAAAGAGAGGTGGAGATAAAAGGAAATGGAAAGAAAGGAAAAGAGGGAGGGAAGGGGAGAAGAGAAAGAGAAGAAGAGAGAGAAAAGGAGAGGAAAGAGAGGAAGGGAAGAGAAGGGGAAAGGAGAAAGAAGAAGAGATGGGGAATGGAGAAGGAAAAAGGAACTGGATGGAAATAAAAAGAGGAAGGAAGGATAAGATTCAGCAGAAGGGAGAAAGGGAAAAGGAAGAGAAGAAAAAGGAAATGGTTGGGAAAGGAAGAGAAGAAAGGAAAAGGGGAGAAGAAAGAAAAAGGAAGAGAGAGAGTAAGTGGGAGAAAGGGAGTGGGAAAAAGAAGGGGAAGGAGGGAGGAGAAGAGATAGAGAAGCAAGGGAAGAAGGAAAAGGAATAAAGAAAAGGGAAGGGAAGGAAAGGAAGAGGATGAAAGGGGAAGGAAAAGAAAAAGAGGAGAGAACAAGAGGAGCCAGAAAGGGAGACCCAGAGTCAGAGTAAGAGACAGGAAAGCAGACAGAGAGACATACAGACAGAGACAGACAAAAACAGCTGGAAGGTTGCCAGCAATTAAGCAAGAAGTTGGCAGACACCAGATGGGCAGGGTGGTGGAGGCAGCCCTAATGATGATGATGAAATTGTCATTACTGGGAGCTCGACAAGTTTGGGTTTTTTTTTCCTTTTTCAGACATCCTAAATAAATAAATGGAAAAGGGAGAAGGCTAGCCTGGCGAATGGTAGCAATTAGTATGTGCTCTTCCAAGGTCTTCATTCAGTATCATTATGGACCCGACTTCAGCAATTCTGCCTTTCTTACCTCATGATAGTGCTTACGATGTTAGGGCTACTAAAAATAATCCCAGACATTTACGCGGTGCTTTATAGGGACAAGTGATGATAATACATGCATAGCAGACTTTTCTCACAAAATATATAAATCAACACAATGAATACATACATAGTATAAATAAGTAAACCAAGTCATAATAAAAGCAACAAAAATTGCAAAAGTGAGCATCTTTGTACTGGTCTTAAAGTTACAAGAAACTAAAGTCCAGGGAACTGAAGTACTTTGTCCAAGATTCATGTAGGAAGCCACTAGCAGGGAAGGGATTTAGAATTACAGAAATTTAGAGGTGGAAACAGGAGGATGTGTGAGCTAGCTTGAACTGGATTCTGACAACTGATTGGTAAGTTTTCAGTGTGAGCTAAAAACTCATTGAATAATCTGTCAGGGCTTGAGTTAATGTTTTGTTGGTCATCTATACTTTAAAAAGTGATGGAGAAAATGTTAACAATAGAGAAGAAACTCAAAAGTGATGTGTGTATGTATATATATGAATTATGTACATATTTATGTATATTTTTCCTCCTGGAAAGAGAATTGTTAAACTTTTATAAGCTCCCTACTAGATGAAAGGGACCACAGAACATAAAATTTTAGAGCTAGAGAATCAGAATGGAGAATATCAGGACTTGGGAGGGACCTTGGAACAGATAATGTTAAAACTGGAATGGATCTTAGAATAAAGAACGTTATTGCTAGAAGAGTCCTTAGAACACTGGATGTCAAACTTGAAAGGAACCTTAAAGTATAAAAAAGTCAGAGCCAGAAAGGACTTTAGAGGAAAGAGCATCAGCCCTGGGGAGTGAACTTCCCAGAATGATAGAATTGGGGAGTTGAGAAGGTCCCCAGCATTGATCTATTTTGCCTTCGATGCCAGAAAGGAACATCTCTTCTAATGGATCCCACAAGTGGTCAAATTTCCAACACAGACTATTAGGACCCTGTTAGGCTAGAAGAGACCACATGGTCCTTACTCTTTTTTTAGACAAGAAAATAGAGACTCGGGTGAGCTGATTTATTCATCATCTATCATTATTATTAAATATTAATGATATTAAAACATTGTTAATAATGTTAACAACAACATTATCCTTTATATATTGTTTTAAGCTTCACAATGCACTTTTAAAATATTATCTTTTTGTTGTTGTTGTTGTTGTTGTTATAACACTTCTGGGAGGCAGTTGCTATTATTTCCATTTAACAGATAAGTAAACTGAGGCAAGGAATAAGTCATTTGTCCAAGTTGACCAACTAGTAAGTTTTGCCACAAATCTTCCTCGACTCGAACTCCAGTGTCTCCCTTTCAGAGGTCACCAAGTCCAGCTCCCATCCCCACCATTTTGCTGATAAAAAATGAAACCAAAAGAAATCAAATACTTCACCTAAAGTCACCCAGCCCACTAAGCACCAGACGCAGGATTCGAATCCTATTCTCACTGATTCCCAAGTCCTACTAAACTCTCTTGCCCTCTCCTGTGAGTCTAACCTCTCAGACTAGTCCAAGTAAAACACAGCCAAGCCTCGGTAACATGACAGCCCTGATATATGACAAAGCTTTTATTTATTATCAGTGATAAAGCTGGGAGGCGAGACTGAGGCTGAGGCTGGAAGGAGACAGTAGGAACCAGTTGGTTTGTCGGGTGGCTTGATGGAACCTGGCAGTCATGGGGACCAGCAATGAAGAGATGGAAAAGGAGAGAGACCTTTGATCACAGTGACCGAGGGGATGGGATGAGAGCAAAGGGGAAAGCCCACAGACCTAGGCAGTCTGGTGAGCATGGGCTAGCTCCATAAATGGGCAGAAGGCAATAACGTGGGTCATGTCTCTCACTTGCATCACTTTGCTCTGGGGAAGTGGAAAAGTGGGTCCTGCTTTCCACTCTTGACAGGTAATTGGAGCTAAAATGTATTTTCAGCTGGCATCTCTCATCATGCAAGCGCCTTCCTAATTGTGCTTCCTGGGGGCTCTCATCTTCTGTGTTTGCTTATTAACTAGTGCCTTTGGCTCCCTTTTATTGCTTGTGCAATAACCATGGGATCCTCCAGCCAGAAAAACCACTTTTTTTTTTTTTTAACTTCCCAACTGTTCTACATCTGGGTTCTGGGACCTGACCTGCAGAACCCAGCTTCAGAATCAGGTTTCCTTCACTTTCAGAGTCTTAGTTTCATCGTGGCTGAGAGCTGGAGAGGTAAGGCCAGAAAAGACATCTGGAGCACAAAGGGGTTAAGCGAGTCACCTATGTCATACAGCCAGAATATGTCAGAAGCACTTTTCCTGACTTGGGGGCTGTTTCACGATCCCCTGTGCCCAGAGAAATGTATAAATATAAAGCTATGGGCTTAATTTTTTGAGAGAAAATCAACCTATGAATACCACATGGGAAGAATTGGCGAGACAGCGGTTCTTTATTTTTAATTGGGATTTATAATATCCCACAAACTCAACAGAGCTTGGAAGCAAAAAAAGGAGGAGGAGGAAGAGGAGGAAAAAGAGAAAAAGAGGAAGAGGAGAAAGAGAAGGGGAGGAAGAGAGAATTACTACCAAATGCAAGCATAAACCCCAGTGAAGGAGGTACAATGTCTAGAACTAAGGTATCAATAATTAAAATAATAATTATAATAAAAATAATAATAGCTAATACTTACGTGACACTTATTTTGTGGATTATGATAACTGTTTTCCAATCACTACCTTATTTGATTGTCAAAACAATCCTGAGAGGTAGCTGCTATTATTAGCTTCATTTTACAGAGGAAGAAACTGAGGCAAGCAAAGTTTAAGTGACTTCAAACAGCTAGTAAAGGTTTGAACTCAGACCTGGTGCCCTATTTATTGTACCATCAGCTGCCAAGGGTGATAATAATTTCTGTGTTCTAAGCACATCTGGAATGTTATATCTATCAATAACCATTTATTAAGTGCCTGCTGTGTGCCAGGTAGTGTGCAAAAAATAGCCTCCTCAAGGCTTTTCACAGTCTGATGAAGAAAATGTCTCAATCCCAAGTTCATGTACAACACTCACAAATTAGATAGAAAATAAACTCGGAGAGAGGGACTAAGAGCTGGGAGGCTGGGCCAGGCCCACTGCAGAGGGTGAGGTTTGAGTCAGTCTTGGAGGAAGTCAGGAAAATTGAGGGAAGGAGGGCCGGTTTGCCAGCTGTGACGCATCGGTGACACAGACATAAATATCAGGGAAGGAGTGTTGGGAACAAGGAAGAGCAAGTTCTGGATGCTGTGTTTTAGAAAGGAAATTGTGGGCTGGAGAGCATCCAGGGTAGACCAACCATTATGATTTTGGTTGTTGTTCAGCTATGTCTAACTCTTGGCAAGGATGCTGCAGGGATTTGACTTCTCTTTTTCCTGGTCATTTTACAGATGAGGAAACTGAGGGTTAAGTGACTTGGGAAGGGTCACACAGCTAGGAAGTGTCTGAGATTAAATTTGAACTCACAATCGGGCCTGTTGCTTTATCCATTGTGCTACTGCCCAGCCACAATAGTCCTCAAATTTTCATTATTTTCTTATGGAAAAGGAATCAAGCGTGTCCTGTTTGGTCCCAAAAGGCAGAATTAAACATGATGGATGGAACTAATATGTAAATGAAAACTTGCTATCAGGGTAAAAAAAGACCTCATAATTAGTGCTATACAAAAGTGGGATGAACTGCCTCAGGCAATTGTGGCTTCCCCTTCCCAGGGGGAACACCTCTGGACAGGGCATATTATAATCTGTGTCTCAATTTCTTCACCTATAAAAATTGAACTTTATCTCCTTTAATTTCCCTTCCATATTTAAATATATGAACCTATAATCCATGATCTGTCAAGGATATTGTAGAGGCAGTTGGTTAGTTACGGATTGGAAGTTTCCAATGAGGAAGATCATAACTCTGGAATTCTGGGATTGGCAGGTGGATAAGGATAACCCACTTTTGATTTTGTCCACAGAAATTGTTGTTATCTGAATCTTGCTTTTATGTGCTGCTCAAAAACAACATTTCATGGTCTCTGGGTTGTATCTTCCCAATGTTTGCTCATATTTATTTAGGGATATACATTTGCCTTTTTTATCACTTCCCCCCCCCCCCAAAAAAAAAGAACTGAACCAATGCTACAAAATAAGTGATGGCCTTTCAATAACAACCATAACCATGATTGTAATACATTCTGGAGCCCAATAGTGTCCACCTTTGTACTTTCTATCATTTTGAATAATTTATTTAGAAATATAAATTTGCCTTTTTATCATACCCCCCCCCAAAAAAAAGAACAGACTGAAGCTACAAAATAAATGATATCCTTCTAATAACAACAACCATGATTGTAATACATTCTGGAGCCTGATAGCATCATCTTTGTACTTTCCATCATTTTGGATAATTTATTTAAGAACATAAATTTGCCTTTTTTTATGACCCCTTTCCCCCCCAATAAAGAACAGAACTGAAGCTACAAAATAAATGATGTTCTTCCAATAACAATAACAACAAGAACATTACATTCTGGAGCCCAACAGCATCCACCTTTGTACTTTCCATCATTTTGGATAATTTATTTAGAAATATAAATTTGCTTTTTTATCACCCCCTCCCTTCAAAAAAGAACAGAACTGAAGCTACAAAAAGCTTCCAATAACAACAACCACAACAATGACTATAATACATGCTGGAGCCCAATAGCATCCACCTTTGTACTTTCCATCATTCTGGATAATTTACTTAGGAATACAAATTTGCCTTTTTTATCACCCCCTCCCTCCAAAAAAGAACAGATAGAATCTACAAAATAAATGATGTTCTTCCAATAACAACAACAACCACAACAATGACTACAATACATTCTGGAGCCCAATAGCATCCACCTTTGTACTTTCCATCATTTTTGGATAATTTATTTAGAAATATAAATTTGCCTTTTTATCAGTTCCTCCCCCCAAAAAGAACAGAACTGAAGCTACAAAAAGCTTCCAATAACAACAACCACAACAATGACCGTAATACATGTTGGAGCCCAATAGCATCCATCTTTGTACTTGCCCTTATTCTGGATAATTTACTTAGGAATACAAATTTGCCTTTTTTTTTATCACCCTCTCCCTCCAAAATAGAACAGATAGAATCTACAAAATAAATGATGTTCTTCCAATAACAACAACAACCACAACAATGACTATAATACATGCTGGAGCCCAATAGCATCCATCTTTGCACTTTCCATCATTTTGGATAATTTCTGATTACCAAAGTGAAGTGAGGAGTGTTTGCGTCATTCCTGAGAAGTTTCTAACCCAAATCTCCCAAAGTAGAATCCCACATATGGCTAATTTACAGACTCTGCAAGTTCTCTTTCAGGCTTAACAAGCAACTTTGCTTTGAGATTCATTCACTGGCTACTTTCAAAGACATTTTGGAATTTCACTTTTTGTGAATTCTAATGAATGTTTATTTTAGAACTCCAGGGCTGGAATACCAAATGCTGGGGTTGGGGGAGAGTGAGCTTTAACATCTTTTCAGCTGTTTTTCTCCCACCTACTTGCTAATCTCATGATGCTGGTGACCCTTGGGGTGCTTTCATGGGCATTTCAACAGTAAAGCCCCCAAGGGGAAGTCGGAGACCAGCTATGGGGGTGCTGTGGCTACATCCTTGGGATTCTAGCCCATCAAGGAGGCAGCAGGACAAAGGGTATTTGGTTTTCCTGGGCTCTGGGATCCTTGCCATTTCCCTGAGGATCTGAGGGCTGGGCTTGTGTTAAGGGACTTGCAAACTTAAACCAATGAAGCCCTATTGTGTGTCTGGCCTGTTGGGAGTTTTAATGAAAAGGTCTTAGGAGCAGCAGATGCAAAATTGGGAGCTAAGAAAGATATTTGAGATTGATCAATCCCTTCTTTTTGCAGATAAGGAAACTGACCCCCAGAAAGAGGAAATTTCAAGATCATTTATTAAGTAAATGTCAGAGAAAAGGAGAAAGCCCCAGCCTCCAACTGGTTGTAAACCCTCCATTATTTTTTTTGAACTACGTGGCCTCCTATATGTGAGTGTGATATCTAGGAGTAATCTAGGGTTAACAACAACACTTATGTAGTGCTTACTGTATGCCAAGCTATGTTAAGTACTTTACAATTATTATCTCATTTGATCCTGTCAATAATCCTGGAAGGGAGGTGCTGTTAGAATTCCAATTTACATTCAACATATATAGGACTGCTTGCCATCTAGGGGAGGGGGTGGAGGGAGAGAGGGGAAAAATCGGAACAGAAGTGAGTGCAAGGGATAATGTTGTAAAAAATTACCCTGCCATGGGTTCTGTCAATAAAATGTTATTATAATAAATAAAAATAAATATTAAAAAGAAAAGAGAAAAAAAAAACAAAAAACAAACAAAAAAAGAATTCTAATTTACACATGAGGCAAACAGATTAAAGCAATTTTTCAAAGATCCCATGGCTATGGGCACAATGTGAACTCTGATCTTCCTGAATTTAGGCCCAATGCTTTTTCCATTGTCCCACCCAGCTATCCAGCTACCTAGCTGCTATATGGAAGTACAAAAAAGCAAATTTGGAAATTTGATTTACAATTAAATCAACCAGAGGAAAAAATAAACAAGGTGAGATGAAATACAACTATTGTTGTTTAGTCATTTCCCATCATGTCTGATTCTGTGATCCCATCTGGATGTTCTTGGCAGAGATACTAGAGTAGTTTGCTATTTCTTTCTCCAATTTCATTTTATAGATAAGGAAACTGAGGCAAACAGTGTAAAGTGACTTGCCAAGAGTCACACAGCTAACAAGTATCTGGGGTCGGATTTGAACTCGGGAAGGGGAGGCTTCTTGACTCTAGGCCTGGCATTTTATCCACAGTACGACCTACCTGCCCCAAATACCACCAGCCAAGTATAAGTAGAGTGCAAGAACTGAGCATGACAGGAAGAGTGGGTAAATATGAAGTATTCTCATTATAAATGACTTTTTAAAATTATTGATACTTTTTAAAATGCAGATGAACATCCCAGCATTGTCTTTGTGCACTCTGGTTTGATTTTCAAAGACTAGGAACCAAATTCATGTAACAATGATCTTCAGGCTCCTGCCAGATCCACAGACAGATTTAGAAATCCCAAAGGTTTATACTATTTTTGTTGCATCGAGAAAGGAAAAGTCCCAAACGAGAGGGATGATGGGGGTCTGCCTGGTCACCACACAACAGCTGGGGTATTATTCTCCATTCTGGACATTACGTAGATGGCCTCTGAGGTACTTTGTAGCTCTGGATCCATGGTCTTATGAAGGACACAAATGTGCCAATTAGTAAACATTAGCAAGTGCCCAGTAGATGCCAGGCATTGTGCTAAGTGCTGGGGATACAAAAAAGGGCAAAAGTCCCCCTGCCTAATGGGGAAGCTGACATGTGAACTATATACAAGTAAAGGCAAATTGGAAGGGGACTAGAATTAAGGGGGATAAAAAGCAGCATGTGAACCAGTCTCTGTCCTCAAGGAGCTTATAGTGTCTTTGGGAAGACAAAGCTCAACACAAGAGACAAGGGAAAAACAGTAGAAACTATTGTATGATTAAGTGCCAAATGCCGGGTAGAGATAACAAGTGGCCAATAAAAAAGATTCTTTCTTTATTATTTGCTGTCTATATTCTATACCACATTTCCCAAAAGAATGGAGGCTTTGTACAGGAGGCTGACTCTGCCTGGCATAATTGTAGGATTGCAAGAAATAAATAGATAAATCCTTCTGGCCCTTGTGGGATCCAAGGCAGGCTGTGCTCAGTCCCTAAACCCAGAATTCCAGAGGCCAGCTGAGTCAGGAAATACCTTGACAAGGATCCCCTCTAGCTGAGAGAATGGTGTGACCCACAATTGATTATTCAGTCTCTGCTTGACAGTTTGTAGAACACTCTCAAAGCAGCGCATCCCACTTGGAGACAGACTGAATCGTTAGGAAGTCCTTTTGCTTTCTTCCCCCCCTTATTCAAGGCCAAATCTGCCTCTACACCTTCTATCCGATCATGTCTAGTCTCTTTTCCCATGGGGAAGCCTTTCAAGTATCTGAAGGCAGCTAGACTATCTGCCCTCCTTCTCTCCTCCTCCCCCACTCCAGGAAAAGACCCTGGTCGTCTTCTGAGGAGCATCCTAGCAAATAGCCCTTTTTAAACATGGAGGGCATTATCATGACCCTCTGAACCTTCTCTTCTCTAACCTAAAATCCCTAATTCCTTCAACCAATATCAACATGATTTATTCTCCTCTGGAAAGCTTTCAGGACTGAATGTAATCCATCTACCAGTTGGTATTTATTAAGTACCTACTGTTCTCCAGCCACTGGGTATACAAAGGCAAAAATCAAATAGTCCCTGGCTTCAAGGAGAATTAAGAACTCACAGAAGCTCAGAGCTGGAGCCATCTAATCCAACCCAAAGATATATCCCAAAGGTAAAGGGGAGTACCTTCTCATGATCAGTGGGCCTCTTCTGGAAGAACTAGAGGGAGGGGCGTCTACCCCCTCTGGGGACAACTCTGCCCCAGATTTCACTCATTGAAATATTGGGTATCTCAGCAAAATAACTGTATAGACATGTATAGATATATTATATTTAACCTATACTTTAACATATTTAACATGTATTGGTCTCACTGCCAATACATGGGGTGGGGGGAAGGAGGGGAAAAGTTAGAACAAAAGGTTTTGCAAGGGTCAATGCTGAAAAATTATCCATTCATATATCTTGTAAATAAAAAGCTGTAATAATAAAAAGAAAAAAAAGAGAAATATTTGGCATCAGAGCAGACTGATTTGTAGGAAACCAGGGCTTTTTAGGGACTTTTTATCTTTATACCTGACCATTTTCTTCCTCATGCAAATCAATTAATTGGAGGAGGAGTTGGATTAGGAAGGTACATTTGAGTTGAGTTGGGTTGAGATCACAAAAATATGTTAAGTGGGAGAATATGATGTCTAGGTGATATTACTCCCCAGGGTTCTGTTGGCCAGGACTCTTTTTCTTACACTCCTTCTAAGGAAAAACAAAAACAAATTGGGCTTTGAGAGATTTTCTCAAAATGGAAAACATACCCCCCCCTTCCATCTGCTTTAAGCTGCTGCTTCTATAGTTATGTAAGCATTAGAGTTGGGGACAAAGAGAAGGAAGCATTAGAGTTGGGGACAAAGAGAAGGGGAAAAGAGACTTTTGGCTCAGAATTCTAGCCTAACCCTAACCTCCTGACACTGATCAAGCCCCCGGTCCATTAAGGGTCTTGTCCCTGTTTCTCTGACTATTCACTTTTCACTTGGCTCTCTGTGATGAATAAGTTAAAAGTCCTCCATTGTATAGCCCTTGGAAAATGTGAAGGGTTAGGGCAATTCTGAAGACCATCTTGGTGCTTGAGCTCCTCTCTCTCAGGGGTTCATGAAACAAGGGGCAGTCGTGACCTACTGGGGGTGTAAATTGTTTTCACTCAAAAAGGACACCCCGTCGCTTCCCCCCCTCCTCGCTGAGAGCTGAAGCTTGTGTGTCTCCGAACAAGGGCATCTGTGTGTCCCGGGGCCCCTCATTCAGCGAGCGGCTCTAAGGTCCCTGTGTGGTTGCACAGAAACCCAGACGTGGTCCGGGGTCCTGAGTCAGCTGGGTCAAACGGGCACCAACTACTGAAGTGCGAGACATTTTAACAAGTATTTGGAGTGATTCTGTCAGCCAGTGAGTCATGGAGCCCTACAGCCTCCGAAGAATTGAAAACCATTAGCCAGAAGCCAATGGAGAGTTGTGCAAAGGGCAGGAACAGGCTGTCACACACTACGGATGAGGTCTGAAGTTAAAGAGCAGGAAAGCATCCACTTAGGGCTGGGAGGGACTGTTGGGCTCAGCGAACACCCTGCTCTTATTTTACAAAGGAGGGAAGCGAGGAGCAGAGAGTTTGGGTGATTTCTTTAAGGTCATAGAGGTAATAAATGTCAAACTGGATTTCCCCCATGTTTTCTACCTGCAAAATCCATCCTTAGACTCCAAATTCTGTGCTTTTCCCATTTTACTGTAATGGTTCTCCATCTTATCAAAGATGTATAAATAGGAAAAATAGGCAAGCAGCAGCTTTAATATGATGACCCTGGGATTGATCTGGCAAGAAGGCCAATTGACAAATGGTCTGTGAACTCATAATAATAATATAAAGAGAAGGCCACCGGGGTCTGGAGAACATTGACTGATCCCATGCGACGACTTAGTAAAAAGAGAGCAGAGTCTCGCGTGATCTGTTTCCGTGTGTATCGCTGGAGGGAACACGCAAACATAGGCCATGAGTCCATTTGCCTATTTAAGTACATGTGGCTCATTTCTTTTTCTATTTCATTTTCATTTATTATTTATATGTGACTGTCTCTTTGACTTATTGTTACTCTGAATCTAAGTATACTCTGGGAAATCTCTTACTTTAGCTTATGTATAGCTCACCAAATTGATCACCTTAATCAACTTTCCTTGCCCATAAATTAATAGGCAGTCTTCTCTAATTCCTGTGGCCCTAAAACCAGAATGGTCACAGGATCAAAGGTTGAGGCCTGAAAGGGACCTTGATTTCAACTCCTTTAAGTGACTAGCTCAAGATCACACAGCTAATAAGTGTTTAGGAGGTGTCTGAATCCCTGACTTCATGACTCCAAATTTAGTGAATGGCAGGTCAAGCTCACAAGGAAACTCAAAATCTTCCCGTCTGAAACTCCCTAAATAACTGAGAGTGTGGGACAAGGGAAGGTATTAATTCATGTCAATGCAATAAGCATTATTAATCGCCTACTATGTGCAAAGCACTGTGGGTGCTACAGGCTACATTAATATGAAATTAAACTAAACAGTCTTTGTCTTTAAGGAGTTTGCATAATATTGAGCTTGGAGAGGGAATCATGATCTCTGCCTCCAGATATTGGATGGAATTCAATCTGATTTGCTGAGATCCAGAGGAGAGAATTGGGGAAAATGGTGGTGGGGGAAATGGGGGAATTTAAAGGAAGTAGATTGGGTTTCAATGGAAAGAAAACTTCCTAACAAGGAGCTGTCCAAAGTAGAGCTGACAGACTACCTTGGTAAAAAAAAAAAAAAAAGTCCTTCTTGTGGAGGTCTTTATTGTGCCTGTTGTAAATGAGACTTCTGTTCAATATAATTACATTAAATTCAATAAGCATTTATTAACCACCTGCTATGTACAAGGTGCTCTGTTAATCATGGGGATACCAAAAAATGGGGAAGCCCCTTACACAGGGTTGAGTCCTAAAGAATTTTGCTTACAGATAAAGTGAATGTAAAATGTAAAAGATATATGGGAAAAAAGAAAGACTGAAAGCAAGCAGTCTGGGTTAGATTAGACACTTCTTTATGAGCCTATACTTATTATATGGAAGGAAATCCTCAAACAAAACCACGTGTCATTCATTCCGGGATGTCCTAGACTCAGCTCCAAATGGCTCCTTGAGAAATGATTGTTTGATTCTCAGCTGGATGATTCAGTGGATAATGTTCTGAGCCTTGAGTCAAGAAAACCTGAATTCAAACCTGGCCCCAAATGCTTACTAGCTGTATGACCCTGGACAAGTCTGCTTCAATTTCTTCATCCATAAACTGGGGGTAAATCAACATCTCCTTTGCAGGGTGGTTGTGAGAATTACAAATAAGATTACATTTGTAAAGCACTCAACATAGTGCCTGGCATATAGTAGGTGCTACATAAATGCTTAGTCTTTTCCATTTCCTCAGTATGAACATTTACACCTAAAAATCATTGCAGATCAAGACTTAACTCATTGTTTTGTCTTCACTTAACAAAGTAACTGAGAAAATGGCAGCAATCTAAATTAAACTTAAATATCTGTCCTTTTTTTTTTTTTTCTGAGAGAAGATTGTTAAAAGTTTACTAGTACACCCTTGCCCGCAGTCTCAAGAATGGATTGTTGTCATCGGCTAAGCTCTGACATTTTATGTTTTAAAGACTACAAAGTACTTTCCTCGCAACAACCTCAGCATGTTCGATTTTATACACACAAGAGAGCCCATTTATTATATGAGGAAATGTGAGGATTAGGGTTAGAGCAAGGAGTGGTTTAATTTTGAGTCTGAAAGAAGCTAGGCGAATTATCCAAGTTCATTCAGTTCTTAAGAGGTAATTCCTAAAGGAAGGCCTCAGATTTGAGTCTTTGGAGACTACTCAATTCTACCCTCAACCATTCCTGAGGCTTTGGGATCACTTTACTCCATTTGACCTCAGTTTCCCCTTCTGAAACATTAGAATTAGACTAGATCATCATTTATTCAACTATATTGTGTTGACTCAGAAGATCCCAGAAATCAATGGAGGTTGTTTTGTTGTTGTTGTTGTTGTTTGTTTGTTTTGTTTGTTTCTATTAGAATGGAAGCTCCTTGAGAATAAGAATTATTATTTTTCTATTTCTAATCCTAGAGCTTTGCATAGAGTAAGAGTATAGTAATTTTTTTTTCATTCCTAGAGAGAAAAACATAGTAAAGCTCCCTTTAGGTCTGCTCCGTTCGCTTTTCCCATCAATCCCTGCATGAACATTGCCACAAGGAAGGGAGCGTTTCCTAGCATCACTGAATCAGAGTTCTGGGTCCAGAAGGAACCTCGGCGGCCATCTGCTCCAGCTACATCATTTTACGGACTAGGAAGTCGAGGCTTACAGAAACAAAATATCTTGATTCCATTTCCCCAAGGTATTCTAACCACATTGTAATTATTTCCATGCTCGAACCCTTTCTTAAGGCTCCATTTCATATCATCTTTCTTTTAGGCATGTGGAAACTGAGTCATAGGAGACTTCAGTGACTTCTGAACTCTAATGAATAATATGTTGTGTTCTCAGACTAGAAAGGAGAGCTTTTATTTTTAACATCATTTTAAAAATTAATTTAAAACTTCACATAAGTAATAATTAACTTGCAGCTAACTTAGTGTATATTTTTTTCTTTTGAATAAAGGAAAAGTGGAAAATGTTCAACATATCCTCTTTGAAATAAAAAAAAAAACAGAACATAAAACTTTTTACTTCCATTAAAAACAGAAAACCATGAAAATATGCCTCTGGGCAATCTGTTTCCTTGAAAATGCTGCCTGAAAACAATATCCATTTATGTGTTAAAAATATGTATGTTTGTGTATGGGAGTGATGTATATATTTAGTAAGACACTACTGTACACATTGTGCTAGGCAACGGGGGAGATGTGAGATTTAGTGAAGACAGGCAGCCCCCAGTCTCTTAGAGAGCTAAGGCAGAGACATACTAACAGTACTCCAATGGTTATGTGATCCCTCCAACGCTGCAGATCCCATCTCTCCAAGGCAGCCCATCCTGTGGAAGTCTCATCCATTTTGTCTTGAGATCTCCTAGAGAGGAAAAATAACACAATGTAAAAAAAAAAAAAAGCAGTATAATGTAAAGAACATAATACAAAGTAAAAAATATGTGTGTGTGTGTGTGTGTGTATATATATAAATAAAATCTGGCATAAGGAGGCTTGAGTTCAAATCCCACTTTTGATACTTATATATAACATATGTATATATAGCATATATAACCTGAGAGAAATCTCTTTACCTCCCTAGGTCCCAGTCTCCTTCTCTGTAGAATGATTGGAATGGATTAAATGGCCTTTGAGATCCCTCCCAGGTAGAGTTTAGAGAACCAGGTCTGGAGTCTAGGAGACCTGAGTTCAAATGCAGGCACAGTTACTTACTAAATTGCTACCCTAGTCAAACAAATCAAGTGAGATCATCTAGTTCAACAGATTCATTCAAAGATGTGAGGACACCTGCATCTTTGATTTCCTTCACAAGCTAATTGTACAATAATTCAGAGTCTGATTCTTTTTGTACAGCAAAATAATGTTTTGGTCATGTATACTTATTGTGTATCTAAGTTATATTTTAATATATTTAACATCTACTGGTCATCCTGCCATTTAGGGGAGGGGGTGGAGGGGTAAGAGGTGAAAAATTGGAACAAGAGGTTTGGCAATTGTTAATGCTGTAAAGTTACCCATGTATATATCCTGTAAATTAAAGGCTATTAAATTAAAAAAAAAAAAAGAACTAAAAAAAAAAAAAAAAAAAAAACAAAGATGTGAGGAAACTTAGAAGCGGAGAGGCTTATGGTCTGTGGCTTATGGTCCCACAGGGAAGTAAGCCTTAGCAAGGGCAGAATTTCCCCCAAATCCTTTTAATCCAAATTCAGCTTCCGTTCCATCCAACTGAGTCTGCTCCCTGCAGGGTCACTGATTCTGTTGCTGTGGGCAAGCACTCTGCTGGCCTGGTCACAGCCTCTGTATGTGTGAGCTATAATCCAGCACCGTCAGGCTCTGCAACCAAAAGGACCAGCTCTAGTCCTTGGTCCAGCAGGTCCATGACACGGATTAACAACACTGAGTTTAAATTCCTCCTTTGATAATTATTAGCTTTGTGACCCTGGCCAAGTCATTTAATCTCTGTGTAAGTCTCAGTTTCTTCATCTGAAAAATGAGGATAACAATACCTTCCTCACACAGTGATTGTGACAATCAAGTGAGATTATAGGTATCCCTCTGAGGATTGAATGAGGTAACAAGTACTGCTCTCCCATGTAATGGCACCAGGAGGTACCATAATGCACAGAGCACCAAGTGGGAAGTGGGGAAGACTCATCTTCATGAGTTCAATTTGGCCTCAGACATTTAAGAGCTGTGTGACCCTGAGCAACATTTCACCCTGTTTACCTCAGTTTCCTCATTTGTAAAATGAGCTGGAAAAAGAAATGGCCAACCACTGCAGTATCTTTGCCAAGAAAACTTCAGACGTGGTCAGACTCAACGCAAATGATTATTGCTATTATCTCTGACTCATTGTTGTTCCCACCTCAGAGGACTCTGGAAAATCTCTGCTCGTGGCTTATGAATACCTCACCCGACTGATCAGGGAATCCCTTTACCTGTAATTTAGGTGAAGGTTTTCAAGCACTGCTCAGCTCCCACCCTCACCCCCTAAATCCCTTAGCTTAAAGTCACTTTGGCAAGTGAATGTCCCACATCTGACACATAAATGGTCTGGTCACAGGATCACCGTAATTAAGAGTAAAAAAGACTTCAGCGAATGCTTTACTGAACCAGGGCCTCCAAAAGAATGCCCCCTAATGTAGATCTGGCCCGGCACCCAGCCTTTGTCTGAAGGGAGAACTCTAGAACCACCCGGTTCATCTTTTGGACAGCTCCCATTGTTCAGTTGCTATTTTTCTTATATCAAATCCAAATTTGTCTCTTTGTGATCTTTACTCATTCTCCCAGGGACCAAAGAGACCAAGTCAGACCTTCCTCTCAGCCTCCTTCTGAATAGGCTTCTCTTGTCCACCACTTCAATCAATCCTTATATGTTTTATTTCTGTCTCTGTATCTTCAGTATCTCACATAGAGCCTTATACATGGCAGGTTCCTGTTGATCGGTTGTTGATTAATATAGAATGGACTCAAGGTTCCGTGACGTTCTAGCTGTCTCTCTTAAGAAAAAACAGACACACGGTCCCCTGACTGAAAGCTTTCCATGTTATTTGTCAGCAGTTCTACTGGTGTAACTTTGGGGAACCACTCTAGCACAATGAGCCAATGTGGAGGGGGAGGTCGGGGACTTCCTGGAGCCAGCACAGAGAAGCAGTCGGGTCCATGACCTTGGTGTCGTCAGCACTGGTTCTAAGCCACTCTGGTAAGCATCCCCAGACAGTGCTGAACAAAACAGTCCTTCTACTGCCATCAGTGCTATTCCACTTGGCAGGGATTCAAGGGATGGAGCATTCTGATGAGCAACAGGGATTTGGGAAGAAAGAGCTGGATTAGTCTCTCAGGCCAAAAACTCTTGGCACTTAGAGATCTTCTATTTGAGCAGGGGGGTTTGGGCAGTGGGGGTCGGGGTGGGGAGGGAGGAGGCGCTTCTTGTGACATCCAAAAGCCCGCTGAAGAAACAGGAATTTTACCCCTATTTGAAGCCTCCCTTTCCCAAGCCAAACCTGCCTCTCCGAAGTATCCAATGCATTTAATATTCATGAACACTCCAGAGCCAAAGTCCAGGACTGATGGTCCTTCAGAGCTCTAAGGGGGAATTCTATGATTGTTTTCCATATTTGGAAACCAGGGGAATAAGACTTTGGTTTCTTCCCAAGAAAGAACAACAACAATGGCTTCACCCAATCTCCACCCACACAGTCACCTCCCTAGATCAGGGACTTGTTCCCCAGGCCTTTCTTGTCACAAAGATGCCTAATTTGTCCCTTTCAAGTCACCCTTGCTCTAACTCATGCTCCCCACATGGAGTGACGGGCAGCTCTCACTGTGTCACTCCCCTGCTCACCCATCCTCTTCCCCATCATCGCTGATTTGCTTCCCCTTCATAAACTCCCCAAGGTTCAGCCAGACGTCCCTTCCTCCACTTCCTTTGATTTGCTGACCCACCTCCCAAGGCCTCTTCCCTTGCTGCCATCCATCCCTCCTCCCCTCTGCCTCCTGGCACCCAGACTTTTTTTCAAAGCTCGGTTCAGGAGCCACTTTCTGCAGAAAAGTTCCCCTGTTCTCCAGCTTTGTCCCAATATCCCCTTGTTCTGCCTTTCTGAGAGCAGACATTGTTTGGGGTTTTTATTGCTGTAAAACACAGTGACCTTCGGCCCCACTGGCTGAGGAGCAGAACTGTTACATCTCCCCCCTTCTTTAACATTCTCCGGTTTGCTAAGAGGTTTGGGGGAATCTCTCTTCTCTATCATTGACCCCAGACTCCCCCCCTGCAACAAAGTAGGATCAATTGTTCTCCCCCATTTAAGGGACCCTCTGACTAGCATCTTCAGTTCCATGAAACCACTTAACTCTGGGCTAGCTTTTACAAAGAAATATTTACTTCAAAGCTACAGCATGAAGAAACATTCAAATGTTCTCCCCAATACTTTGGGGACACAGTCCAGCTCTTTCCTACAGGGAGGAAAGGGAGATAAAGCTCACAATTTAGCTCCATTCCAAATGACAGTATCCACATTATTTCAAGAACAAAGCCGGCTTCTTCTGGTCTCTCTCCTCAAAATTTTACTCCTGTTTCTAGGAGTTTCTAGTTGTTTCTAGACCTGAATAAATTCCCACATTTTAAGATCCTATACTCCTGAGCCAAAGGGGAAACTTCACCCCCTGTACCTATAATGGAAAAGAACAAAAGAAAATCCCATATCCTGTGGGGCTAGCCCCCAGGCCCTCCCTTGCCCCATGCCCAATGGGATGACCAACTCTGAACACAAGAGCCTTCACTCTCATAACCCTAACCCAAAGGATGCTCAGCCAGGTAGTTTAAAGACAGCCACTTCTTACACTTTGGCTAATAGAAAAAACTGTCTCCAACCCCATCCTAGGTCAGGAAAAATCTGTAATTAATGTAGTCTCCAAGAGTGCCGGGTGACTAGCGTCTTCCATATGGGTGACATCATACTGGGTGATCTGGGCTGGGGCTAAACCCTCCATTCTAACTATATCTTCAGTTCTTGGCAGTTTCTGCAAAATCCTTATAGAGCTATTGTTTGGATATTTACAGGAAAAAAAACTGCTAATTTTATCCCCTTCATCCTAAGCTCTGTTTTACAATATTATTTTACTTGTGTCTCTGTCAACCAGTACTTCTTGCACCTTTCCAAATGAATGTTCACAATAACAAGTATTGTTACTATTAATATTGACATTCACAAAGAACTTTGATATTTGTCAACAATAATCTGAGGATTTAAAGCTTAAAGAAGCCAGCATTTATTAAGTGCCTATTATTTGCCAGGAACTGTGGTGCAAATAGTATATCTTTTGATGTTTACAACAATCCTGGGAGGTGGGTTCTATTATCGTTTCCATTTTTCAGTTGTGAAAATCGAGTCAGATGAGTCATTCAATAAGTATTTGTTAAGATCCTAACCTGTCAGGCACAATGCAAAGCCCCCTGAGATACAAAGAGAATACAAAAGATAATATGAAATACAAAATAATACAAAAATTACAGAGAGAGACAAAGGACAGTCCCTTCCTGGAAGGAGTTCATGATTAATGGGACAACGAGGAAAGGAGTATAAATGAACACACTGTATAGCAGAATAAATAAGAAATAATTAACAGAGAAAAAGCATTAGAATTAAGAGGGGTTTACGATCCTATACTCCTGGGCCAGACGGGAAACTTCACCTCCTCCACCTATAATAGAAAAGAATAAAAGAAAATCCCATATCCCATGGGGATTCCAGTTTCCAGTAGAATAAGGGATTTTGGTTAGGATTTGAAGGAGTCGGGAATGAAGAATGAGAACATTTCAGCATAAGGAAAAGCCAAAGAAAATGCTCCAAACCAAGTGTTGCAGCTAGTAAGTATCACAGGCAGAACCTGAACCCATCTTTTTGATATGATATCTAGCACTCTAACCATTGTACCATTCAGCTACCTTGTGATTCACCAAAGATTGGTTAAAATGGTTTTGTCTAATCTTGGAGTTGAATCTCTTTTGTTCAATTCTAATCTTTAAAAATCGAAACCCTGTGTGGGGTTTGTGGTAATCTCTATAACTGAATGGAATATTTTATTAACCAATCTTTTGCTTATGTCTCCGGTTGAGAAAGACCCCATATAGAAGTTTGTGATGCAGTTTCAAGGCACTCAAAGACGTCCTGGATCCTAGATTGGGAATAGTCTTTCTCCTCAGATGTAGGATCATAATTTAACACTTTCAGACCCCTCTCTATTTCCAAGCTCGGTTCCCCCAATGGACAAGTAGGTTCAAGGAATTCTGTGAGTTAATGTGCCCTAAGAGTAGCCAGGGAGCTCCCACCAATGTATTTCTCTTTAATAGTCAGACAGGCGGCACAATCGCTTTCAAGCAAAGACGTTTCTTCAAATGACATCATTGTCATCTTCATCATCATCAAGCCAGAAATCAGTCATTTCCCCCACAAATCTGGAAAAGCGATGTCACAACTTCAGCGTCTGAGAAACCCTGTACTGTGTGAGGACCGTGTGGCTCAGGCTCACAAATAGCCAGGCAATTATGAATGCTTCTGGGTGCTTTGTGGCTGCTAATGTCGGCTGCTTCCCCTCTGGACTCAGTCCTTCTCTGGACACGCGTTCCCTCCTGGGACCATGGCCTCAGCAAGGAGTCATTGCTGCTTTGCTGGTCTACTTAGATGTAGTTTCTGCAGGATGGCGTTGGTCTGTGACCAACACCGTCCCGGAGCTCTGGGAAATCCTCAGCTACCCTTTCCTCCTTAGAAGGAACAAATTCTGGGAGGCTTCTTTTTCTCAAAATTTTCCCATCTCTTTTAGATAGAATGTTCCCCTAGAACTTCCTCGAATGTTCCCTACTACCGAGCAAGACATTCTGGCCTTAATTCCTTTGGTCTCCACTTCTGAGTCCGAGGCGTGGCCTTGGGAGACATTTTATTCCCATTTGCAAACTATAAACCAGGGAATGGTTATTTGCTAAATAAATACCAAATGACTAAGAGAGTTGAGCATTCTCAGTTTTTCAACTCATAAATTCCTTCTTCCAACTGGAGAATTGGGTGGAGGGAATCACACAGGGACAGAGCCAGGTCCCAAGGCCGAGGTCATTATCTCTGCTGGCCGGGCAGGTCCAATGAAGATGAGACCTCAGGCCTAACGTGGCCTGATTCCACAGCCTTTCAATACTTCCACGGTTTCAGAACTCAAAGAGATGACCCCATTTAATGAAGAATAAAACTGATGGCCAAAGAATGATGGGACAGCTCCGTCCCTTTTATCAAAGTATTACTGGGCAGAAGCTGCACTGAAAGTGACAACTTCTGACACTATATCTAAGGAACTTTGGTCCTGGAGTCAGGAAAACCTGAATCCCATTTCAGCATTGGACACTTGGCCATTTGCTATCTGTGTGACCCTGAGCAGATCTTGTAAATTCTGGCTGCCTCAGTTTCCTCATGTGTCAAATGTATGTAATAACACCTTAATCCCAGCATTGTTGTGAAATATATTTAGATATTATTTAATATATTTATATATTTAAATATTATTTAAATGAAATATATTTAAAACACTTAGCACAGTAGCTGGTACAAAGTTGGAGCTTAATAAACACTTCTTCATTTTCTTCCTTCCTTCAGTCCTTGACTTGTTTTTTTTTTTTTTTTTCCTTCTTCCTCCTTTCTCAGGATCACACAACTAATGAGTATCCGAGATTGGATTTGAAATCAGCTCTTCCTGATTCAAACCCAGTGCTCTATTCACTGCGCCACATGAATATGTACATTGTGTTTTCCCTGCTACAAAAGAGGAACCTTGATAACAGCAAACATTTCGTTTTTGTCTTTTTTATTCCTAGCATCTAGCACCTAAAAGATACTTAATACATGCTTTTTGATTGATTGGTTTGCTCTCCCCCTATAGGAAGCAATCCTCAGCAAAGTAACCCTGAAGCAGCAATTTTCCTCTTACCTGAAGTGGGTTCTTGACATGGAAAGTCCTCAGTATTTTTCTTCTCTAAAAGGAGTATTGGATGTGTGTGTGTGTGTGTGTGCATGTTTGTATGTGTGTGCGTATGTGTCCTGTTCTATATCAGGACTATATCAGGTGCTCAGGTATTGCTGTTTTAAAATATATATACATATAATTGCATATATACATTTCTATATGGTGAAGGATTGTTTTGTTTTGGTTTTTCCACAGGAGTGATTGGAGCAGATGTGAAAGGGTATAACCTGCCCTGTGAAAAACAGCCACTTACCTCTCGTCTGGCTCTGATCTGTGGAACATCTTCTTGTCACATGGGGGTAAGTGAGAACCAAAAACTCACAATTGTGTGCGCGCGCTCTCTCTCTCTCTCTCTCTCTCTCTCTCTCTCTCTCTCTCCCCCCTCCAGTGAGATTTTATCTTATTTATTCCAAATCCTTAGTTATATTTTATTTGATAGAACACTCCCAATTCCTGCTTGCTTTTATGGATCAATTGGTTTACTTATTACTTACACTCATTTTAAAAAATTAACTTTTTAATAAAAAAAAAAGGTGGGAAAAAAGACAGAATTAGTGGAGAGATACTAATGCTATAGATATAGCATAGATAGATCTCTCTTCCTCTCTCTCTCACACACACACATACACACAGGACAAGGCCTTTGGGCCCCTCTTCTTGCCCTCTTTCTTCCCTCCCTTCTCTGACTTTGATCCGAGCCCGGAGGTCTCCTCCTCCTCTGCCTGTTCTTGATGCCCTCATCCGAGACAGTGAGATCCTGTCACAAAGCCTCGGTTCTGTCTGGAAGAAGCTGTCCAAAGGAGCAAGGTCAGTGTCTGCAGTGACATCGTGATGACCAGGGAGCACAGGGATGAAATTGGATCTGCAGATGCCGGCCCCCTTCCCTCTTGCCCTTGACCTAGAAGACACTAATGTGTTACTGGACAGCTCCTTCGGCGGAGCCCTGTTTGCCTTGGCTGGGAGCCTCACTTTCTGGATTCTCTCAATCAATATAAATCTCTGGTCCTCAGAGCGGGGCCTAATGATCTGTAGAATTATGTTCTCTATCAGGACTTCAAAAGAACACTGATAAGCAATTTTCGCTTTGTTAATTTTTCTCTATGAATTACTGAAAAGGCTTTCTCCCAGATTGCAGTTAAAATTTAGTGCCTGCCCTAAAATTTATATCTTCTTTAAATGCATGGGTCTGAAAGCATTCCATTTTGATAAGTACCCATTTCCACTGTATTTTTATTTAAAAGTCATTACTCTGTTAAAGTGAGACTAACGACTCCCTGTATTTTCCCCAGATGAGGACAAAGGGGTAAGGGTTGAGGGAGAGGGGAGGCAAAGCTGAGAGGAGGAGGAGGAGGGAGGGAGGAAGAAACAGAAGGCAAAGCAAGGAAGTGCTGGGCACTGAAATGAAGTAAGCTACAGTCTGGGGCAGGAGTTCTTAACCTGGATTTTTAAAGACCGGTGAACTAAGATTGGGGGGGTAGGGGGTGGGCTGCGTCTTTATTTTTATTAATTCCTAACAGAAATTTAGTATTTCCTTCAATTGTTTAATTACTAAGATTTATATTTATATATTATAAAATTTCTAAAAAGCGTTTTCCAAATATTATATAATTTAATCCTTACAACAACCCTGGGAAGTAGATGCTATTATTATTCCTATTTTACAGACAGGGAGACTGAAAATAATTGAGGAAAAGTGATTTGACATGATACTCAAATCTGGATTTGAACTCAGCACTTCCCAATTCCAAGTCCAAAACGCTTAATCACTGTGCAGCTTGTGTTATTCTGAGAAGTCTATGGACTTCACCAGATTGTTAAAAGGGTCCATAATACACATAAATGAGGTCAAGAACCTCTGGCTTAGAGGGAGGATCATTAACCCTGACAATGGCAGCAATATTAAGATTCTTCCATAATCTTAATATTGGAAGCCTTTATCATTCATAGTTCAAGTAGGTTACACAGTGTCCCACATAAAGGAAGAGAGGATTAAAACATTATATTCCTTCAACTAAAAATTATAGATTCTTAGTGTTTTGGAGGATTTCTGGAACAGGCTCCAATTCTCTTGTCTTTCTAAAAGCATTAGAGAAATAGTGAGATCAAGATTGTGAGATCGAATCTTGTGAAAATCAGTTGAAAGAATGGGGGTCATTTCATTTGAGGGAGAGAAAATTGGGGTTCAGTGAGTGGACACCATGACAGATGTCTTCAGCCTTCAGTAATAAAAGGGCAGAAATTCCAGTCACTCCAGTTAAAATCCGTGCTTTATAACCCAGAGCAAGTGATGGCGTGACCAAGGGGAGATACTGTTATTCAATAGAAAGACCAGTAACTCTGCTGTCAGAGAATCTTGATTTGAATCCCATGGACCCATAAATCCCGGTATGATCTCAGGAAAGGCATGGAATCTTTTTAACATTAGTTAAGATATTGGATTAGATGCCTCCTGACATCTTTGCCAGCTCTAGATTCATATAAGCTCAGTTTTCCTGTTGTAGAATGAATGCTAATAAATTGTAATTACTTAATGTGGTTGCTGAGAGGATAAAAATATGAATATGTGCAGGTCTCTAAATAAACATGGGTAATATTTCCCAACTCCTTGAAAGCTTTCATATATATTGATGCAATGCCCTACCTTCCATGACCAGGAACCATATTTAAGGAATTTTCCAAGAACATTTTGACATATTTTCCATCGTTGTCATAAAGAAAAGTGACCCCCTAGATAGAGCACTGAGTCCTGGAAAACCCGCATTCATTTCTAGTCTGATACTAGCTGTGTAACTCTAGGAAGTTGCTTAACCACTGCTTGCTCAATGGCCCCATCTGTAAAATACAATATTAATACCACCTACCTCTCAAGGCTGTTGTGAGGATCAAATGAGATAGATAGCATTTCTAATGTATTTCGCAAACCTTAAAGCACTATATAAAGTTGTGCTAGATGCTATCAGGGTGAAGATGATGGAATATCCACCCATCTATTTGGATTGTTCAACCATTCATAAATCCAGTATGAGTAATGGTAAAAAAGGAAGGAAGGGAGGGAGGGAGGGAAGGAAGAAGGAAGGAAGGAAGAAAAAGAAAAGAATATATATATATATATATATGACCCAGGAAGAGGAAGGGGAAGGAAAAGGAAGGAAAGAGGAGGGGAAAATAAGGAGGTACCTGAATGGAAGAGGCAAGGTTGCTGGTAAGGTGGTAAAACAGCCCAGAGAAGGGATGGAATTAAAAGAGAAATGAGCATGATTAGAGTTACTCAGGAAATGTTGATCCCAGCTAGGGGTTCATCAATTAGCAGTGTAAGCTTACAGCATTCAGAAAGGTTCACTAAGTACTCTATGTCAGGTGCCTTACTAGATACTGGGGATAGGAGAGGAAAAGAAAAATAATTTCTGTTCTCAAGAAGTCTGCATTCTATTGGAATTAAGGGAAGAGATTTACATACATATACACACACACATACATACACACACACAACATATGTATGTATGTATATATATATATATATATGTTGGCAATTTCTCTCCCCATTTTTATATGTACCCAGAAAAATAAGTTTAGAACATATACAAAACTGAAACATAGCCATGGGGAGGGAACTGGTAACTGAGGATCAGGATAGACTTTCTCTAAAAAGAATAGGTTAGGCTCAGTCATCTCTAAACTCCTTTTCATCTCTAGAATTCTTGGACCCGGTCGCTTGTCCAGCATGTCCCTTAGTGAGCTCAACATGAACTATAGAACCATAAATTTCAAGCCAGAAGCGATCTTCAAGCTTACATAGTGCAAGCTCCTCTCACTCTATCTGTCTATTTCTCCATCTCTATCTGTCTCTGTCTCTCTCTCTCTCCCCCTCTCATTCTCTCTCTCTCTCTCTCTCTCTCTCTCTCTCTCTCTCTCTCTCTCTCATAAATGAGGAACCTGCAGCTCATAAGCAACATTCTAAGCTATTTCCTCTGACTCCACAACTACACTCTTTCCAATGAACCTTCATTGATCGATTGATTAGCTGAAGTCATTGATGAAGATGGTAGAAGAGCCTCGTTATGTTTATAGTCTATGTCTTCTAGGTATCTGGGAGGGTGGCAAGTGAGAAACCAAGCCATTTCTCTACTCGGTCTTTTTATCTCTATCACTTGTATATACATTTCAAGCAGTAAGGGACTGGGTCATCCTTTCCTCACAAATGGCAGTAAAGCCAGTTAATGCTCCTTACGTGAACTTGTCCCCACCTTTTGTTGGTTTCCATGGCTCAGGAGAATGTGACTATGGCCAGTGTGCCCTGTTCTCTCTTTCCTAGTCTATTCAAAATCATTCTCCAGTGGGATTTTCTTCCCAGCCAACAATGCTCAGAACCTTTTAGCCACAGCTGATGGTGCCATATTAGGCTGAACAGCATTCAGGGAGACAGACATTTTACCAATCTGTTACAAAGAGAAGGGAGTGGAGGGGATTTCATGAGAACTGGACAGTATATTAATTTTAAGCAAAATTTCCAGCTCAGTGTAAAAAAATGCAAATATATCAAAAATGACTTCAGCAAATTGAGAATGTGTTTATTAACGGTAATTCTGAAGACATGGACCCACAAACATACACAGAGATTAAATTTGATTTCTACTGGATCACTTTTGTATAGGACCTTGTGAAAGAGGTGGACAGGAGGAGGAAGAGACACAGAATAAACGTCCAGAAAGATAGAAATACAAAGAGACAGACAGGAAGAACTGGAGAAAGAAGTGGCATCTAGTAGAAAGCTTGAGAAAGGGGGTAATTTAGCTTTTCAACCTGGAAAAAAGAAAGGAAGCAAGGAAGAGAAAGAGAGAAGGAGGGAAGGAAGAAGAGATGGAGAGAGAGGGAGGGAAGGAAGGAAGGAAGGACGGAAGGAAGGAAGAGAGACAGAAAAAGAAGGAAGAAATAAAGAAAAACAAAGAAAGGAGGGTGAGAGAAAGAACAGAGAGACATCTATAGACAGACAGAAAGTCACCAGCTGCTCCCAGACCAGAAATTGAAGAAGATGAATTCCTGGCTGTTTCTTCCTGACTCCATTCCTATCACTTCCAGTCTAAGGTTTCTGGTATTTACTTTCCCTCTTACCAGAATCCACATCACCTCCTCCTTCCTATATAGTCTATATTTCAGGTTCATGGTCATTCCAGAGGGACTCCAAGGGTGCTTTCCCTTTTTAAAGGGTAGTCTTAAACTTGAAACAACCAACCTATTAACTACAGAAAACTGCTCTTTCTGATTCCTGATTGTTCTGCCTGGAGTTGACCCATAAAAATAGAAGTGGGCCAGAGGGCCTGAGTCTAATCCTGCCATTAGGGCTCACTACGTGTGCCATCTTGGAAAGGTCACGACTTGCTGGTTCTTCATCTTGAGTGGATTAGTCCGGGCTTCCTCTGAGATTTCTCCCAATTCTGGAGCGCCGCTCCTATCACTTTCCTCTTCAAATTATTCAAATAGATCCTTCATGGGTAAGCAGACTATTAGGAAGCTTTAAATCTTCCTCATCAATACTTTGTTTTTTCATATGTTTTTTCAATCAAATCATGCTCATAGGCAATGAGGAGCCACAGTGGATAGAGATCTGGGCCTTGGGTCAGGAAGATGTGTTCAAATCTGGTACTAACTAACCCTGGCAAGTCATTTAACCCTGCTTGCCTCTGTTTTCTCATGTGTAAAATGGAGATAATAACAGCACCTACTTCACTGGTTATTGTGAAGATCAACTGAGATAATTTTATAATGCTTAGCATAGTGCTTAACACATATTATATGCTATATACATATTGATTTTCTTTGTTATTATTGTTATTCATGGGATGGCCAACCACATGGAGAGGTTAAAACTTTTAAAAAGAAGGCTCTTCTCCTAATCCCCCATGTTGACCTTCTTTGTTAAAGTTTCTCTTTGTGGGAATATTTTAACGTGACTTTACCTTCATGACAAACTTACTTGTTTGTCCTTGGGCAAAGCGTTTCATTTCCCTGGGCCTCAGTTTACCTGTCTGTAAATGAGGGATGGAGCGGACCACATGGCCTATGAGGCCTTTTCTAGCTTATAACATGGAAAATAGTAGACATTTGATGGCTCGCTTATCTGCCAAACCCTTCGCCAGGGCTGGGGATACGGTGACAAAACCAAACCGTCTCTTCCCTCAGGAAGCTTACGTTCTACACAGTAGGAGGACAGCAGCAGGTTATGATAGATGCACAAAAATTACTGTAAGGGGACAACTGACCAGTGAGCCAGAATGGAAGCACCACCTGGCCGAATTAGTCTATTTATTCGTTATTTATATGTGGAGATCGTGTATTTTAAAATCAGCCGGAGTCAGGAATTCAGGTTAGGGGAAAATCGTCAGTCTTTATTCTCAGTGAAGAAAGATCGGAGTTGGAAGAGAATGGGCGATAGCAATGTGTGCAGCTGAGTCAAGAAGCTAGCTAGACCAGCAGCCACACGACCAGCAGCCAGGAGAATCGAACCCAGGCCCAATCTCTCCCAGCTTCTCTTCCTGTCTCTCTCTGCCTCCACCCACCAAAATTGTCATTTCCTATACAACACATCAGGACTTGCACAGAGAGTGGGCGGGGACCATTCTTTATCCAATCATGTATATTAATAGAGTATAGCCCAATTACTATTTAGCCTCACTTACTTGGGACCTCAGTGCATCAACTCAAACCTCAGCCCATTACATTTATATAATTATTTATTATTTATGTAATTAATATAAATATTAGTCATTTATTCTGGTGGTGATGGAGCAACTCATGGCCCATTTCCCTTCCACCTTTTACATTATCAAATGAGTCCCATGTAAAGTGTTTTGTAAATATTAAAACTCCCTATCAGTGCTAGCTCTTGCTACCCAAGTGACGGCACAAATTCATTTCAGGAGAGTCTGGCTAATGAGGGTTGGGGGTAGGAGGGAAAAGCCTCATGTCGACGGTACCTAGAGATGCTCTTTGCCAAAAGCAAGGTGGTCTCTGGGTTTGAATCCCCAATCCCTCAGAGCTGAACTCATTCACAATATTGAGACAGAATCCCAGACCCCCAGACCATCAGGGCCCCCAAAGCCAATGAGTGCATCACAG
This sequence comes from Sarcophilus harrisii, assembly GCF_902635505.1. Taxonomy (NCBI): domain Eukaryota; kingdom Metazoa; phylum Chordata; class Mammalia; order Dasyuromorphia; family Dasyuridae; genus Sarcophilus; species Sarcophilus harrisii. Next base: position 17,248,898 of record NC_045429.1, on the reverse strand, counting down.
GCAACCCAGTCTTCGCCAGGAGCCCTCGGATGGCTTTGTTCGGGATCCCCCCCTCCCATACCATCTTGGCGTGGCCTGCCGGGGAAGCGCTTCTCCCTGCAATTTCTTTATCTGTGCATGTCTATACCATCCCCAGTCGAAGGACGTGAGGCGACGGCGGGGCCCCTAGCGGGACACCAAAGCAGCCGCTGTCGCCCACAGTGAACTCTGCCTTTTTTTAAATTAGGGCCATAAAATGCAACTTTATGATGGTCATGTTTTGCTAGAAATATATTTCCCCCTTTGTGCGGAGGGGCCTTCGGGGCACAGGAGATTAATCATCAGCTTTCATTTCATGCAGCCGGTGAGAGACTGTGTGGTCAGACTGGCATCAAAACGTGCCTTTGATCTCCCTCAGGTGCTCAGGGCCCCAGCAAGCCAGCAACAATAACACCTTTGTGAGACGATCAGAGACAGGCGAGCCAGAGAAAAATGCTTTCTGGGGAAACTCAAGGCCCCTCTTTGTTGTGGTTTTGGCAAACAGAGCTGCCAACTGTCAGGAGAAATTCAGGAAACACAGAACAGGGGTGAAAGTGGGGCACGGATTTTTCTGAGGAGGTCCCCACAGGCTGGTCTGTAGGACTGGCTGTCGACTCCCTTTTCTTTTCCATTTTTTTTCCTCCCTCCGTTTCCCCCCTTTTTCTGATGTTCCCAGTTTGGGAGGTCGCCACAGCCCAGGGTCCAAGGGGAAGGTCGATGAGGGCCCAAGGATGTTTCTTTTTAAATTCCCCCCAAAGCCTCAGAAAATATGGAGGATCTTTCCGGCCTAGCCTTGTGTGATTTCCAGGAATCTGGAAAAATAGCCTGAAGTTGAAAACATAAGACTTACTAATCAAGCCTTTGATATTTTAGAAGATACAAATGTAAGCCGTGCATTTATCATCCGGGAGGATGATTTAATTAACAAAAGAGATGTTTCTCCTCTCCCTGCAAGCAGAGCTAAGTGTTTATCTTATGGAAAACAAAGCCACTGGGATCCAAAGATGACACATGGCTGAGGTGAGCCAGCTCCTGGGGGGCAAGTAGGATGAACGGCTCTGCTCCATCCTGGCACCCACTTTCTGAAACCGGCAGATGCAGCTGTTGTGTAAATGCTGCCCCAGTGGGAATGCACATGGTGGGGGAGAAGTGCCTGGAAGCCGGGATTTCTGAGAACTGAATTCACTGGAATATAATGGGTGAAATGTAGAATTATAGGCTCAAGAGTGACAAGGAAGGAAGGAAGGAAGGAAGGAAGGAAGGAAGGAAGGAAGGAAGGAAGGAAGGAAGGAAGGAAGGAAGGAAGGAAGGAAGGAAGGAAGGAAGGAAAGAAGGAAGGAAAGGAAGGAAGAAGGAAGGAAGGAAGGAAGGAAGGGAGGGAACAAGGAAGGAAGGAAGGAAGGAAGGAACGGAGGGAGGGAGGAAGAGAAGAAGGAAGGGAGGAAGGGAGGGAAAAAGGGAGGAAGGGAGGGAAAAGAAGGAAGGAGAGAAGGAGGGAGGGAGGAACAAGCATTTATTAAAGAAATGGAGGAAGGGAGTAAAGGAAAGGAAAGGAAAAAAAGGAGGAAAGAAAAAGAAGAGAGAAGGAAGGAAGGAAGGGAGAAAGGAAGAAAAGAATAAGGAGATAAAGAGAGGGAGGAAAGAAAGAAGGAAAGAAGGAAGAAAGGGAAGAAATGAAAAGAAAGGAAAGGGAAAGAAGAGGGAAGGGAGGAAGGAAGGAAGAGAAAAAGGAAGGAAGGAAGGAAGAGAGGAAGGAAAGAAGGGAAGGAGGGAGGAAGGAAGGAAGGAAGGAAGCAAAGGAGAAAGGGAAAAAGGGAGGAAAGAATAAAAAGAAGGAGGAGGAGGAATAAGAAGAGGAGGGTAAGGAGGAGAAAAAAGGAAGGAAAGAAGGGAATAAGAGAGGGAGGGAGGAAATATTTATTAAGTACTTACTATGTATCAGACACTGGACATGTTATTGTCTCTTTCAGACTGTTAGTTCTTTGAGCTCATGGATGTCATCTTTAGACTTTTTTTGCCATCCCTAACACTTAGCAGTGTCTGATCCATAGTAGGTACTTATTAAATGTTTATTGATTCACTAAGTGAGGGTATAACAAACATAAATAAAATTAAAGATAGCCACTGTCCTTGTGGACCTTACTTTCTAATGAAAGAAGACAACATACAAAAGGGAACTGAAAGTACCACAGTGAATAGGATGTACCTTTGAAGTCTAGAAACTCAGGAACAGAAATAGGAGGTGAAGGAATACGGGCCAGTCTGAACCACTTCTCCCACTTCCTGTCTATGCACTTCAATTGGGTGTGTCAGATTATCCAGAGCTCAGTTTCCCCAACGAGAAGTGAGAATGACAATAAATGATAGACTCGGAATTCATAAGACCCAAGTTCCAATTCCTCCTGAAATACTGACCAGCTCTGGCGCTGGCTGCCTCATATAACCCTTGATACTCAATCTCCTCCTGTAGAAAAAAGGTTAGTCAATATGAACCCTTCCAGCCTTCTAATTTATGATCTTACTAAATCAGAGATGGGTTGCAATCTACCTTAACAAAGAGAGTTCCCCACAATGCTGAATACATCCTTCATGTGTTCTTATTTTTAATGTATTATCATTATTATTATATTTTTCGTGGGTATATTAGAATTCATAAAGAGTCCCAGACCAAGCCGTCTATATTCAGCCCTTTCAGCAGGAAGAAGAGGTGGTGAAGGCTCTTGGCAGGGACCAGAGGAACAGTGGGACAGAGGACACATGACTAAGTTCAGCCCTCTGGTCGGCGAAGGAGCTCAGGGAGAATTTTCTTCAGCCTGTCCTGTATCCTCCCCCAGAAAACCCCCTCTCTAATCAAAGTGCCCGTGATTCTTTGCAGCATGACATTAGGAGAAGGGGCTGGAGGGCAGCTCACTCCCAGGAGGCCAGCCTCCTCCCATGGCTTCTGGTGGTCAGACATAGCGAGGTGACTCGGGCCTTGGGGGAAGGAGAGCCAGGAGGCTCCTTGTCCACATCCAAACCCCAAATGAGAGGATTCGGGGCTGGGTTATGGGGGGGGGGGTGAGGATGGAGGGAGAGACGTAGGGCCACCCTGACAGCTGTCGTTCAAATCCTCCCACCTGCTCTTGGAAAGGAAGCAACGACTTTTGCCTGGGAGGGAACTTTCCCAGGACTTAAATTCAGTTTGTAAGAATGAAGGAAAAGCAGGGAAATATCTGTTCTTTCCAGAGATCATACACTCACTCACACACACACACTCACACACACACACACACACACACACACACACTCATGTCACTGCTTTTGGTGTCCTAAGTTTTACGTCCCATGTTCAATTAATTTGAAAAGAACCGTGACTTTTCAGTGAACAGAAGGCACTTTGTCAGACTGTACCTTGTGATCTACATTTCCATAGTTGGGTTAAAATTTTGTAATGAAAGTCGGGGGCAGACAGGAGGTGTGGTGATGAGTCCTGGACTCCGGAAGTCTGAGTCAAATCTGGCCTTAGAACAGTACCGGTGGTGTGACCCTGTGCAAGTCATTTAACCCCACCTGCCTCAGTTTCCTCATCGGTTAAATGAGCTGGAGGAGGAAATGGCCAACCACTCCAGTGTCTCTGCCAAGGAACACACAGGGTGGGATATGCTAAAATGACTGAACAAGAGCACAATGGATTGAAGCCCCAAAGCCGGATCCGTGTCCCCACTTCTGACATACTGGTCGATAAGCTCCTAAACCTCCCAGGGCTCTGAACAACTCTCCAAGATGATAAAAAGCAAAGAAGGTAGCAAGATGAACCAGTGGAGGGAATTCATCACCTGGGAGTTCCTCTGTACCTTGAAACCCCAGGTCCTGAATTCATCCACCTGGACAGGGGATGCTTCTGTTTTTCCCTTTTTACCCTCACGAAGCTTTAAACTGTGTCATGGAGATTGAGCCGTGCATGAGGAGCGCCCGCTAGGATGGGCCAAAGATGGGGTTGGGCAAAGTGTCCCCTGATCTGTCTGTCACAGAGTAGACCCTCTCCCAGGGCAGGTTGAAAAGAATCGAATTTGAAGAAGGAAGTGGGAGAAAGGGAGGGAGGAAGCCCCCAAAAGGCTCCTACTACGAGCTCAGCCCTTGTTAGGCATCTGGCCTCCTTTGATGGCAGGAAGGAGAGTTCTTTTTCTGAATCAGGAAAGGTTTCCTGGACAAGATTGCAGTGGAGCCTTCCCTTCCCTGAAGGAAGGGCAGGATTTTGTCAGGCTCCCATTTTGGGCGTGTAAGGACAGGGTGTCCAAACCCAGAGGGGAAGATAGGGAGGATGGGATCAGAGAATTACCCAGCTGCACACTCTCAGGCCCCCCTCTCAGGCCTTCCTCTTCCTGAATTTTCACACATTGTCTTTCCCCATTAGACTATAAGTTTCTTGAAGCTAGGGATCCCTGGCTTATAGCATCTGGCATACAGTAGGTGCTTAATAAATGTTGCCGTACTGACTGACTGGAGAATGCTTCACTCTACAGGGCAGAGAAAGGAAGAAGAGAAATCTAAAACGTTTGTATTTTAGACAGTGGCTAAAGGAGACTGAGAACATTGTAGAGGAAGGGAGGGACACGCTAGTGCAAAAAGAAGGCTCCTTCGGCCCCCTCCCCCTGTGGATGGATGGCAAAGGGGAGGAGACGGGAGATGAGGAGACCAGAGGCTCCCAGAAGCCTTTGGCAAGAGCTGAGTCAGGTGATGGAGTCTGGCTCTCAGGTATTCTTTTGAACCACTGATTCTGCCCGGAGCAAAAACAAATCTTGTTCCTGGATGGGAGCCAGCTCTGGAGGAGAGGCCGCTTTGCTCAATAGTTCTACGTGACTCGGTTAGACTGTCAAGTCTTAATTCACTGAAATGTTTGGAGAATGGCATGTTCTAGTTCATGTTAACGCAGGATTAAGAATATCTTATCTCTTCTGGGGTCTCTGTTTCTAATTAGCCTCGTGATGCGAAACAGATTTAACCCTTTTAGGCCTCAGTTTCCTCATCTGTAATATAGGGAAGGGGGGTGCTAATGACCGGCTCTGTTCCAGCCCCCACTCAAGGGCAGACCCTGGGTAGTTCAAGCCTGGACTGGGATCTGCCTCAAGACCCACCCCAATCCATCTGCCATCTACTAGGTTGCCTGATTGATATTCCTGCTGAGCAGATCTGGGGATGCCCTTAAGCTTTTTCAATCATGTCAGAGTCTACGGGACCCATTTGGGGTTTTCTTGGCAGAGATGCTAAAGTAGTTGCTCATTTCCTTCTCCAGCCCATATTACAGATGAGGAAACCAAGGCAAACAAGGTTAACTGGCTTGCTCAAGGTCACATAACTAGGAAGCATCTAAGGCTGGATTTGAACTCATAAACTACCACATCCCTATTTAATAAACATGTGTGGCTCTAGGATTAAATAGAAATCCCCTCTTTGGCTTTTAAAGCCTTTCCTAAGGGTCTTCACTTACGTTTCTAGTCCTCTTACTCTGTCCCCCCAGCCCAGCTCCCAAGTGCCCTGTGAGCCCCTGATGCCGGCCTCCCGGCAATCTGGGCCCTCTCCGGCTTGGCCGCTTTTCTGTGCCTGGAACGCTCTCTCCTTGCCCCTGCTTTAAATCTTAGCCGAAAGCTCATCTCCGGGAGACTCCTCATCCTCCTCAGTGTCGGGCCCTTCCCCTGAAGCTTCTCCCAGTTTCTCCTGCTTATTGGGCAGCGAGGGGATGTCGTAGGGCATTGAGGGCCAGGAAAACTCGTCTTCCTGAATTCAAATCTGGCTCCAGACACTTCCTGTCTTATTATTTCCCTAACTCTGTGACCCTGGGCAAGAAACTTCTCCTTCTTTGCCTCGGTTTCCTCATCTGGAAAATGAGCTGGAGAAGGCACATAGGAAACCACTACAGTGTCTTTGCCAAGAAAACCCTAATTGGGCTCGCAAAGAGTTGGACAAGACAGAAAAACAACGAGACAGGACGTGTCTTGTTTGTACAGAGCCGATCACACGTTTTCTCCCCCTCAGGCTGGGAGCTCTTTGAAAGTAGGGTTATTAGTTGGGCCTTTCTTTGAATCCGTGGGCTTAGCCCGGCATCCAGTAGATACTTAAACATGCTCATTAGAGAATCTGCCCCCGGTGCCCAGGGACTATTTATGTCCGACCCGTGGCAGAGCCCTCTACGCTCCTAGGGGTCAGGTCGACCCCAGCCGGACACCCCAGCTGGACTCTCGGTGATGAAGCCCTTCTGGAGCTCTTGGACAGGCAGCCCCCAGCTTGTGGCCTCCCAGTCCCACCAGTTCATCTTCTGCTCTGGAGCTCCCTTTTTGTGGCAGCCTGTGGAGTTCTGGGCTGGAATCAGGAAGTTCCGAGGGCAGATTCTCCCTCAGAACCACGTGCTAGACGTGTGACTTGGCGGCCAGTTCCCTGGTTCCGGTTCCTCATCTGCAAAGCACGGATAATCGTGGGATGCTTCCAGAGTTGCTGTGTTTGCGTGTGTTTGCGTGTGTGTGAGTGTGTGTGTGTGTGCGTGTGTGTGCACGCGTGTGTAACGGGGCATTTTGCCAGCCCGCCGTGCTGCAGGGATGCTCATGTCCTTCCCATTGCTGTTATTATCTAACCCTCACGGGGCCACGCTCACCCTCAGACAAGGGCTGGGATGTTCTGGGAGTCGGCCTTTTTATTTCTCATCATTAGACCTAATTCACTGTACTTGACTTTGCCTGGGGCCTGAAAAGTGAGAAGGGCCTTCCGAAGGGGAAAAGGCTGATCCCAGGATGCCCTTGGGTGCCCCCTCCCTGAGGACGAGGGACTCCCGAGTCCTAATTGCAGAGGCTGCTGTGCCTCCGGTCTTGCCTCCTGCCCACGCTCTTCTGCCACTCCATCTCTCTCCATTTCTCTGTCTCTCATTACCAGCACTGACAGAGCCCTCCTCCCCTCCATCCTCCCCTTCCTCCTCCTCCCACCCCCTCCCCCACGGCCCAGCATGCCCGAGACGTGCCCTGGAAGGGCGTCCGGTGGGGCCGGCCACCGGCTGGCTCGCCGTGTTCTCCCAGGCTGATCTCGGTAATCTCGGTGGGAGCCGGCCTGCCAGGGGCTCACAGTGTGCCTTGGCTCCGTATCTACACGGGAGCCGCCCCCCGGAACACACCATGCTGTTGGGGCCCAGACTTCTGAGCGCCACCCCTAACAGACTTCCTCACCTTCCCAGAGCATCCGCAGGCAGCGGCCCCCCAAGGGCAGAGGGAGGCCCCACCAGCCGGCTCCATCTGCCCCAGTGGGGTGCCACCGGGCAGGGCGGGAGTCCCAGCCTCCGTCCCCATTGGGCCGTGAGCCAGCAGGCCAGACTGAAGCCCCAGGAAGGACGGGCCTCCCGCAGGGTCCAGCTACCCCGCCTGGCTTGGGCCCAGCGTTTCCTCTTGTCCTCCCCCTGACCAGGACAGAGAAATACACCAAAGGAACCTAAAACCAAAAAGATAAAAACCCAAGGGAAAGAAGCCCCTTCGTTCTCCCCAGGCGGGGGCTCAGGGCAGAGACTCTGGTTTCCTCACTTCTCCCTCTCCCCAGACTTTTACACTCCTTCCCTTTGGGGAGACCCCGAGCTCCCAAGTAGAACAAGAAGAGTAAACCACGGAGCTGCTGCAGCCCTCTCTGGGAAGGGGAGAAAATGGAGGGGCCGGGAGCTGGGGGCTTTCTCTTCCTCCTCCCCCAGGCTCCGTGTCAGGCTCCATCGCCGAGCCTGACCTTCTGAAGACCAAAGGCCGATGGCTCTAGCGGGCATGACTGTGGGGGTCACAAGTGGGGGGGGGGTAACGAGCGGGGCTTGTGCCAAAACGCAGACTTTCACGTATATGTTTCATGTCACACACATATCATATATCATATATACATATAATTCAGTGCCTCAGATATTTATTAGCAATCTCTTAGATGAGTAATGTGGTTTGGAAGAATATGAAAGACTCCTCTTCGTTTTTCCTTATTCTTATCATTTTCCTCTTAATCTTCTTCATCATCATCATCATCATCTTCCTCCTCAGCGCTGCTCATCAGCCGGCCCATCCTCTTGCTGGCCGTGGGACAGACCCAGGTTACAAAAGTTTGCTTTGACCTTGACCCGCCCCCCATGCCATGGATGGGCAAAGAAGGGTCAATCCTTGACCCAGCCCATTGGGGTGGGGGGGGGAAGAGTCATTATTTTTACCCAGATGTTCTTTTTCCTTATCATAACTTCCCTCTTCTCCACCGTTGGCCAGGGGAATTCCCTTTCCCATCTCTTCATTTACACGTTTCTAATGAAAATGTTCCTATGGGCTTTTTTGTTCTTTTTCATTTCATGAGGTATTGAAAGGTTGGCTGAGTTTCTGTTCTTTCTCTTGATTTCAGTTAGTTTAGTTGTTAAGACCCCAGGGGAGGACTGGGGAGTCTCCCTGAGGAAGGAGCCCTGGGGGTTACTTAGGTGCCCTTTGGCTACAGGGGCTGATGGCTGAGAAAGGCCCAGGACAGGAGCGAGATGCCAGGGAAGACCAAGGGCCCCCAAGGCGGGATCCACTCAGGGCACGAAGGATGACTTCAGAAACAAAACCACCCAGCTGGGTAAGGATGGGATCAGGAAAGGGGCAGCCGGGATGGAGGCGCAGCTCTCTGGAGGTCCCCTCATGACAGGAAAGCGGCCTTCAGGGCCGTTCTCTCACAGGAGACAAGGAACAAGGCCACATCACCCCATGATGGAGAAAGAGGGAAAGGGGACCTGAAATGGCCGGGATTCCCATAGACAGAGCAGGGGGGACTATGGAGGAAAGCGCATCCAACCACCTCTTTAGGAAAGGAGAAAGTGAGGCTCAGGGGGCAGTGACTTCCCGGGGGCCTGTGGTGCAAGAGTCTCAGAACTGGGCAAGAATCTGTCGTTCTGACTCCAGGCCACTATGTCAAGGTTCTTCAGTTTGAGGTTGGGTTGTTTTCTTAGGGACGGAAATGATGAGTAGATAAGTGATAAATAGATGGACAGACAGACAAAAACATGGATAGAATGATTCAATTCAACAAATATCAGCCGCCTCCTACTGGAGAAGAGTACCTCTCCACCTTGTATCTGATTTATATATAGCTCCTGTATAACTCCGAGTTATCCACTGCAATCAGCCCCACCCCATCATCTCCCCCCATCGAATGGGAACTCCCTGCAAGAAAGAACTTGTTTCCCATTTGTGCTCTGGCCGACTTCATGGTGCTGACACAAAGTGGGTCTTTGATCCAGGATGGATCCGCTGATTGCTAGAATGTACGCTGTCAGGGGGCAGGGACGTTTTGTTTTCATGATTGTGTGTGGAGTTCAGAACCTAGAATGCAACAAATATCAACAAATGATTTCCAAATTGAGTAGTTGTTGCTGTTGGTGAGTAGTTTTCAGTCAAAACTGGCTCTTCATGGCCCCTTTTGGGGTTTTGTTGGCAGAAATACTGGAACAGTTTTCCTTTTACCCTTTCTACTGCCAGCTCATTTTACAGATGAGGAAACTGAGGCACGCTCATATAGCCAGTAAGTATCTGCGGTTAAATTTGAACTCGGCTCTTCCTGACCCCAGATCTGACATTCTAATTTCTGATCCATCTAATATCCCCAAATCAGGAAGATCTGAGTTCAAATCAAGCCTCATAAACTTCCTAGTGGTGTGACCTTGAGCAAATCACTTAACTTGTTTGCCTCAATTTTGTCATCTGCCAAGTGAGCTGGAGAGGAAAACATCAGCATTCCAATATCTCAGCTGAGAAAACCCCAAATGGGATCACAGACAGTCAGAATTGACTGAAGGACTCAGCAATTATCCTGACACACTAGGTGCTTAATACATGTCTGTTAAATTGAGTCGAGTTAGAATGGTCACAGCAAACCTATGATGACTGCTGTGAGTGGATCCAAGGCTGAGAGGAGAACACTCCCCGTCTCACCTGTGGGCCTTCTGGTGATGGACCAACAAACGTGGTGCCTCAGGTCTGAGAGAAGGGAATCCAGAGCCAGTCCTTCCCAGAGGGCCCCGAGGGAGCAGAGGGGGAGGAGGCCACGGGGGAAGGGAATCGTTGCCAGCGGATCCCTAGGGAGGGCAGATCCTGCCAAGGCAATCTCACTTCCTCTCAGGACAGAGTGTCAGAACCTATAGATCAGGGGAAGCCGAAATGTAATCTAATCTCCCTGGCCTTTACTAAATCCCCCGAGTATTTTCCTACTAACATTTGCGTCAATAGGCAGGGACACACGGACGACGTGGATTCAAAACATCTGGTCAGCTCAATCATGGTCGGTTACATCCAGGGACCCGGGTACTTGACAGCAACAGAAAAAAAAATCACTAATAGAATATTTTTCGTTTTCTTTGCCTTTTTTTCACTTTCCCAGTGATTGTTTTAGTGTGATATCAACCTATCCCAAGGATTATCATATAAAATCATGATTTTCCTCTGGAGCTGTTCAAATCTCGCTTCTTCCATCTTGCAGCCTTGGACTTGATCTCTTTGTGCCTCAGTTCCTAAAACCTGAAAAATAAGGGGACGTGACTATGAATACCCTCTCTGGTCCTAGACCCACCCATAGGATTCTTTCTGCTGCTGCTGCAGAAGCTCAGCCCTCTCTAGCCGGATTTAGACAGGAAAGAGCCCTTAGAGGCCAATGAATCTGGCCCTTCCATTTTACAGATGTGGAAACTGAGGCACTCAAAGGCTAAGTGGGATGTTTATGGTCATCCAGCTAATGTTTGAGACAGGATTTGGAGCCAGGGCGTCCTGACTCCAAGCACGGTGACCTTTCTGCCACATGGGGATCACTTAAAATGTTCTGTTCCATTTCTGTCATCACCTCTCAGGAGCACCGATAATAGGCTCATGGAAGGTTACATTCAGTCAAGGCAGATGACTTTTAAGGTCTCTGGAATGGAGGATTAGAGTTCTCTTAAATGCACTTATCAGGCAGTCCTGAGTGTCTGTTATCTGGCTGCTCTCCTACGGCCCAGTTAGATTAGAAGCCCCATGAAGGCAACTCTGCAAACTTTCCAACTCCTTAAACAAAGAGGCCAAAAGTGTGAGGTGGGGGTGGGGTTGGGGGGACACTTTCTGGCCCCAACTGAGGACCCCTTAATTTGACTCTCAGACTCTTGGAAACGTTAGTCCTTGCTTCTAGCACTCAGGAAAGCGGAACCCTCAAAATAATCACACACTTGTGCTCCAAACCAGGGACTGTTCAATATTTATTCGCATCTTTGTCCCCTTTGACAGACTGGCCAACGATGATAATAATAACTAGCATTTATATAGGATTTCAAAGTGTGCAAAGCACTTTACAAAGATCATCTCATTTGATCCTTACAACAACTGAGGCAAGCAGAGGTTATGATTTTATCAAGGTGGCACAGGGAGTGATCTCCTGATCACAGACACCTTCTCAGAGTCTTGATTTTGAAAAATTGGAAAAAAAAATCCTACATTTCTTTTTCTTCTCAAGAGTATTTTATTTTCCCCCCTACATGGACAGATTTTGAGCTTTAAGTTTCAGTAGGAGGATAATGAAATATATACAGATTTACCTTTTTTTTTTCTTACAAGTTCAAGGAGCCTTTGAAAAGGTTCTGTGGTTCTCAGCTTAAAATCCCTTGCTTTAATAGGGACTATTCAAATAAAAACTATTGGAGGAGTCTTGGTTCACAAAGGAGTATTCAAGTCAACTTTTAAACATGTAGCACACGAGGAATTCACTTTTTCCTGGCTCTACAATATATATAAATCTATTGATACTATCTATATAAAATTATATATTTATTATTTTATAATTATATATAATATATAAATCATAGAAATAAATTATATATAATATATAATAGTTTTTATTATTATTATATGCATGGGTAATTTCTCAGCATTGACCCTTGCAAAACCTTCTGTTCCAACTTTTCCCCTCCTTCCCGCCACTCCCTCCCCCAGATGGCAGGTAGACCCATACATGTTAGACATGTTAAAGTATATGTTAAATACAATATATGTATATATATTTATACAGTTCTCTTGTTGCACAAGAAAAAATGGATTATGAAATAAGGTAAAAATAATCCGGGAAGAAAAACAAAAATGCAAGCAAACAACAACAGAAAGAGTGCAAATGCTATGTTGTGGCCCTCATTTATTTTTTTTAAAAATTATTATTATAATTTTTTTATTTACAAGTTATGTGCATGGGTAATTTTTCAGTATTTACAAGTGCAAAACCTTCTGTTGCAACTTTTCCCCTCCTTCTTCCCATCCTCTCCCCTAGATGACAGGTTGACCAATACATATTAAATGTGTTAAAGTATATCTTAAATATATGTATACAAAAATATATAATTTTTAAAAATAAAAGATAAGACACACAATTAATCCTATATAGAGAATGTTATTAAAGTGATCACTTGTGAGCCCAAAGGGGTATTGCTGGAACATAATGCTCGCTCGCTTTCTCTCTCTCTCTCTCTCTCTCTCCATATATATATATATATATATATATATATACATATATATATATGTATATGTGTGTGTGTACTTTCACAAGGGAGATGGTAGCAGAGTGAAAGGGGAAGCCCTCATCAGCATATTCCCCACTGATTATTAACAGTACTTAAATGTCTTTTTAAAATTATAGGACTGGGCAATATAGCAAAGACAGAAGCAAGCTCCTCATAGGGTATCTGGGAAGAGTAGTTTCATGGTCTGAGGGGCAAACTCACAGCTGCTGATCATCCGATCTCATTTCATGGGGTCCTCGGAAGTTGTTGTGAGGGGGAGCTCATGGTATGATCTGAGGGTTGGCGCCCTTGTGGAGATCTGAACATGGTCTGTATCTGGGCTACCAGAGCCTATGACACCATCAGCCATTGCTGCTCAAGTAGAGTCACTGCTTGGGAGCTCCAGATCTTTGATCTTTGAAAGTTTTAAAGTTATCAATTAGTCAGTGAATAAGAAGACATTTACCGTCCTTCTACTGCCCAAGGTAATTCCCTCTTGAGTGTTCTTCAGTACTTTTCTAAGCTGCTACTATAATGCACGATTTCCAAACAGCTTGCCAGGTTCTAGGTTGGACCAGAGGTGTGTATCTGATACCTTCAGTTAATCATTAGACATTTCCCATGCTGTGTATCATGTCTTTAATGATTAATGTGCTCCTTCCAAATGACCCTTTGTTTGGTTGATCCAGTACAGCTAATTGGATTTTCTGTGATCAGTTGTGGGGGGGGGGATGGATCCCCATATTTACAATAGAATCTTTTTATTTTTATTTTTTTATTTTTGCTGAGGTAATTGGAGTTAAGTGACTTGCCCTGGGTCACACAGCTAGGAAGCGTCAAGTGTCTGAGACCAGATTTGAACTTGAATTCAGGGCTGGTGCTCTATCCACTGTACTACCTAGCTATCCCTACAATAGAATCTTAAAGGATCTTTTCAGGCAACTAGTTTAACTACCTCTATCCAAAGGATCAATATCCTCCATGGTATATAGAAATAGCCAGCCAATTTCATATAGTATTTTCTGGCTTACCACTCATCTGTCTGATGACATGTCTATAAGGGCAGTTATCTATAGTCAATCAATGGATTGATGGAAAGACCAAGGCGAATACTCCCACTTGTCCAATGATACCCCTTTCCGTGTCCTCCTGATTATTCTTTATAAAATATCTCTTACATGTTGACAGTTTTCTTCAAATCTGTGTGTTGATGATTGAAAACAACGCTTCACACTGGGATTTTGTTGTAATGGTGACAAAACACTTGCTCACAAACACTGGTGGGGTGGATGATGCAAAGGAAATACCCCTTTTTAAGTGACAGGGAAAGTTAGGTTCCTAAAGCCCACTTGCCCACAGCCACCAATCTGGTGGCCCTCAGGGCTGATATTTAAACCCAGATCTTGATACCCCCAAACCCAGTGCTCTTTCTACCTCCCCACAGGGACATCAGAACGTTTGCCTCCTTTTTTTTTCAGAGGGGACAATCGAAACTCACAGAACTTAGGTGGTTTCCCTACAGTCACCCAGACAATAAATGATAGAACTGGAAGCTGACTCCAACTCCCAGATTCTTTCCAGCATAGTCTACTTGCCATCCCAGCCAGGAGATGATCCATTCTCTGCTGAAGTATTTACAGGAGAAGAAACTCACTCCTTCAAAAGGCAACCCATTTTATTTTTAGATCCTGGAATGTACTGACAGAAAGGACAACGATAGACGGAATTAGAAAGCTAGACTTAACAGAACTGGCTTTATTTTCAGTTTCTTCTACCTCAAAGAGGTATATGTACGCACAAAAAAGAATAAAATGATAAGCATGAACTTCAAAGTAGAAAAGAAAATGATAAGAAAGTCAGAGTGGTTTAGATTAATCATCATCACTTTTATCTATTTAACAGTTAATATTTATGCCAATTTTACAGTTCAAAAGCCTAAAGCTGAAATAGATTGCCTAGCACAGCTTGCCTTATGACCAAGCCTTTTCCTCTTTTTGTTACATGGCAAAGTCTAGTTTAGTAGCTAATTTAGTAACTTTTATAGTAAAAACATAATTGTGAAGAGGAAGTCACCCCTTGGGCATAAGGAAATGAATATTTAGTGCAGGAAGAGAAAGTTTGGTTAAATATAGAGACAGCTTTGTTATCTCTATATTATCTATAATGATATAGAGACAAAGAGTAACTAATAAAAAACAAAACAAAACAAAACAAAACAAAAAAAAAAACAAAGAGTGGGTATCGGAGGGCCTGTGAGAAGACAAGGCCATGAAAGTGTTGCTGGTGGAGCTTTGAGAAAAGATTCAGCCATTCCAGATTTCAGCTTGGAGTTATGCAAGAAGAGTAACTCAATATTCCATATCCTTGGCCCCAGCGATCTCGCTATTTGCCAAATGCTCCCCCCAGGAAGTCAAATACAGAAACGAAAGTCCGATATGTACCAAAATATTAATAGCAGCGCTCTCTGTAGTAGCAAAGAGGTGGAAGCCAAGTGAGCGGTCATTGGTGTAGGAAGCAAATGAAGAAGGCATGAAATAGGAATATCCTATGTAATGAGACATGGTGACTGTGAAGAGTCTGAAGAAGCATGGGAATATTGGGATGAATTGATGAAGAATGAAAGAACCAATATACACATTTTGGACAACAGAGTCAATTAAAGGAACACTCAAAGGAAGTTGACTGTGAATTTGAAAAACCAGTGGAAGTCCTGGAGAATGATGAACTCCCCACTCAAATCAGACAAGTGGGGAACTACTTAGACAGAATGGGATATAACTTGTTGTACCTGGTCACTGTATCAGATGTTTATCACCAACAATGGTTCAATATGAAGGGGAAGTAGTTAAAAAGACCATAATACAGAGACAAAATGGGTCAATAAAGTGTGATACTCAATCAAGGAGCTCCCTCCCCCACTTAAAGTAAATAAGATGTTCAAAGAAGTAATCAATCTCAAGCATAAGTATTAGATTAATAGGGAAAGTCTTTTGAAAGTCATCAGATGACACAGGCAGGCAGGTAGCACAGTGGATGGAGCACCAGCCCTGAAGTCAGGAGGACCTGAGTCCAAATGCAGCCTCAGACACTTAACACTTCCTGGCTCTCTGACCCTGAGCAAGTCACTTAACCTCAATTGCCTCAGCAAAAAATAAATAAATAAATAAATCATCAGATGAAGTGAAATGATGCCAGATAAGATTTGTGGTCCAGTCATCTGACTTTTTGTAATCCCATTTGGGGTATTCTTGGCAGGGATACTGAAGCACTTTCTCATTTATTTCTTCAGATGAGGAAACTGAGGCAAATAGGGTTAAATGACTTGCTTTGAAGTAACATTTTAAACTCACCAAGATGAGTCTTCCTGCTTCCAGACTGGCCACTCTATCTCCTTCACCACCCAGCTGCCTGCCAGATAGAAAGTCTATTTCCATTGGATGAAGGCTCTCATCCTATCCTCTTGGTACTGAATCGGGATCTAGGAACTGGGGAGGCAGAAAAGCGAATCAACACCTGAAGAGGAATCACGCTGGGGAGGAGGAGGAGGTCTCAGGATCAGCACTGACTTAGCTCTCCTTCCCTGCCCCTTTCAGCCGAAGGAAGATGGAGGGGGTTGATTTTACCTTCTTCCTTCTGGTGTCCTAGTGGCTCCCCACAGGTCAGAGGATAAAGGCTTTAGGAACCAAGGAGGGATTTCATGTAGGTTCACGGTTCCATGAAAAGCCCAGAATGCAGATTACACCATACCTAAGAGGAACCTCTAGAGCACCCCAAGAATTGAAGACTTCCAGCGGACAGGGGTTAAGAGTTACTCTTGCCACATTTATTCAATAAGCTGGAGCCCACTTTTCCTTGGATTCTGTGTGTTGTTGAGAATGAATGGGACACTGGCTTTCTGTGTGAGTGTCATGGGAGAGTTATACTTTTACTGTATCAACTTAGGAAATAGCTGTTTCTGAAAATGACTGTAGGCTGACTGGCCCAAACTCTTCTTGATTAATGGCCATGGAGGCAAACACACCAGTGCGGGCTTAAGCTAATAGCATTATGGACTCACACCCAGCTCCTAGTGGTAAACCATGTATCCATGCTCTAGACTTATATATGAAAGTGGGAAAGTTGGGAAAAGATCCTTCACAGCTGATCTGAGCTAGAACCTTTAGGTTAAAACCAAACAACCCATCACTGGAATAGGCCAGTAAGCCTGTGTCAATTAAATTATTATTATTAATATCATTATTAATCAATATTTAATATAATAACATGATATATATTTTAATATTTAAAATAATATTGATAATTGATCAATATTAAATATTAATAATAATTAAAGATGTGACGATTAAAAATGGGTCACGGGCTCTAGAGCATCAAAGAAGCCTAAAATTCACAGTACTGGACCAAATGAGATAGAATATTAGAGTTGAATGGAGCTTGAGATTCATTTATTCCAATTATTCATTTATCAAAATCCTGGCACATAATAGTTTTGATTCTGGCCCAGCCTCTCCACGTGACTGATGTGACTCTTAGGATCAGCAGGTTGGGAGGAATCGTTCCTCAGCCCCCCTCGGGATGATTTTTGAGTTCATGAAGTGACTTTCTGGCCTTGGATCTCTGAAGCTTTGGCTGCTGAGAACCACACTTTATTTTGTCACCTGCTGTTCTTACTCTCCCATGGCTGCAGTGGAGGAGGAGCAAGGAAAGCAGCCCAGATCCCACTGCCCATAAGGAGGTGCCTTGTGTCCCCTGATGCTGAGGGAGTGCTAGGTGGTGGGACGTCCCTTTGACTGGGAGGCCCCCCCGTGGGGGGAGATGAGAATCTAAGGAAGACCTTTCTCTCTGGCCCGGCTCTCCTTCTCCCATCGCTGGCTCGGGTCATTGTTTGTTGGGGACACACCATTTCATGGTGAGGCTCAGGCCAGAGCCCAGGCCCAGGGAGGGAGAGGCCCTCCAGAGCGTCCCCCCGCTGTCAAGCCTGGTCCTGGCTCCGCCATTAGCTCCGCACAAGCATTGTCAAATGTCCCTATTTGTGTAAAAGCCATCTTATTTAATGCTCATTAAATTGGTAATTAAAACCATCTCGGTCGCCGAAGATGTGAGCTCAGGGACAGAATTAGGATGGAAAAAATAGCTGTTACATTCTTCCAGGTTCCATTCTGTTTCTTTGGCAGCCGTTGCCCGGGCGCAGACCATCCGGCCCACTGATTGATGGGCCGCGGTTCTCGGAGCCGCTCACATCCCTACTGTACTTGCTCCTTGGACTGTAGAAAGTAAATTCCATGGGTCTGCAAAGAAACATTAGCTCCTTTTTTCTCCCATGTCCTTTCCTGGTGTCCAGCTTGGAGAGGGATGGCTCAGTGCACACACCCACGTCTCTCCAATGTTTAAAATGATAATAATGATTAAAAATCAATAAATGACTGTATCAAAACCAGGAGGGAGGCAGCAGCCCAGGGTCCTCTGGGCTTTGTCCTTGCTAATCCCCTAATCTGAGTTGGGTCCGAATCCATCCTCTAACTCTCCCCTTCTCGCTCATAAAGAATGACCTCTTTCATTTCCCATCTAACTTGAGAAAGCGCCCGTTCTCTCCTCCAGCACATTTAATAACCTGCGCCCTTCCCTGCTCCTTTTCTCCTGTGTTTTAGTGGAGGCTGTTGGTGATTCTGATAAACTTGGCCTCTAATTAATGCTTCGAAGGAATAACATTGGATCAGCCAAGGGGTGACATCATGTTGTAATAAGTCACCTGAAGCTACTGGGGGAGATGAGGCAATCCGCGGTCCTGGCTCTGGGGTTATTTAATGAGGCTGCCCGTTAGGCTGATGGCCGAGGGGCGGCAAATACTTCATGGAAAACGTGAAAAAAATAAATATTTAGACATGGATTCACTGTGAATATTAGCTTTTACTCACTTTGCTCCTGCAAGAAACGTCAGCGCTCATTGGGTCCAGTCCCTTCTCCTAAGTGTCAAAGTGTCTGCATCCTGGGCCCTGAGGATAAACTTCAGTGCAGCTCCTGCAGTGATGGAGAACGTGGGATCATGGGAGATACTCCATCCTAATTTCTTTTTTTTTTTTTTTTTGACTATTCTAATGGGGAGAAAAAAATGTCCCAGATGCAGTAAAAACCTGGCTCCGCTAGGTGGGAAGTAGCAGTTTGAGATAAAGAACTTTCCAAGTATTGGGGATCTATTCACCTGGGGGGCTTCTTTGGGCCAGGGGGCTTCAATTCAAATAGAAACAAGGGAGCACGAGGCCAGGATCCCTGCAGGCACACAGGGATTTAGAAGGCCTGCATTCTAACATGATGTTGCTCTGTATATTTATTTTGTGAAAGATTTCCCAATTACATTTTAATCTGCTCTGGGCTGCACCTCTAACAACCTGAAAGCTGTGTGCCTGATGCCTCTGCTTTAGGAAACTGTGAATTCTTTATCACTGACAAAGGCCAGATGGCCACTGGCTGGGGATGTCATTGCCTCTCTTCAGATACAGGTCTGTCTCTGTCTTACTGTTTCTCTGTGTGTGTGTCTATCTGTCTGTTTCTCTCTGTCTCTGTCTGTCTCTCTGTCTTTCTCTCTGTCTGTCTTACTCTATTTCTCTCTGTAAGTCTGTCTCTGTCTGTCTCTCTATCTCTGTCTTACTCTCCCTGTGTGTCTCTCTCTGTCTCTCTCTCTTTCTCTGTCTGTCTCCCTGTATCTCTCTCTGTTTGTCTCTGTCTCTCTGTCTCCCTGTCTCCTTGTCTCTCTGTCTCCCTGTATCTCTCTATCTCTCCCTTTGTCTTTCTCCTCCTCCCTCCCTCTCTTCTTCCCTCCTTCCCTCCCCCCTCCTCTCCCTCCCCCCCTCCCTCTCTGTCTCTCTCCCATTTTCTTTTAATACAAATTCAGGTGATCACTTATCTAATAATCCCCATTGTTCTTCCTTCTTTTTCCCAAGACACAGTCCCTGCCTTGGTCCTCCTCTCCACCTCAATCCCTGCCGTTAGGCTTCTCATTGATTCCCCCCACACTCTCTTTCATCAGTTGCCCTCTCTTGACCTTGCCTCCACTCTGGCCCCATGCAGGGGCAGCCATACTCTTCCTCTCACTGTCACTCACAAGTGCAGCACTTTCTCATGTTCCAGAATTCTGAAACTCCTCCACGTGAACATCACCTCCATCTCTTCTTGTGTCTCACCCTTTCTAATCTTCTTCTTCCCCTTTATATCACATTTTCCACCAATTTTTCTAGCCCAGCGTCCTGTCTCTGACTTCACTTTTCCCCTTTCAATCCCTGCTGCTATAGATAACTAGAATTGATTCAGGGAAACATAGCATGAAGAGAAGGCCGTTTACCTTGAGCAATGATGTAGCCCCCTTAAAGGAACTTTATCCTTCTCCTTTCTCTCTGTCCTTCTATTCTTGTCTGTCCCCCACTTTATCCTCTGGCCCTCCTGTCCCGTGGCTCTGTACTGGCAGTCTAGTCACAGCTCAAAGCCTGGACAGTAGGTATTTCACGTGGAAAAATTTAACATGTAGCTGGTTCGACTTGTTTCTTTGGTGTTAATCGTTGATCATGATCATGGAATCATATTTGTAGAACTGGAAGAAAGTTAGATATTATCAGTCCTAATGTCTCCATTTTACAGCCATGGAAACTGAGGCTGAGAGAGGTTAAATGATTTGTCCAGTGTCAAACAGCCAGCAAGTGACAAAGGCACAATTGAACCCAGGTCTTCTGACTCCCATTATGTGCTGACAGCTAAGGGAAACCATACTGCAAAGAATGTTGGATTTGGAGTGAAGAAGACTCATCTATCTTCCTGAAGTCAAATCCAGCCTCAGATACTTACTAGCTGTGTGACCCTGGGCAAGTCAACTAACCCTGTTTGCCTCAGTTTCCCCATCTGTAAAATGAACTGCAGAAAGAACTGACAAACTACCCCAGTATCTTTGCCAAACCTCAAATGGGATCATCGAGACACGATTGAGACGACTCAACGAAGGGTCTCGGCTTAAGTTGTCCACAACTGGAGCATTGTCCATGGGGAATCCCTCCTCTATTTGGACCTTTCTTGGGACGGTGGCGAACCCCTTTGGCAAGCACGTTTTCCTGTCTTATGCCTCACTTAACATTAATAAACACTGTCTAGACTGCCTATAAATATTAACTTAACCATAAATCTTCAAGTGTTCTAGAAATGTGAGCCGCTTTCATCAAGGCTACTTTGGGTCGGTCGGTCCAAGAGGGAGAAAAGTCAGCTTATCTAGAGTAAGAAAACAAACCTTTGAGGCTTCTCGGGCCGGGGGGATCCAGGAGGGACCAGCCAGATGAAGGCTGAGAAGGAAGACGGCCAGAGGAAGACGTGGGCAAAGCTAGGTTCACTTCCCTGAGCACAGAATTGTGCTCGATTCAGCAAAGCACCAGAAACCAGCCAATTTACAGAACCGGGAGATGGGGGCGGGCCATGGAGGCCCACTGGGCCCGCTCCAACCAGGCCCGGCTCTCATGTGGTACACACTTACGTTGCTTGTGACCACAGGAACCCGAGGAAAACATAACAGACAATTATCCCGTGTTCTGTGTTCTGTTGACAATCAAGATGGACCAGAAGAAATCACCAGGCAGCCTCTGCAGGGACAAGCTTGCAGGGAACTTGTTTGCTGTGTACTGGTAACAGAAAACAAGCGAGAGAGAAATCCTGGCCCTCCTCCGGCCATTTTCTCCATTTGAAAACATCGAAGTCTGTAAATGCATTCAGTTAATTAGGATCACAGAGTTCGAGGGGTAAAGGAGCTCGGGGGGCAGCTAGTTCAATGGTGCTGAAAGGTTTTTCCCTCAATTGATGTAGATTAACTCGTTTGATTTTTACCGATGAGGAAACTAAAGACAGAGATCCTTGCCAAAAATGTTGGTGTATCTCTGTCTGAATGAGGTAAGGCTCCCTTTCAAGGAGCTGCCTTCCTTCCGTTCTCTCACAGTCTCTTGTATGTGGAAATATATATATATATATATATATATATATATATATATATATATATATAAAGATTAAATATAGAGGTACTGAAATACAGGGGAGGCAGGAGTAGAATGGGGAAGGAAAGATGACTTTTATCATGATGGAAGGGAGGTGTTATAGTAGGTGGAAGTGAAAAGGGAGGGCATTTCAGGCAGGAGGGGCAACCAGGAAAAAGGGAAACAAAAGGGGGGGAAAGGAGGGATGAAGGGAGGTTAAGAGAAAGAGAAGGAGGGAGATTAAGACAGAGAAAGATTGGGAGAGAGAAGGGAGGGATGGAGAGAGAGAGGGAAGGAGCGAGATTAAGAGAGGGAAAGGTGAAGTGAGAGATTGAGATGGGGAGAGAGCGAGACAGAAATAGAGACAGAGAAATTGAGAGAATTAAATAAAAAGAGAGAGACATAAAGAGACTGAGAAAGAATGCAAGAGAGACAGAGATAGAAACAAGGAAACAGAGAGAGACAGAGAGAGACTGGGGGTTGGGAAAGGGAAAAAGGGAGGGGATAGAGGAGTGGAGAAGAGAGAGAAACAGAAAGAGACAGAGGTAGAGACAAAAAGAGAAACAGAGAGATAGTGAAACAGAGACAAAGACAGAGATAGTGACAGAGTCTTAAGTGAGGAGAAAAGAGAACGCCACTTTTCCTTAGACCATCCGGGATAAGATAATGTATAAAATTGGGAATATAGGAAAGATAAAGGAGCAAACATTAAGGGACAACCATGGGCCTGGCTATATACTAAGTGCTTTACAATTACTATCTCATTTGATCCTCACAAAACCCTGTGAAGTAGCTCTCGCTTTGTCCCCATTTTTTAGTTGAGGAAACTTGACAGAGATTATTAAGTCTGGACTTAAGGTTGTCTAGGCAGAAGTTAAGTGACTTGCCTATTGTCGCATAGTTTAAAAAGGGAGACTGTATTTGAACTGAGATTTTTCTGACTCCAGCCCAGCTCTATTCACTTCAACATCCAATGGCCTTAAGGAACCATAGCAGTGAGGAGATTTCAGTGGTAAGCAGAGGAGTTTAACAGTTAGTGCTAGAGATGATAAGGAGCCATGGATGATTATTGAGGAAAGGGGTGACATGGTCAGATCTGTGCTGAAGGAAAATCCCTCTGTGTGCAGTATAAGGGATGGATTGATGTGATGAACAACTAGAGTTGTAATATTCTAAGTGAAAAGTATTGCAGGCCATGACCCAGAATGGTAGCAGTATAAACAGAGAGGAGAGGTCCGATTGAGGAGACGTTGTGGTAAAAATGGCAAGATCCGGCAGCTGTTTGAACATGTTTTGGGGAGTGAGAAGCCGAGGACGAGACACCGAGATGATGGACCTGAGAGAGGAGGAGAATGTTGGCTCCTTCCATGTAAAGAAGCCTGGAAGAGGGAAGGTTCTGGACAATAGTTCCTTTCTGATCTGTTGATTCTGAGATGCCTCTGGGAAATCCAGTTTAAAATAAGAGATTAGTACCACAGTGATGAGGTTTAGAGGAAAGACTGAATTGGATATGTACAACTGGTAGAATCTACCTAGAGATGTGAGTGAGTGAATATGAACGAATTTATGAATGAAACATTAGAGACTTGCTGTGTGCTAATACTATGCAAAGTGCTGGGAACACAAACAAAAAAGTTAGACACTGCTCTCAAAAAGCTTCAGTTCTAATGGGAGAAGTAACTTAGCTACAAGTCATATAGGAAGGGCTACAGTGGCCAAGCAGATAGTCTTGGAGATCCTTTAGAACCATTTTTCTATCAGCTTTCACTGCTGAGCCACTTGACAGAACTGAAAAATTGGTGACAAGAATTTTCTGTCCTTGGTCCCCATAGGGACCACCTCTGTGGATGATGGCTGAGGATACTGGGCTGGAAGCAGGGCTGTTCCCGATCTCTGGATTCAGGATCCTGGGCTGATGCCTGCAGGATCTAAGGGGAGATGGTGGTCGAGACAGGGGGTGATTTGACTCACCTGCTGCCTTTTGTCTATCCCTCAGGAGGCCTTTCTGCTTTTCCTGGTATGGTTGGGCTTAATTAAAACCATGAGAATTGGTGAGGACAGACAGAAGGGCAGAAGAGATAATATAGAAGAGAGAGATAAAGAAAATATGGTCAAACAGCTGAAAAGAGAATCAGGACAGATGTGTCCCAGAATCCCAGAGAAGAGAAAATAGCCAGGAATGAACAATAATGTGAAATTCAGTGAAGTCAAGTGGGCAAGGCCTGAGAAAAGACCATTTGATTTGTCAAATAAGAGATCATTAGTAACTTATAGATAAGTTGATTCTGTCTAAGACTAGATGTGAGACTGCAAAAGTTTGGGGAGTAAGAGAAGGGAAACGAATGGAGACAAAGTCGGGACAGCTTTTCGAGGCTAAGGGAAGAGGGAAGAGAGATTGTTTGAAGGAATGTTAATATCTAACAAAGATTTTCTAAGTAAGGGGAGACTTGGGAATTTTGAAGGTAATAAATAGAGAAGAATCCAGCAGATAAGGAGAAGCTGAAGATTAGAGAGAAGTGATTGAACTTGCAATCCATTGGAGAAGACAAGAGGGTGTGGGATCAAGATTAGAGATCAAGATTGGTCTTATTGGTCTTGTCAAGGGGAAAGATCATCACATCATTTGAGAGTTGGGGAAAGGAAGAAAAGGTGGCAGTTTCAAGACGAAGGGAGAAGAGGAAAGGAAGTTTATAGAGGATAGATTTACATTCTCAGTAAAGTAAAAGATGGAGTCCTCAGGTGAGAATTGGAGTAAGGGCATTAGGGATTGTGTAGTGATAAAAACCTGGAACTTTTCTGGGAGAAGGGAGATGGGAAATCAATTGGAGAGAAATGAAAAGATTGATTGCCTTGCCCTCAGTTAGATAAACATGAATTCATTTTGCATCAAATATAATCATTTTAAAGATAAGTTACATTTGGAGAATTACGATTTGAATCCAGGTCCTAACTCCAAATCTAGCATCCTTTCCATGCTATCTTCTTAATCACCATCCAAGCCTTCTTTTGCTCTTTAAAATTCACAAAGCATTTTCCTTGCAACAACACTGGGAGGCTGATTCATCAGATTTTATTATCCCCATTGGAGAGATAGAGAAGTTGAGAATCAAAGAGAGGAAGTCATTTGTCCATGATCACACAGAAAGTAAATGTCAGAACTGGGATTCAGCCCAATTTCAATTCTAGCAATTATTCCACTACATTCAATAGACACATTCAACTTCCCTTTTCATCCAGAGGGCTAGAGGGAAATGGACCTGGTGGTGGGCAGTCTGATTTATATGTGATATAGACAAGATGCATAATATTTCACCAACTAAAGCCAAATATACCAGAAGCCTTGAGAGATTCTTTGGGTGCCATCAATTAGTGATTATATCAGGAACAGAAGATAGCAGCTCCACATTATTGGGTAAAGGCAGATGTAAGAAGGGCATAAAAGTGGTACACTTCTGGAATAATATTAAGACGCTGAAAAGCATCCAAGGGAGAAAATTTAAGAAGGAGAGCCAAATAATTATATTAAAAGATTTGGGATCCAAAAAAAACTTGGCTGTGTAGAATGTTGTGCTGAATGCAATAAGATGAAGTCTAATAACAATAAATGTAAAATTCTAAATTTGGTTTAAAAAAATCAGTTTCATGGGGCTAGAAAGCAACTCATCTGAAAAAGACCTGGAAATGTCAGGAGACTGGAGGCTCAATTTCCATCAGCAATTCAGTATGGCGGTTAAAGAGGTAATTCAGGCAGCTAGGTGGTATAGTGGCTAAAATGCCATGCCTGAAGGTAGGAAGTCTTAGCTTCCTGAATTCAAATCTCTCCTCAGATACTCACTAGTTGTGTAACTCTGGACAAGTCACTTCATCCTGTTTGCCTCAGTTTCCTCATCTGTACAATATGCTGGAGAAGAAAATGTCAAACCACGCCAGTGACTTGACCAAGAAAACCCTTCATGGGGTGTGGAAGAATTAGACACAACTGAAATGAATGAACAACAACAATATTATTTGGAAATAATAATATCAGCATCCTCTGCCCTAGGCAGAAAAGATATGACCTTCGGAATATTGTGCTTGATTTGGGTAGCATGTATTAGGAAGGATTTTAATAAGTGTTTATGATTGAGAACCTCCTTGAAATCATGTCCCACATGGACTTATTCTTCTTGGCCCAAGAGGACACAAATAGGTGGAGATTGACAAGCTACAAATTTAGGCTTGATATAAAGAAAAGTTTTCTAAAAAAATAGCTATCCCCAAGTGGAATGTGCTATCTCTGGAAATACCGGAGA
Source organism: Sarcophilus harrisii (assembly GCF_902635505.1). Classification (NCBI taxonomy): domain Eukaryota; kingdom Metazoa; phylum Chordata; class Mammalia; order Dasyuromorphia; family Dasyuridae; genus Sarcophilus; species Sarcophilus harrisii. Next base: position 17,223,084 of record NC_045429.1, on the reverse strand, counting down.
CTCTTCCAACACATCTTTGAGGTTTTCAGTCAAGATCTGAAGGAACTTTTAATGGGGATACCATAGTTTAGATTCGAGGGGAAGAATAATTGAAGTAGATGCTCTCTAATGTTTCTTTCAGCTCTGAGAGTGGATGAGGTTAGATAATTTCCCAAAATTCACCCCTTAGATATTTAACCATCTATTGAACATTAGTTCAATGGTTGAAAGTCACTTGGTACTGGATTATTTAATAGATATTCCAAAGTCAGTAGAAGGGTGATGGTCACAAACTGAAGGATTCCCACATCTTCCTCATCCCACTGGCTGAGTGAGATTGTTTTTAAAAGTGCTGTCATTCTCTTTTAATCTGTGCTCTATGAAGCTATTTTTGTTCCTTATTAGTTCCTATGAGTAACCCAAGCAAGTGTATTTCCTTGTGTCCTTCTGTTCATGCCGTGAAAATATGGGGACAGCTCTGGAGCCACACAAGAGATTGTGATTTTTTTCCCTAACCAAAAGCTTCATTAGAAAATTCGTGTATTTTTTGACTCAGTCCCCAAGAGCAGAATTAATCTGACCCCTCTCCAATTAAACTATGAATCTAACTTATTGTTTTGCAGTGTAATTTAGGTGTCTGATTGGGCCCTTTGCCCTTTGGCTTCTAGGGTTCCATCAAGACCAGGAGAACACTTTCCTCAGATTTGTATCTTTCTCATTTAAACTACCAGAGAAATCTCCTTTATATCTATATCTATATCTATATCCTATAGATATAGATATAGATATATAGATATAGTTACCTCCATGTACTCCTCCATATCTCCATAGCTCCATATATATATTATATATATATGGAAAATTCTGATATATATATATATATATATATATATATATATATATAATATATCAGAATTTTCCTAAGACTAAGAAAAATGGCTCTTATTTAAAATGAAAGTGGGGAGAGCAAAAAGAACAACAATCCTGAAATGTAAAAAAATCCATGATTGGGACATAGATTTGTGGCTCCCGCTTCAGTAGCTTCCTTCCTCTCTCAGTTTCATTTTCTCCACTTGCAAACTGGGAAAGTTGAATCAGATAGTCTCTAATGTGCCTCTCAGTTCTAACAAACAGTCTAGATTTCCATTTTCTAACCTCCTTTCCCCCTTAGACAATTTATGTTCCAAAAATCATTGTGATAAAATCCTCCCATGTTCTAAGTTTCATTTTTATCTCCTAATAATCTAAGTTCTAACATTTCTTCCAGTTCTAATGTTAAATATCCTACAGTCTCACCCATTTCTAACATTCTCTGTTCTTAAGTTTCTTTCAGCTCTGAAATTTTAAGTTTTGTGCTAGGGTTCTGTGTTCTAAAGTTCCTTCCACTCCTGACAGTTACGCTGCTGTAAACATGAATGGCCCAGAAACAGGTGGATGCTATGGCAGAAGCATTTAATTACAGTCATTTTTTTACCTTATTCTTTATTGTTTATCTCCCCATGGCCTGAAGAGGTGGTGAAAAAGGGGGAAAGACATTGGAAGCCAGTGATGGCAAGATTTATTCCTGGGGTAAAAGTCAGGCTAGCAAACGCTCTAAATGTGGGCCTGTAAGCCTTCAAATCAGCACACATGAGATCTGCTAAGGAGGCAAATTCTGCCAGAATTCACCATCCCCCCAAAAAGGTTCTGGTCTGGATGAGCTGTTTTATTTTGTTTTATCTTCCCATCACATAATGGCATAAAAGCAGGACCCATTTATTTGTCTCACAGGGAAAGGTGAGGAAGAAAACCAGGTTACCAGGACAAACAGGTCCCAGAGAGTCAGATGTGGATGACTTCCTTTGGTCACCAGAAAGAGATGAATGTTCCATGTGCAGGAGAGGAAAGGCAAGGTGAAATGCAAGTATCTGTGATGAAGACCTGGGAGGATTAGTAGACCATGGCTCAGGAGAAATCTGCTGTGTGAGCGAGCCGCTAAAGAAGAGTACTTGATACTGGGCTGCATTCAAGTAAGCATTAATCCAGCAACAAAAGCAAGAACTTGATAGCTTTGCTGTACTCTGCTCTGGTCAGACCAGTTCTAGAAAACTGGGTTCCATTCTTAGCATCATAAAACTATTAAGATAATAAACATAGAACGTTAGAACTGGTCTTTTTAGACCTTAGAATGATAAATTTAGAACTTAGAATGATAAAACTGGAAGGAACCTTAGAATGTAAAATTTGAACTGGTTACAATTGGAAAGAACACTGGAATTTGGAGTGTTTGAGTTGGGAGAGACTTTAGGCAAAGAAATCTTAGAGTAATCTTAGAACATAAAATGTTAAACCTGGAATTAGAACTTTCAGTTTGAGCTGAGTTTTGAGAACATAGAATTTATTTTATTTCATTCATTCATTCCTTTGTTTGTTTATTTATTTGTTTGTTTGTTCGTTCATTCATTCATTCATTCATTTACTTATTTATTGATTGATTGATTGCACTGAGGCAATTGGGGTTAAGTAACTTGCCCAGGGTCCCACAGCTAGGAAGTGTTAAGTGTCTGAGGTCAAATTTGAACTCAGGTCCTCCTGACTTCAGGGCTAGTGCTCTATCCACTGAACCACCTAGCTGCCCCAAGAACATAGAATATTAAAGCAACAAAGAATGTTAAAAATGAAAAAAAATATTAGCTCTATTCATGGCCTTGGAGCACCAAATGTTAGAGCTGGAGGCTCCCTTGGAACAAAGAATATCAGAGCCCAAAAGGACTTTGGAGCATATGCTGTTAAAGCTGGAAAGATCATACAAAAAACACAAAATATTAGAGCTAGAAGGGAACTTGAATATAGAAGGTGTTTAGAACCTGGAAGGAAGGACACTGAGAAATATCTGCATGGAGGTCACTGGGCTGGTGAAGGAACTTGGCTTTGTGTTATGGGAACTGATCAGAGGAAACTTGATGATTTCTCCTGTGGAAGGGACCCCCTAGGATGAAGCCTGGAAAATTGTGGGCAGGTTTTGAAATGGCTACCATTTCCAGCACTGGAGTTCTGATATTGTGAGCTGCCACTGGCTGGGTGGATTCACTCAGGGCTCCTCATTAGCAAGTGTTGAAGACACAAAAGAACTTAAATTGGATGGAATGGAATGGCCCCAGTGAGTTCCTCACATTTGTTTTAAGTTAGTGTCTATAATTAGCAGAAATGCCTTTATACATCATATATATATATATATATATATATATATATGTGTGTGTGTGTGTGTGTGTGTGTGTATGTAGATGTAGATACATACATATATAGCCAATTATAATTGTTGTTAAGTCTTCTGCCAAGCAAAACACATTGCAAACTACAAGCTCGCTTTCTTTGAGTTGGTCTCTTAGAATTGTCATTTTGTCCTATAAGATGTCATATACTTTGTAGTTAGTGAATCTTCCCCCCTTTTTATTCTAAAGAAGGCCAGATGGACTCCGAATCCATTCCCATCTTTGAAGGTTTGACATTGATTTCCTTTCCCCATGGCAGGGTTAAATCAGGTCTGCATTTCATCCAGATGATCTATTCAAAACAAGAGCTGCCTCCTGGCAGTTGCTCACAGCTGAAGACCGTTCCTCTGGATTCTCGTTTCATTTGTTGCTGGTCGCTGGAAAATGTTTACATAGCTTACATGTTAGTGTGCTCTTTTATAGAGTACATTGAGAGGTTAAACCTACCCAGATCAGCTTTCCCTTTCCTTCCAATCTCTCTTCTTTTACCCCGTTGCCTTTGTGTTTAGAAAACATTGTCTTGTTCCAAGAGAGAGACAGAGACAGAGAGAGGGGGGAGAAGGAGAGAGAGAGGGAAAGAGAAGGGAAGAAGGAGAGGAAGAAAAAGAAGGAAAAGGAAGAAAAAGAGGGAGACGGAGAGGGAAAGAAGGGAAGGAAGGAGGAAGGGAGAAGAAAGAAATATAAATATAAAAAGGGGGATCTGGCACACTACCTAACTACCTGGAGAAGATTATATCTCTCTGGGGGAAATATATCACTTTTAACTAAGTATACTACAGAATAGAAACCTAGAGACCGAGCAGAGGATAAGCAAGACTGGGGACGAGGCAGGAAAAACCTTAAGGACCATTTCTAAAGCTGTCTCCAATCCATCCCTTCAATCATTTTTTGTTTTTTAATAATTATAACTTTTTATTGATACAACCCGTGCCTGGGTAATTTTTTACAACATTATCCCTTGCACTCACTTTTCTTCCAATTTTTCCCCTCCACCCCCTCCCCCAGATGGCAAGCAGTCTCATACATGTTAACTATGTTAGAGTATACCCTAGATACAATATATGTGTGCAGAACCGAACAGTTCTCTTGTTGCACAGGAAGAATCCATCCCTTCAATCCTGAGCTTCACACCCATATATCCGACTGGTTAGAGCCTTCAGTTATTATTGGTCAGTCAATGAGTCATGTCCAACCCTTGGTGACCACAGCATGCCAAATGTCCATGGGGTTTTCTTGACAAAGATACCAGTGTGGTTTGCCATTTGCTGCTCTAGTGAATTAAGGCAAACTGAAGTTTGTGGGTATAAGAAAAGAATTTACCTCCCAGGGTTCTTGTGTAGACCAAATAAGATTGTTTTTTGTAAGGCACTTAGCGTAAGAACAAATACATAGTAAGATCTTTATAAATGTTACCTATTATTATAATTATTATTTTAATCATTCTTATCATGAATATTCTTGTTAATATTTATTACATATTATATAATTATTATATAACACAGGGATGTATAATTATACATAATAAATGCTAGATAAATATTAGTTATAATGATTGATATTCTCATTATTAATTAACCATTATCATTATTGTCATTATCTAATAATCTGGATTCAAATCCTGCTTATGACATGTTCACCCTTCAGAAAGTCAGAAGCTCCAAAGGCTTCATTTTTCTCAACTGTTAAATGAAAGGGTTAAGATTTGATATCTTCTGAAATGTTTTTCAATTCTATATCTAGGGTACTGGGATTTGGGTTCAAATTACAGTTCTGCTTACCACATAACTAGATAGAGGAATAGATAGAGGTAGAGATAGATCATAGAGATATAAACTTAAGTATAGATAGATAGATGAATGATAGAGATGATAGGAAAATAGATGATAGAGGTGAGAGAGAAAGAGAGAGAAGGAGAGAGAGAGAGAGAGAGAGAGAGAGAGAGAGAGAGAGAGAGAGAGAGAGAGAGAGAGAGAGAGAGAAAGAGAGAGAGAGAGAGATGGACAGACAGATGGACAGACATGGACATAGACATAACATATATAACAAATATATTTTAACTGTACACTTTTGTACATGAGTGTGTGTGGGTGTGTGTATCCTTCATGACCTTAAGCAAGTCATTTAGCCCATCTGGTTCTCTCTTTTCTCCAGTTCTCCATTTACAGATGTTTGCTCATCTATAAAATGAGGGGTTTAGATTATTTTTTTTTTCCATTCTCTCTCAGCTTTAGCTCAATGATACCAGGATGTTTTGTCTCAAATGTTGTAGAAAATGAGTTCATAGAGGAAAATCAAGGACTTGGCCATTTTCTCTCTCTCATAAAGTCAGCTTCATACTTTAACATAATATTAGATCTTACTAAAATAAAAATCTAAGTTTTCAGTTTCTTTCACAAATTTGGCAATTTGGTTGAAATTGACTTAGACTTAGCCTATGAAGATGTTCTTAAACCACAAGTTCATTAACATTTTTAAAAATTTTTGAAAAATAAATGCCAATATAATTGGCTTATTTTATAATCCTATGTATTTTGTTTTTATATTAAAAAAACAATTCTGAGAGGGGGTTCCTAGTCTTCACCAGACTGCCGAAGGGTTCCATACTAATCACACAAGAGTCCTTAAATCCCCATTAGAGGTAATATGGAGCCAATGAAGATGTCCGAGTTATAGTTACCTGTGCTTTAAGAATATCAATGTAATTGCTGTGTATAGGGTAGAATGAAGAGAGATAACAAAGGGAGGGAGAATGATTTCTTTTTGAGTGTGGTTAATTGTTCCAGTGAGAGTTGATGCCGATAGTAACACAAGAGGTCGTAGATCTGAGAATCTAGATTAGGGGCTGGGAGACCTGTAGTCATCCAACCTCCAGCTTCTTAAATTGCAATTTGTGGCCCCATTTGGGATCATGCAACTGAAGGTGAGGGAATAAAATTATGATTTCTTATCCGTAAACATTTGAGTCTGTACCTATTTTACATATCTATATGCCCTGGGTCATTCTCAATTGAAAAGGGGTTGAGAGAGAAAAAAGTGGAAGAAACCTTGATTGGCCCATTCACCTCACTTGACAGACAAGGCAACCTAGGTCTAAGTTTCAGACCTTGGCTAGGACCCAGAAATGCCTCGTCCCAGATCTGTGACATTCAGAATTCCTTAGCCCTTAGGCCTTGCAAACCCCAAACCCAGAACAAAGTAATTTGGGTTCTCCGTCCGTGCCTGCTTGGCCAAATGTGGCTGCCTGCCTATAGCCGGGGAGATGTTGGGAGATTGAGAAGGGCTCCGAGGTTTCTTAGCTATTAAAGGGCTCTCACCAGGCAACTTTTGGTGAGTTCAGTTCAATTGAATGAGAAACACATGGATTAGATTTTCATTAAAATTACACATGGGTTTCCAAATGAAGGGAAATGGGGGACCTCGAGGTTAGATGACTCCAAAAAGCTTTACAAATAGTTGAGGACACTTAAACTCAGTTTCTGGCTGCCTTTCCCCATCCCAAATTAGAAACTGATCAGTGAAGGAACCTGCAAAGCAGGTTCCCTTGTCCTTTTCCCCATAAAATGTAACTATCATTAATTTCCATGAGCTACTGTTCAAACTTAAATAAGGAGGTAGACTATTTAAGAAGGACTGAGCCTTATGGTGAAAGTTTTCTGATTTTTCCAAGCACCCCAGATAAAAAAGAGAAAATCCTAAAGACAGCAAGGTCATCCACAGTGTGCTATCTTATGGGATACAGTTGGAAAGACTCTTAGAAGCTATGGAGTTTAATCATCTTGCTATAGACATGAGGAAAGCGAGACATGAAGAAATGAAGGGATAGAGTCAAATAAAACACAAACCCTCAGATTCCAAGCTCATCATCCTTTCCATTATGCTTTTAATCCTTTGTGTTGATATGGGGAAGACTTTGTAGAGCACTGGACCAGGAGTCAGGATAACTCAGAATTCACATCTTGCTTTCAATGCTTCTTTGATAGGCAACCAGGAGCAAGTCATTTCATCTCTTTCTCCTCTGTAAAATGGATTTGATGACTATCTCCTTGCAAAGGTATTCACTTTTTTGGGGGGTCTGGAAAGTTATTTCATCTGCCTGGAGGGTCTCCTGGTATGGAAATTACTTCCCCCAACCTAGGTCAACAACTCCTCAGGGAAGCATATAAAGTGTTCGATTTGACTTTAACCTACCCTTCCTGCGTTATTACCCAGGATTCTCTTTCATGGACTCTATGCTCCAAGAAAACTAGACTCCTAGTTATTCATTGAACTCAGCCCTCCATCCTCTGCCTCTGTTTTTGCCCTGTTTCCTCTGCCTAGACTTCACTCCCTCCTCTTCTCTGACTTTCAAAGTTCTGATTCAAAGAATACAAGATTCAGAATCAGGAGACTTATGGATTCAAATCAGCCACGTAGGGCACGCTGAGAAAATAAGTTAGAGATTTGTCCAGGAAAACTGAGTGGATGCCCATCAATTGGAGAATGGCCGAATAAGTTATGGTATTTGAATGTTATGGAATATTATTCTTCTGTAAGAAATAGCCAACATTTAGATAGCATCTACTATGTTCTAAGTGGGTAGTTAGCTATTGCAATATGATAGAGTACAGGAAGACATTTTCCTGAGTTCAGATCCAACATTAGATACTAGCTGTATGACCCTAGGCAAGTCACTTAAACCTGTTTGTCTCAGTTTCTTGATATGTAAAATAACCTGGAGAGGAAAATAGCCAACCTCTCCATTATCTTTGCCAACAGAACCTCAGATAAGTCACAAAGAGTTGAAAATGACACAATAGCAAGAAATAATCAAGGAGATAATTCCCAAGAAATCTGGGGAGACTTGTTTGAGTTGAGGAAGAATGACATGAACATTCTGTATCCATCACATCTGATTAAATCATATCAGTTATTTAAATCATTCTGGAAAACTAATAATTATATGGTGCTTATGTCCTGACAGAGGTGATGGACTTAGACATAGAACAAGACATATTTGGGACGTGTTATTTACAGCCAATGCAGGAACTTGTTTTTCCTGATTATACTTGTTCCAAAGGCTGTATTTTTCCATTTCTTTTTTGACTTCTCTTTTCTCCTGCTGAGTGTGGGGTTGGGTGGGAGAGAAGAAAAATATTTGATAACAGAAAAATAATTTAATCTCACTTCTCCTTCCCCCTCAAAAAAGAGAGGTATCACTTTTAGGAATAGGAAAGTTAGGATCTTATTATATCTTCTAAGATCAGTCAAAGGAACTAGATGTTTACCATGGAATTGACAAGATTCAGAGGGAATATAAAGAAATACTTGATGTCTTCAATTATTTGAAGCGGACAGAGTCAGCTTGTTCTATTTGAACACAGAGCACAGACCCAGAAGCAATGAATGGAAGTGGACAAGAGATCATCAAGGCTCTGTGACAGCCTCAGTCCTGTAACCTGTATGGATTGAAAGAGAGAGAGAGAGAAAGAGAGAGAGAGAGAGAGGAGAGAAAAGGAGGGAGAGGGAGGAAGAGAGGGAGGGAGAGAGAATTTGAGAGTGTGTTTATGTGTATGTGTGAGAGAGAAAGCAAGACAGAGAAAGAGACAGAAAGAGACAGAGAGACACACAGAGAGAAACAGAGACAAGGAGATAGAAATAAAAGACAGAGAAAGAGAGACAGGCAGAAACAGAAAGACACATATAGAGTTAGCTTTCATCGTAATATTTTATTTTTAAATATGTAGACTCTTTGTAAGGGATTTATTGAACTAATTAAAAAAAAACACACACACACACAGTAACCAGAAACCATTATTTGCATTCTCCAGAGAACCCAGGACTCAGGCTTGCTCAGAAATGTTTGGGGAAGTCTATTTCTGCATCTTTGTTTTCTTGCTTAATTCTGGTGGCTTTTTTCTGCTTTTCTGATGAGAAGCATCTGTAATTCAAGATGACTGTGGACAAATAAGAGCCAGTTTATGCCTTCCCAATAATGGACTTGGGGCAAGGCCTGCTCGGCATCCTAATTTCAGTAACGTGGTTGAATTTCCAGGCCCCTGATCTCTATCTTTGTCAGTGAGTCAGTCAATGGTTTGTGTGAAGTTCCTACTATATGTCAGATATAAAGAAAGACATCAATCCACTCCCTGCCCTCAAGGATTTTATATGGTAGTAGGGGAGAAAATAGATAAGTAGCTACATTTAAGATCCATATAGAATACATGCAAGTCAATACCCATGGAAAGGCTGTGGTTCATCCTTCAATGGCATCCAAGGGTCTGGTGCATGGATTGGATTTAAGTGAGATAAAACTGCACAGAGTCCTCAGCCTCTCCCTCCCCTTCAGTCATGGAAGCCCAATGGCAGGATGGCCGGGATGGCCTGGGATGACAAAGATGACCTTTGCGTCTTTCATGTCTGACCAAGTTTTAAGCACTCCAGAGCCTTCAGTCTCCTTCGTGGCTACTAGAATAAATGTTCCCATATACCCATTCTTCCAGGGAATGTCCTGATCCATTGGGGATGAACACCCTCCTACTCCTGATGGGTTCAATTGGCTATTCTGCTTTAGCTCCTCGGTGGTTTATCAGAATGTTCAAATAGAACAATCAGAATGGAGGTGGTTTATCACTGTGGATGCTACAGCTTCTAAGAGCTGAGACTTGAGTGCCGAGAGGACACTGAGATGAGCAGCCCTGCAAAGGGCCAACCTTGATACCAGAGGGTCAAGTCCCCTCTGAATACCCATAAACCCCAAATGACAAATCTTAAACAATGAGGAAGGGCCAGAAAAGGTGTTCCAGAAGGTGGTGCTTGGGCTGAGGCTTAAGGGATTCCAGAGAAGTCAGGAGAGGAAGGTGAGAGGGCAGAGAATTTCTTTTCTTTATTTTTTGGCAATCATTCTAAACATATTTCCATATCTGTCAAGTTGTGCAAGAAAAATCAGATCAAAACTACAAGATAGAAAAATAAGCAAACAAATAACAGCAAAAAAAGGTGAAAATACTCTCTTTAGTCCATATTTCATCTCCATAGCTTTCTCTCTGGATATGAATGGCTCTTTCCATCCCAAGCCTATTGAAATTTTTTAGGCTCACCTCATTATTGAAAAGAGCCACATCCATCATAGGGGATCATCACATAATCTTGGTGCTGTGTACAATGTTCTCCTGGTTCTGCTCATTTCACTCAGCATCAGTTCCTATAACTCTCTCTGGACCTCTCTGAAATCACCCTGCTGGTCTTCTGTTATAGAACAGTAATATTCCATTACATTCATATACCATAATTTATTCAGTCATTTCTCAACTGATGGGCAAACACTCAATTTCCAGTTCCTTTTTTGTGGACAAGGCATAGATAGCCAATAGAGAGACGTGAAGATAGAACATAGAATGTTCTGTACAAGAAACTGCAAGGAGGCCAGTGTAACTGGAAAATGGTTTGGGGCAGGGTATAAATGATAAGAAAGCTGGGAAGATAGGAAGAGGCAAGTTTGGGAAGAGCTTTGAATGCCCAAAAGAAGATTTTACATTTTATTCTGGAGAAAATAGGGATCCCTGGAGGTCATTGGTTGGGGACAAAGGAGAATGGTCACCTCTACTCTTTAGAAAAATGATGAGAGATATAGAATAGTAGCTAGAAAGTATGGTTGGATCAAGTAGGGAGAGGTTAGTTAAAGGATGGGGAGCGGTGTTTACAAGCCCAGGAAAAGGGGAAGGATCTCATAGCTTGGAAGAGCTTAGAATTAATGAAGGGACTATTAGATGCAGCAATCTGCTGGGGAATTCTGGGATAGGAATAAGTATGCATACAGAATCCTTGTAAGGAGGACTACTTCTTCATTTAAAGCCAGAGTGAAGAAAGAGATGGTAGAGAAAGCTGCCTGAATTATGTGAGATGGTGATGGTTGTTAAGGATTTAAAGATAACCATCTCTAGATGAAGCCCAGATGAAGTGGAGAAGTAGGGCTGTAGGACTTGCATATATTTGGAAATTGAAAAGATAAGAAATTTGAGATTGCAAGAGTATGGATGAGGAAGTTCCCTGGTATTATGGTAGATGGGGAGGGAACAAAAACATGATCCAGGCATTAAACTCATGGTTGTCAACGGGCAAGAACTTCCAGGATCCAGCCTGCGTGATGATCACTTTGGAGAAGGATGTTCCAGGTCACCCCCCGGACCATACTAAGTGCTCTGATTGGTTTCCGATTTCTGATGTCTTAGGCAGGAAAGTACCCATTAGGTGGGAAGCTGGAAGTTTCTAGAGGGGAAAGTTACAGGAAACCAAAACCTGTAGTGACCACAGTAATGGAAAGGAAGATGATGTTCCTGGGATCAGGATAGAAGAATCTTAAGAGTCTGTCAAGTCTAATCGATTTACTTTACAGATGAGGAAAGATGAAGAAACTCACCAAGATTATCAGAACAAAATGAGCTAATATATGATGATAGCTATAGCTAATATAGGTCCTAGGATAGTTTACTTACAAGAGGAAGGACCCTTAAAAGGCACAGAATTGTAAAATCATACATCTTAAGCTGTAAGCACCCAATCTATTCATTTTATAAGCAAAAAATAAATAATAATAATAATAATAAAAAAACCCTGAAGCCTTTGGAGGTTAAATAATTTGGCTAAGTATTAGGGGCAGGATTTGAATTCAGATCCTTTGATCCTAGAGCAAATCCCTTCACTCTGGCCTCGGCTTCCTTCTCTGTAAAATGTGGAAGTCACACTACAAGTTTCTAAGATCGTTTCTAGCTCTAAATCTTGGGATCTATGAATCATGTACTTCTCTTAGAAATGTACTTCCATCTCATTAACTCTCCAACACATTTAAAGAAAACACAAACAGAACCTAGATTTGCTAGCCTTGGAGTTGAGATAAACAGGGTATATACATATACAATCGCTCCTGGGATGTGTCCCACAGTATCCTGTTCACAGAATCCCAGAATCCCACTCTCATATTCCTGATCAGTGACCATTCAGCCTCACCCTTCCCCTTGTCCTTTGAAACAGCTCTCCCTGATGACCAAAGGCCTTGGTGGTTGCCATCTAGTGGAAGTTTCCTGCTGTCTCTTCCTTTCCTTGCTCTCTATTCCTCATCCTCTTGGGCTCAGATTTTCCCATTTAATTCACTGGATAAAGTCCCTGAGAGAGGGCATTAGGAGCCTCTCAGCTCCACTCTCTACATTTTGGGGAACAGTTGATAATAATAAAAGGACTTTCTGGAGAGCAGTTGAATGGTATGGAATTGCAGTCTTGGAAGCTATCTCAGAGAATTACCCTACCTGATAGGTGAACAAAAATCCTTGCTATGATATCCCCAAGAAATGCTCACCCATCCTTTCCTTGAAGGCCTCCCATGATAGAATACCTGAGAGCCGGGGCTCATTCCACTTGGGGATAGCTGGAGTTCTGGGGAAGTTTTTCCTACAGCCAGACAAAAAAGGTCCCTTTGAATTGCATACGCTTAACTTATATTGGTTAATTGCTTGCTATCTATGGAAGGAGGTAAGGGGAAGGAAGGGCAAAAAAGTTGCAAAGGTGAATGTTGAAAATGATCTTTGCATACATTTGGTAAAATAAAAGTGTTTTTTTTAATATAATTAAAATTTTAAAAATGGTTTCTTTGAAAACTGGGCACCCCATTGCTCCTGGTTCAACCTTCCAAGGTCCAGAAGAATCAGGCTAATCCCTTTTCCTCCTGACTGTTGTTTGAAGATCTGAAAATGGATGGTCTCTCCTCTAGGCTTAAGAGTCTTAGCTGCTTCACCTGATCTTCTTGGGTCATGGTGTCTGATCTCTGTCCTCTGGGAACTTCACTTTATCCAGAAATGGAGATTCAGAAGTGCTTCCCTGCAGTCCAGATGTGGTGTTCTCTACCCAGAGGACAGCCGAACAATCGCCTCCATGGTTCTTGATGTAGCCCAAGATCTACTCTTTAGTACTGTTGAATCATACTGTGCTTTCCTATACACCAAAGCCAAAATCAGTATTGTTGTTGTTATTGTTATTTTTATGACCTCAATGAATAATAATAACACCTGTGGGATTTTTTTTGGCTGAGTAATGTTTCAGTGGAGGGGATATCCAGGTAACCTGAATTCAAATCCTGCTTGAGTGGACTAATTATTGGACCTCTCTACCATGGAACAGATTAGGAATTGGCCTGAAATTTTCAGTTTTTTTGATGTCCATATATTTCAATGACTTGTCCAGAGTCACATCACCACCTATGTCAGAAGCAGGATCTGAATCCAGACTCAGTCCCTTCCCTTGGCCACTTCCAAACCAATATCATTCGTTTTCTACTTTTTACTAAGTCAGTCTCAAATGGTTTCTTCCCCAAACTGTCACATGTGACCAAGCCAGCCTTTCACCTCATTCACCTGTTTTATCATTCTCTTTCCAGATCAGCCAAAGCCCCATTTTTGTGCCAGGCATTTGGGGTCCCTACTTCTCAGCTATGGTCCCTGGATTTTGGCTAAATGAAGGAGGGCAGAGTGTTACTGGAAAATTGGTAAGTTAAGTGAATGGCTTGATCTTTCAGGATATTCATTCATTCATTCATGCATTTATTCCAAAAACCTCGATACAGCATCAACAAATAACATCCAAGTTCTCTGGAATACTGGAAAAGAGAGAAGATTTAGCTAAAACTTAGCCCCTAAAACGAGCCCCTGTAGCTCGTAAGTAGGACTATAAGACATCCACATAGATAACCATGATATAGAGTATTTAGATTATCTATTTGTACAATTAGCTCTATTGATTTTAACCTAAAGAGATCCTTGAAGGTAGCAAATGACTGGAGATGAGATTTGTACACAGGTCCTCACATTCCAAAACTGGGTTCCTTTCCATGGCTATTTTTCACGATTGTATGATATATGTTTCAGGGCTCTTGCAGCTAAGAAAATACAAAGTCCAACCAGCCAAGACAGACACATATTTTACCAAGGTCCTATGTTCCAGGAGGTTTCACCGAAAGTTAAATCAATAGAATTTTCTTTTGCTTTTGCTGGCTTACATGAATAAGAGATTGAGCAGTGATTTATGAAGCTAGGTCTTTTATCATTAGTGTGATTTTCCAGCTGCCAGAGTGCACGGTACCCCAATCTGCAGTTCCCATCTGCCAAAGCTGCAGGACAGAGTGGGAGAGGGGGAGCGAAGGGAATGAGAGGGCATGAGAATCTCAGCTGGAAGAATAGGGGTTAAGCTGTAAATGAGAAGAGATGCTGCTGAAGCCATTGTGGGAGGAAGGGGCCCCAGGAACAGCCTGTAGACCACTGAGTAGCTGTGTCCTCCTACTTGCTTCTGCTCTTTCACTCTCTGCCTCTTGTTCCTCACCCTGTTCTAGTAACCAGGTCCAGATTAATTGTACTTCAAATAGTCTAGACCTAGCACATAGGATGATGGGTAGTGCAGGGAATTTAAGAAATCATAAAATCTCAATTTGAAAGGAACCTCATAAGGTCATTAATCCAACCTACACTGAAACAAGTCTCATCTACAAACTATCTAATAAAAGATCATCTTTTTTTTTTAACAAGTCAACAATAATTTATTAAGTATTAATTGTATTCCATTATAGATAATTATATGGAGAGGTCACCTTTACTTTGTTTAACCTCCAAGGAGAGGGAATTCATGGCTTCTCCAGGCAGCATATTCCGCTTTTGGATTGTTCAATATTTGGTAGGTTTGTCTTGCTATCAAGAGTCAGTTTCCGACTATTTGACCCAATGTTCCTAGATCTGCCCTATGACCCAAGCAGTGCAAGTCTACTCTTTGTTACCTACAATAACCATTCAAATATTCGAAGCATTATCTTGTCCCTCCTGGATCTTCTCTGAGAGAACAGCTAAATAGCCTCATTTCCCTCCATCAGCCTTCATTCAGCACAGATTTCCAGCTTTTCAGTCTTCTGATTCTCCTTTGAGGAGCTTCCAGCTTATCAAGTTTCTTCTGAAAATGTATCTCCATGTATTGTATAGATGGAAGGGCTAATGGATGAGGAATAGATAGAGCATAACTCCTTCTTCTCTGGGGGCCTGACATCTTCCCGTTTTGATTATTTCTGTATAGCTAGTGGGTCTGGGGTTCAGAGGTCTACATTCCCCAAGCATCCTCACGAACAAAATGTGGTTTGCCAATAATGCTCCTTGCTTGAAAGAGATATTCCTCAGAAATAAACGAATTGGTTTATTCATTTAAATTAACCTCCTCGAAGATGATGTAATCATAGAGTTAGAGTCGGAAGGGGCTCTGGTTGTCATCCAAGCCTAACCTCTCATTTACAGATAAGGAAACTGAGACCTACCGAGGCAAAGTGATTTTGAAGGCAGTTAAGAACAGAGTCATATCCCCTGATTCCAAATTCAGCCCTCTTCCTATTTTCCTGGGATGTTTTAGGGATAGGGCAGGGGCAGAAGTTGTAATTTTACTGCTCTGGGGGGCTCCTAGTGAAGAGCTCTATCTAAATATGTCAGCATCTTCTCTTCAAGATACAGTCTTGGAGAGATGCCCAGAGCATGGCAAAAGTAAGTGACATACCCAAGATCATACAGTCAGTTTGGGACCAAAATGAGCCCTGGTCAAACCTGCATCTTCCTTCCTCTAAGACCAGCTCTCTAGTAACTATGCTAAGAAGTATGCCTTCGAAGGCAGTGTAAATCAGTATTACTGGGTCCAAGAACCCCTAATCAATTGTTAATGTGTTCATTGTTACATAAACCCAGGGGTTTCAGACGCAGTAACGACATGGGTCATACCAGCAGCTTGAAGACAAGGGAAAGACATGAAATAAGGATGGTCCCCATCCCCACATATTAAGACTCAGGAATTGGGCTTTGCTCTGAGCAAGGCAGATTGGAAGTTTGCCTGATGTTTTCAGTTCAGAGACATTCTTCCTTTCCCTATTTTTTGTCCACTTACCACCTGATGATAATAAGGCTTATTCTTATTTTCTAAAACAATCACACAAGTTATTTATATAATATCTTGAAATTTGCCAAGTGCTTTATGTCATGGTCTCATGTGAACCATCCCCAAAACCAAAATCAGGGAAGAATCCATCTCAAATCCTCAATGGATTAAGAGAAATCCCTGGTGGGTCCTGAGCTTTGGCTGAAAGATCCCAAAAAGATATTTGCTGCTATGTTGTTTTCTATATAAGGAACTTGATCCCTGGGCTGTGATTCTCACAGGAAGAGATGGCACTGAACACTGTATGGTAACTCTTTATTATTCTCACAGTCAGCCAAGGACTTGACAATCTATTCCCTGCGTTTCCACCTCCTGGTCAATCCTTGATCCCTGTTTGTTTGCTTTCTTCTCACAGTCAGATAATTTTAATCTAATTCCAGAGCCTGGAGCAAAACAGTCTTGGGATCCTATGATAGTTCATCTTCTCTGTGACAAACATGGCGTGACTATGGCCTGGTCTAGCTGGGGCTTCTTTTGTTAGCTCTTTATCCCTCCCTCATGAGGGACTTTCCAAAAGGTCCGGCCTCCCCTCCAGCCCCCGCCCACCATCTCCTAGTTAGACTTTGCCCTTGTGGCTTCCAGATTTGGGACATGCCGTCTACTTTCCACATAGGCGTCAGTCCCTTCACTCTACTGACCACGAAATGCAGATTTAATCTTGTCCATAAAATCATCTTGGACACAGCTAAAGTGAGCTACAGGCATTGTTTCAGTAAGCGATCATAGTCTCCTTGACTTCTTTCTTGGGGGGCAACTCTCTAAGACTTCAATGTGAGATCAGGTCCAAGTTAGAGATTTGGCTCCTGGCTCTAACACTCGCTCTCCTGTCGTGAAGATCATGAGATAACATTTGTAAAATATCTAGCAAAGTACACAGTAGGCACTAAATAAAAGTTTGCTCCTTTTTTCCTCCCCCACTACTAAAGGTATAGGACCACACATTGTTATTCCCTGATCTTCACAACAACCCTGGAAGATAGGTTCTAATTTTGTCCCCATTTTACAGAGAGGGAAAGTGAGATAGACAGAGGTCAAATGATATCCAGAATCAAACAGCAAGTCAGATTTAAAATCTGATCCCAGGCCCATCTTTCTATCCATTATGCTACTCAGCTGCCTCAGTTTCCTTGTCTTTAAAAGAAGAATCCTATAACCTACATATTCAGTGTCCAAAGTACTTGTGAAATTTGAATAAGATTACGTCTACATGAGAAGCTCTGTGAACTCCAAAAGGCAGAGAAGGCTTAAATCCATATGTAGAAATTGGCCTTTTTACAAATTGGCAAATAGGACCTACTCATATATGTGTTTAAACAACTATGTTAAGGATTTAAAAGACAATTATGTTCATTAAAAACACTTTTATGGAGTTCAAAGTAAGTTTGAATTGAGTTAGTTAAAATAATAAAATAAACAAAACTTTCAGGGATGTAAAATGAATTATTTTGTCCATTTAGCTTTTAAATTTAAATAATTAAATTTTGGATTTTCTTCTTCCCCACGTCCCACCAGTTGAGCCTCACGTCAAGCTCTTTTTCCCCTCCACTCTGGCCAGGTTCCATCGGCCTGTTTACAGATGGGTAGGTCCTTTGGTAAATGGGCCAGTTTCTGCATATGGGCTCTTTATACTTGTCCTCACATCTGTTTGTTCCTTTGCCAAAATGTATGTTGTCTTTCTTACTTTCCCCCTTAGATGTGTTTTTCATGGCAGAATATATGTTTCCTCCACATTTTATACAGTAAACCTCTACGTCCTCGGGCTCAAGCTTTTGGGTGATTATGGGTCAGCCAACAGAGCCCGGGGAAGAAACCCTTTTGAAGAGCCAGTGGATTGGCCAAGGAGTGACCCAAAGAGAGAAGATGGCAAGCTGGCTCTGATTAAACCAAAACCCGAAGGGCGCTGAAATCTGAGGGGCCACCCAGGAGGAACAAACACGTCTGCTACAATAGTCCAAAGCTGAGAATCAGGAAGAACATATTCAGCACCAGGCTTCAGGGAGATGCTGCCACATATGGGGGGCAGAGTACCCCCTCCCCGCTTGTTCAGTCATACCATGAATCCGCATTCACGAGACCTTCTCTGAGGCTCAGGACAATCACGCTCTGTCGCCCTAGACGATGTCAATGGGCCAACCAAGGCCCAAGCTCACTCTTACAATGTGACCTCAAGCAGGGCTCCTGGCCTGCACCAGGGACCGTGTCTGGGCGGAAGTGGCTGAAAGCTTAAGTTTTGTCACCGATCTACCTCTTCCCAGGAGCCCCAAAGGTGAAGGTCATTGATTCCCTATGATTTAAATGAGATGAGCAGAACCTTTTCTTTTGATGTGACACAATCTCCCAGACTAGCAAAAGCAAGACAGGATCAAGCAGCCTATTTGAATCTTTATTACATGTCTAGCATTCATACCAGAAGCAAAGGCCACCTCCTTCATTGTCCTTGGTCCATCTCTCACACAGAAAGCAAAAATCACCTTCTTAACCATTACAGCGATTCCAGAGTGCTGCTCCGTCATCGGTCAGTTGAACAAACTGGTGAAATTTAATCTGGATAACAGAAAATTCAAGGGGATATAATGGATGTCTTGATATGTTTGAAAGACTGCCCTGTGGAAGTGGGATTTAGACTTCTGTTGCCTGGCTCTAAAAGACTGAGCCAAGAAGGATGAGGGTAAGTTATATCACATCATCAAACAGCTCAGGAAGAAATGGGAGATGCTCAAGAATAAAATTCTGAAAACACAAAGGAAAGCGATTCTGATGGGAGGAAATAGTCTAAGAGAAGTAGATAAATAGGGCACTTAGCAGCTAACTTAAATTTGTTAAATGTTCAAAAATGAAAATGTTCAGAACATGGAAGAAAGACCCAATATACCCAAAGCAAACAAACAAATATAAGAACATGGTAAAAATGGTGTCATGAATCAAAGCCCCAAATATATTGAAGCTGACTGAGCTAAAGAGCAAAAAATGGTGTTTGGCTATTGGAAGAAAAAAAAAGTATATGAATTAAGGGCTTTCCTTTCTCTTTGGGGTGGATTTGAGCAATGATGATGATAATGACAATGGAGACAAGGCAGAACTGTTCATTTGTTATTCTGTTTACTTGAGAAAAGAGAACAGACTTGATACTAGAAATGATGGAACAAACGACAAATGAGGAGTTATACCTAATCTAAGTAAGAAGATACCAAAGGATACCTAGTTGATCTTGATGCACTCGAGTCACCTGGCACACATGAACCATAACAGTGGGTACTGAAAGAATTGGCAAGCCATTGGCAGAAATATTTGAAAGATCATAGAAGAAGGGAAAGGTGCACGAGACTAGAAAGGGGAAACTATCCCAGACTTCAAAAATGGGAAGAAAAGAGACTACAAATGAAATAATACATTTAAAATACTTAGCACAGTATCTGGTACATAGTATATAGTCAGTAAATAATTATTCTCTTTTCTAGCCTAGCTCTGCAAAATTATAAGCCAGTTCAAAGTTTGGGACAATCTCCATTAAAGACATGATGGGGAGCAACTGAAAAAGGAAGTTGCAAATGCAAAGAGACTACCTGTCTTCTTCCTAAAACACAGCTTATGCCAGACCAAGATTATTTTCTTTTTTGACAAGATTATTAAACTAGTAGGTAGGGAAATGCTTTAAATATATTTTCCTTAACAAGGCTTTTGATAAAATATCTTATACTGTTATTTTTTTTTTAAATAGGAAAGCTATGAATTAGACAATAATGCAGGCAGAGGAATTAAGAAATGATTTTATTATGAGACTAAAGAGTATTTGTTACTGGCTCCAGGAGGTGTCTAGTGAAGTACTCCAAGGATCTTGTTGGGTACTATACTGCTTAGTAATTTTATCAATAACTTGCATAGTCATAAATAACATACTTATCAAATTTTTATATGACATAAAATTGGGAATGATAGTTTATATATTAATTAGGTGATTTAGTAAGAACATTAAGGTTTCTTAACAGTCTAGAGCAGTGGTCCTCAAAGTGTAATCCAAAGAATTGTTGGGGTCTTTGAAACCCTTTCAAAAGGTCTACAAATTCAAAATTATTTTTTTTATTTCTAATATAGTAAATAGCTATAAATATAACCCATGTGAACAAAACCTCTTTGAACAGATCCTTGATAGTTTTTTAACAACATGAAGATCAGAGAGCAAAAGTTTGAGAACCACTGGTCTAGAGCATTGGGCTTAAAAAATAAAAGAAATCCTTCCCAAATTACAGGGGAATTGGGAGATTTTGCAAAAAAAAAAAAAAAAAAAAAACTTGGTTTTTTTCCAAACTGAATATGATCTTGCTTCTGTATCCCATTAGGGATAAATACAAAATCTCATTTGAGTACAAAGAATTTGCAAAGAAAATCTTGTTTTTTTCCAAACTGAATGTGATCTTGCTTCTATATCCCATTAGGGATAAATACAATATTTCATTTGAGTACCAAAAAATGGGCTTCATGATAGAAGAGAAAAACATGGAAAGATAGCAATTATCCTGGTTGAAGGGAAGAAAAGAATCATGTTATCTAATATTTCCCATGCACAAGCATTTGTGACATTCACATAAGATTATGTCTGGGAAAGAAGACATTAAAAAACCTGAGGGTTTTAGTGGACTGCAGGCTCACCATGAGTTAAGAATTAATTGTTAATATCATTAATATCACACTAGGTCAATTTTACATGTTCTTCAAATCAATATTACACTGTAAGTCAACTGTTAACATAATCTATTGAATTCAGTGGGATAACGTTTGGGTCTAAGGACATGTTCATCCCACTGACTTTTCTCTAAAATTTAGCACTTAGCACTGAAAACATATCTCTGGTGTATTACATTAAGTTTTAGGTACTGAATTTTAGGGAGGACATTGTTAAGCTGACAAATGTGCACGAGAGAGTGGGGAGAAAGGTGAACAATCATTTGTTTCTGACTTTTAAAATGTGATTGAAGGAAAAAGGAATATTTAATCTGGAAAAGGGAAGAGTTTAAGGAATGTCAGGTGATAGAAGGTCTGTTCTGTTTAGACCTAGAGGACAGAATTAGAAGGAATTGAGGAAGGTGAGGAAAATCCATCTTAATGTTAGAGAACAAGATTAAAACAAAAACAAAAACAACTTCCTTACCCGTAGAATTATCCAGACATGGACAATATGGGCAGTTAGAAGGTATAGTGCACAGAGCACAAGGTCTGGCATCAGTAATGGAGTCAGGGAAGCAATTCCTAGTTTGAAATAAAAGGGGCAAGACACATGTGAAAATTTCACAATGGCATTCTCTTTGCCAAAAGGCATCTTTATGAGAAAAGTTTACAGACAAAATGAAGAGGTAAAGTAATCACTAGGAGTAGTAAATATGAAATAGATTCAGGGAAGCAATAGAAAGGATTTTATAGCTAGCAAAGAAAGGGCTTTTAACAATTAACAAGGGGAAACCCAAGTTTCCCAGAGGAACTCACAATTTACCAGGAGAAAGGGAATACCCCATTGCCTGGAAAGCTAAACACATACAGGAATTTAGCAGACTAACCTTAAAAGGGACTAGCAAGGGAAGGAGATCATACTATTAATTGGTGGGTAACCCTTCAAGGGATTCAGCACTCTAAAAGAGTTAGCTATCACAAGAAGGAAGACACCATGGAGTAGGCAGGGAAATTTAACCTCAGGGATCTGACATCCTAACTTAGCTTTCTGATGGAAGCAATTCCAAGTGAAACGGGCTGTTCCATTGGTCAGTTGAACAAATTGTTGAAATTTAAGCTGGATGATGGAAGATCCAAGGGGATAATTCAAGGGGATATAGATGTCTTGATATCATTGAAAGGCTGCCCTGTGAAAGTGGGATTTAGATTTATGTTGCCTGATACTAAAGGATTGAACTAGGATTTGGATACAATGTATCTGATTGGAAACAAGATGAAGTTTCCAAAGATATCCCCAAGGGATGGGACTGTGAAACTGAACTCATCCCATCAGTGGCCTTTCCTTCTGGCCTCAAGGAGTATTATAATCTCATCTTCAGGCTTTCTCTGTCAATCCTATCCAGTTATCCAGTACTTCATCATCAGGAAGACTCATCTCCCTGAGTTCAAATCTATTTCAGATTAGTCCTAACTGTGTGACCCTGGGCAAGTCACTCCACCCTGCTTTCCTCAGTTTCTTCATCTATAAAATGAACTAAAGAAAGAAATGGCAAGCTAGTCCCATATGTCTGTGAGGAAAATCCCAAATTGGATGACAAGAGGGTCAGGAATGACTGAAAAACAACTCAACTCAACAAAAAACAAACTACGCTGTTTCAGGAGTTCATGAGTCAGTCTCTTTGTAGATAAGTCTTCATTCAAATATTCTTGACTACTTTGGGAGAGTGATTCTAAAAGAATATTTTTGTCCAAGGCTGAATTAGGCTAGATGGCCCCTGGGCTTCCTTCTAACTGAGATTCTGTGATTTTATGATGTCACGTTCTACCTTCACAACTAAATACAGATCTTTTAGACTTTCAGATTCAAGAAGTTGACTATACTGAAACTAAAGGAAACAGCAGCAACAGGCAATTTTGTACAGAAAAATCCAGGGATTTCCAGTTCATTTTACTTGGTCATGATTTGCACATGATCGCCTTCTCTTTCACATCTTTTATTTCTTAGGAAGCTAATCATCCTGACTTTAGATCAAAATAATAACAACAATAGCTAACATGTAGAACTTTAAGGTCTGTGAATGTTTATCTCACTTTAACCTGACAACAATTTATAAAGTAGATTTTATTATCCTTTTAAAAAGGGAGAAAAAAAGGAAATTGAGGCTGTTAAGTGACTTTCCTAAGAACTATTAACTAATCAAATCAGAATTCAACTTCATGTCTTCCTAACTCCAGGTCTCACACTCTATCAAGTACATCAGCTAGTTACTTGTGGGCTGGGATACCACCCACCTCTGAACACCTACATAGTGGCAGTTAGAACTAGTCTTGTATAAGGTACTGCCCCTTTCTTATGTACGGATACATTGGTTGTGCAGCAAATGCTGCTATTTCTCCAGAATAGAGGTGTCACAGAGGCATGAGTTTTTTGATATTGATAGAAAACCTCAAATGAGCACTGTGTTTTCTTGTATTGCTATCTATTTTGTTAAATGTTTTAATTTGATTGGGACACCAGACAGTGTTGTGGACCTGCAGGTGGCCTTTGGCCTCCGTAGTTGCCACCCATATTTACTAATGTGAACAATCTACTGAAACACTTGTTCTTTTGTCCCACGTTCCTTTCCACTACAGACTCCTTTCTTTATGTTGTGGCAGAATTTTGCAGTGATGATTCCCATAGTTAGAGGTAGAAGACACTTGGGTTTTAATTCTGGCTCTGGTCCCTACAAATAGGGACAAAGAATCACTTATTATAGCTGGATATATTATTATATATCCCTGTATCCCAGTGCACTCTACTTAGTGATGGAAGCTAATGGGAAACAGCATCAGCTATTCTACCCCTCAAAAACACAGCAGCAGCTCAAGGTGGATTTCATAGCTTTTATCCCCGCTTGCTTCTCATTGGGTTTTGCCTTGTGGTATTTGAGAAAGGAAGCCACAAACCACCCTGTGCACATTCTCACACACCAGCATGGTGATACCAGGAAAGATGCTCTGTGTATCCTGCCCACTTTCACAGCTTCATCCTCAAAAGCCAAGTAACACAAAGCTTACCCTCATTACCAGATCCCCATCCACACTCAGGTGCTGATTTAATGTCCAAGCTTTCACTTTCCAGAAGAGGGAACAGGGAGGGAGATGTCCTAAAGTTACAGTAAGAACTTGAAGCAGGATCTGATAACATGTATTCCCATTTATATTTACTGAGCTGCTTAGCTGACAGGAACAGCCTGGTCTCAGAATCAGGAAGGCTCACTTCTTGAATTCAAACCTGGCTGCAGATACTTAGCTATGTGACTGGGGAAAGTCACTTCTTACCATTGCCCTTCAGGTTCCTCATCTGTAAAATGAGCTGAAGATGGAAATGGAAAACCTCTCCAGTGTCTTTGCCAAGCAAATCCCAAATGCGTGACCTGGGCAAGCCATTTCACTCTGTTTGCCTTAGTTTTCTCATGATTGAAAGAGCTGGACAAGAAAATGGCAACCCTATCCAGTGTATTTTCCAAACAAAACCCAAAATAGAGGATATGACTAAACAACAGTAGCGATGATAACTAGTTGACAAATCTCTGAGCCTCTTTGCCTGTAAATCATGGCAGCAAGCCCAAGCACACCTGCCTTAGTTATGGGCTCAGTCAACTTCCAAGATATCCATTCACTTAAAGAAACTTGAGTACGTGTATACGTGCTTATCACTATTTATTTTGAGTTTTGTTGGATATTTGTGCAGAGCGCTGTTCAAGTGTTTAGTATCATAAAGAAACAACCGACCAACAGGATAATTTCAGAAAGGCCTGGAGAGATTTACACGAACTGATGCTGAGTGAAATGAGCAGGACCAGGAGATCATTATATACTTCAACAACAATACTATATGATGACCAGTTCTGATGGACCAGGCCATCCTCAGCAACGAGATCAACCAAATCATTTCTAATGGAGCAGTAATGAACTGAACTAGCTATGCCCAGAAAAAGAACTCTGGGAGATGACTAAAAACCATTACACTGAATTCCCAATCCCTATCTTTATGCCCACCTGCATTTTTGATTTCCTTCACAAGCTAATTGTACAATATTTCAGAGTCTGATTCTTTTTGTACAGCAAAATAACGTTTTGGTCAGGTATACTTATTGTGTATCTAATTTATATTTTAATATATTTAACATCTACTGGTCATCCTGCCATCTAGGGGAGGGGGTGGGGGGGTAAGAGGTGAAAAATTGGAACAAGAGGTTTGGCAATTGTTAATGCTGTAAAGTTACCCATGCATATATCCTGTAAATAAAAGGCTATTAAATAAAATAAATAAATAAATAAATAAATAAAATGAAGCTGTGTCTCAGGCACACTCTTGGCTAGTTGAGATTCTAATGTTAATAAGGAGCACATTTGAATGTGAAATTGAATCTTTCAAGGGAGAGGGACCTGTATGTGCACGAATGCTTGTGGCAGCCCTCTTTGTAGTGGCTAGAAACTGGAAATTGAGTGGATGCCCATCAATTGGAGAATGGCTGAATAAATTGTGGTATATGAAAAAAAAAAAAAAGAAAAAAAAAAGAAACAACCGACACCTGAAAGATCAAATCATAGACATGAAACAATTAACTGATGCTCTTCAAAATGACAGAAGAGAATTATTGGACAAGGTCAGAGAAGCAGGGAGAAATTATAATGGTCCTAATGAATCAGAGAACCTTAAAATCCATCTTAAAATCCTATCCGGTGCAGAAATTTACTTTACATGAGGCCTGATAAGTATTCATCGAATCAATCAAAAGCCATTTATTAAGCACTTACTGCATGCCAGGCATTGGGTTAAGTTTCCATTCAACATCTTTTCCCAAGGAAAGAGAATCCACCCCATCTCAAAGCAGCTCATTTCACTTCTGGATTCCTTATGATCTCTTGGAACTTTTTCTTGACCTCATGTTGAAATGTCGCTTCTCCCCATTGCTCCTCGATATTTTCCTAAGGATAAGTAAACCAAAATAAATCCTTCTTCACTTGTCAGGTCTTCAAACACTTGAAGTCAGCGATGAATCCCTCTTCCCTCCCCAGGCTTTTTCTCCTCCAGGTTTGTCACTCCCAAGATCCACATGCCTCACTATTCTGCCCTGCCTCTTCTAGCTATGTTTTGCCTTGCCAATGGTCTCTTTAAAACACAGCATCCACAAGTGATCACGGTACTATAGACATGGATTAAGCCTAGCATGGTGCAATGTGACTCTCTACTCTTGTTTTGGATGCTATACTCTTTTCAGTTCAGCTTAAAACTGCTTGCCTAGAGTGCTTGGATAGTTAAAGTGTCAGAAACAGGATGGACCAAAAATCCTTAGGCCCATAACAAATCATCTTTTTATTGTTTTTCTTCTTTTGTCCACTTACCAGTATTTTATTTTTGTTTATATCTAAAGAAAGTTTTCGACATTTTTTTTAAGTTTTAAATTCCAAATTTATTCTCCCTTCCCTTCCCCCTCACCAAGATAGTGACCAATCTGATATAGGTCATTCCTGTATGGTTATTTTAAATATATTTCCATATTAATCATGCTGTGAAAGAAAAATCAGAAGAAAAAGGAAAACCTATGAGAAAGAAAAAGAAAAAAAAGTGGAAATTGTGTACTTTAATCCACATTCAGTCCCCATTGCTCTTTCCTTGGATGTGATGACAATTGTCTTGGATCATTGTATTACTGAGACGAGCGAAGTCTATCATAATTGATCATCACTTGCTGTTGCTTGTGCAATGTTCTCTTGGACAAACCATTCTTGTTAAAGGGGTAGGCAAAAAAGAAAAAAATAAACAAAATAAAACACCATTGTATGTGAATTCAGACACCCAAGGATAAATCTAGGCCCATGTCACCATGATCATATCACTTAACCAGCTAATCTTCTCCATTGTAAAATGGCCATAAAATATGTTATGGCTACCTATCTCACCCAGCTGTTGTGAAGAAAAAAAAATGAAAACCTTAAAGCTTCATAAAAACATGAGCTCTGATCATTAAGCCTATCTTCACTCCATGTTATTTCCAAGCTCAGAACTCAGAGGAGGCCTGGACATTCTGGGAAATGATCTGAATAAGCAGTCCCATAGTTCCTGTTCCCTCATTTCTACCCCCACATCATCCTCAGCAGGAGGGGGGTAGGTAGAGTAGCACAATGGAAAGGGACCTGGACTTGTAGCTATGGCACCTGAGCTCACAGTCAGGCTATTACTCCATAGCTATGTGATCCTGAAGACGTCCTCTAATCTCAATGAGCTTCAAGTTTTTCATCTTTATGGTCCCATTTAGCTTTCAATCTATGATGCTATGACCGATTTGTGCTGCGACTCTCCATCACTCTCCCTAGTTGAATTACCATCTCCCACCCCAAAGTCAGGGATAATTAACAGAAAATAAGCCAGAAGTCTTTGCTTTATTTTGCATCCTGGACCCCTCAGGCAGTCTGATGAAGCTTGTGGATCCCTTCTTAGGGTTATGCTTTTAAATGGACAAACTAAAGCAAAGGAAACCAAATATATTGAAATAAAATGATTTCTTTAAAAATTAATGAAATTTTTGGACCCCAGATTAAGACCCCTTTTTATAAAAGATTAAAAAAAAATCAACAAGCATCCATTAAAGTCCTTTCTGTGTATCAAGCACTGTGCTATGTTCTGGATCCTTTCTCTGATTAAAGTGTTAATAATGTGAGTTTGACTAGAGTGGAAAAAGACAAAAGACCCTGGTGTAATTGAATTGCTTTCTTGGAATCCTAGCAAATTGCTAGGCAGCTCTTTCTCCCCCCTCCCCCCCCCCCGCCCTTCCTGGATATGCATCATTCAGACGCATTAATGTCTAAGCAAGAAGGAAATCAAGCTTCTTGAAGTGATGGCTCAAAATTTATTCTGTGAATTTTTTTTCCCTGACAATTTCTTTTAGGAACCAGTTTTATCTGTTAACTTGTGTTTATTTTGTCATCTATCAAGGGCAAGTATAGCTGGCAGTCATAGTCAGATCAGGAGATAAAATGTGACCATTTCAGTATTGATGTTGCTCCCAGCGTGTAGGAAGGTCTGTCACTATCCTTACACATTAGCTAATAGGAATTACTTAATGGACGCAGAGACCAACTCAGCAAAAATCAATAGTTCTGCTGAGCTCTTCCTCTGCCTTCTCCCTTTCTCCCTCCCTCCCTCCCCAACTGAGAATCTAGGATTAGTGAATTTCAGAGGTGCTGGAAGGGTGCTCAGCAGTGTTCTAGTCCAATCCTTGACCAACCCCCCCAAAAAAATTCACTTAATATATTTGACAACTGAGACCCAGAGAGAGATGTGAAGTGATTTCCCAAGTTCATATGGATCATCAGTGATAGAGACTGTTTTCATCCTCAGCTTAGAACCTTCAATGATGGGGAATAACTCCACTTTGGGATGGTTTGGGTTGGGTTCATTTTCTTTACCCCATACTATAATTTGTCCCTCAATTTCTAATAAAGGATGACAAGCAAATTTTTTTTTTTCAAAATGACAAGACACTGTAAATGCTAATTCCTTGAAGTGTAATTCTCAGGATTGTAGAATCAAATCTAGAGTAGAAAGGAGCCTTGGAGGCCATGTAGACTCTCCCTTTATTTAACAGAGAAAACTCTGACCTTGGAAGGTTAAGCCATGTAGACAAGGTCACCCAGATGCAGAGGATAGTACCCTTCTCTTTTTGACATTATACTTTTGTCTTATAGGTGAGAGACTAAAGCATCTGAGATGCTATAAAAGGCTTTTGCCAAGATTAAAGGGAGTGCCTTCTTATTTCTGTCCTGATTCTTCCTTTCTAAAATAATCAGGGAAAGAGATTTCCTTTTTACCTTTCAGAAGGCTATATCATGGGGATCTCTACCAGTGTCTGTAAATATGCAGAGGGGAAATGCAATTCAGAAATTGCACTAGAGACCAGGAGTGGGCAACTGAGGCAAAGTAGCTCCCGAGGAAAGCCAAGTTCTGATGAAGATGATGAGTCCAGGAAACATGTGAACCAGATACCTGAAGAGAGTCAGGAGCAAGGGAAGTAGGAGATCTAAAATGTACTTTCCATGAAGGCTTCATCCCTGGGACTAAGAGGATGTTTTGCTACAGAAAGAGAACATGTGCATTTAGCATATTAGTCATGAGTTTGCAGGAGGATCTTACGTTCCTTATGGTGAGAAAGAACAAGCACAGCACTTATTTAGAAATATATGTTGGTATCATCCCATTACCTGACTTAATTTCTTTTAAGATTAAATATTTTACTTTTTTTTAACTGTTTCCAAAATTCTATTTTTAAAAATTGTTTCTATCTTTTGTGTACCAGTTCAGTAAGTAAATGAATATCAAGAGGTGAATAATCAATGTCAACTCCTATTATTCAGCCGTTAACGGATTTATTCCTTTAGGTCAGCCAGTTATCAAACTAGTTCTCAAATATTCAAAGTGTTTTAAATTGGATTAATATAACCATGATCATTATTATCCCCTTCACTATTGTGATCCTTTTTTAGGTTAATTATTCCTAGTTTTATCATTCAATTTTCATATTTTATGTTCTCTAGACCTCTTGCTACCTTGGTCATGTGGACATTTGACAATTTGTCAAAGTTCACTGTCAGACAAGAGTTTTTAATCACAAGAATTTTGCTTTTATAACTTCCATCTAGAGGCAGAGAAAGGTCAGGAAAGCGAGAAATAGAGCTGCTATGAGGTGAACATAATTTGTGCTTGGGAAATCATGGAAAGAGAAGATTGTGTTTTCCTTGCCTTTTTAAAAATTTATTTTAGATAAGAACCAAACTGAACTGTCTGGGTCTGCCCTGATACCTTGTTGTGTCTCTCTTCCTTACCACTCTAGGATCTTATCAGGGCGAATTTATAACAGCAGTCTAGCCTGGCTATGTGTCTTGTGTTGAGTCTCCAGTGCAATCTAAGCTGTTAATCTTACTGTCCAATGCTCCCTTTAGAGGAAGCTGCCTTCATGTTTCTTTGGGTCAGCTGAACTCACACAGAGCACTCTGCATAATTAAGTCCTGGGCTGAAGTATAAGGAGTCTCAGGAGGCCCTTCATCTCTGAGATTGCATCTGAGATAAACTCCTTTCTAACCTGAAAGATGCTGACCATTTTCAGAGTTCTCCATTGCCTAGCTGTGGGTCCCTGGGCAAATCCTTTAACTCCTCCAAATCTTAGCTTCTTCATATGGAAGATGAGAGTAATGATACTTTTGTTGCTTCTGTCACATAACTATTATAAGGTTCCACTGAAAAAATGTATATAAATTAAGTACTTTGCAAACTTTAGAGTCTTAGATAAATATCCAATATTATTCTGTAATCAGTAACATCTCCTTTCTATTATCTTCATGTTTGATAGAGCTCTAATAGAAATTGCCGCATGGAATAAGCTAATCTTCTATTGTTCTTTTTGATTTTGTGTCTGACAAACTCGTGTACAAGTGAATTGAATGATGTTTATCACTGATTGAAAGTTTAGGAGTACAGGCTCATCTGTAGTAAAGTCAACAAGAACATTTTCAGTGTAACTTCAAGACCAGATAGGATGATGGCAATGATGATATTTCATTTCTATAACTATATGCTTTTAATTTCTTCCAGTGGGTCTCTGTACTGTAAAGCTTTTCTTCCCGTGTGATTTTAAAGGCTACGTGTGTTTGGTGTGATTACATTTAGTAAAAATATTATTCTCAAATTTGCATGAACTAATATTGTGTCTAGGTGATTGTAAGAAATCATTCTATCTGGGATAATATGGTTTCAGTGCACCTTGATTGTCAAATCATCAAGTATATTCATAGATTCTTATTTGTCAGAGAGGGATTTGTCTCATTGAAGAACAGAATGCCTGCTTTTATATAACTGACTGCCTGATAAATATCTCTTTAAGTATTCAGTAGATCCAATTTTTTTGCCACCTACAGTGATACATTGTTCAAGTTCTATTATTTCCCTAAAAGTATTCATTGATCAATAAGTCTGAACTCCTTAAGAAGTTTTGGACAGCAGTGATCTTATTCCAGCTGCTATCCTGAAATCTTTCCTTTCTGTAACTAAATTCACTTGTCTCAGCCATTTGTCTAATCCTTCCCCGTTGAAGTATTGTTGGTTGAATTAAAATAGATATTATTCATTGAGGTTCTTTTGTTTCCATGCTTGAATCTTTACTGTTTCACAGACTTCAAGTGGCAAATGTACTAGTTTCTATTATGTGTGTTAGGTCTAGTGACACATATCTGTTATCTGTAGCTTTGCAAAGTGTTGTCTCTTTGTCCAAGAGCTTTATTTTAAGCTTTTTGTAGCTATATATATATATATGTGTATATATATATATATATTTTAAAATAAGTAGTCTGATGAAATCTACAGACTCCTCAACATCATACATTTAAGTGCATATAATAAAATGCAAAGCATTATAAATAAATCCGACTTTAGTGAATTACAGTTAACAATGCATTTTATTTTTTTTTTTAAGCTGGACATCAGGTTAAAAATTTCCAATCTAGATTTAGATAAATCTTACTTGAAACAAATCATATTGGAACCCAAGTCAAACTGAGGAAATCAGATCAACATAAGCTAAAGGCATCTTAATAATAATAATAATGATGGCTATTATTTATATAGCTCTTTAAGGTTTATAAAACTTGAAACAAAATAATTTCAAGTTACCTTGTGCAGACTGAGGAAAAACCATAGAGATCAATAGCTAATAATAATAATTAATATTAATAAACATTTATATAGTTTTTATTACGTGCTAGGGATTGTACTAAACACTTTGTATTTCTTATATCATTTTATTCTCACAATCTCTCTGGGAGGTATTTTTTGTTATCCCCATTTTACAGATAAGGAAACTGAGAAAGATAGAGGTTAAATAACTTGCTCAGGGTCACACAGCTAGTATGTGTCTGATACTGGTTTTGAACTCCAATTTTACTGACTTTAGAAGAGAAAGGGTATAGAAAGGGATAATGTTGTACAATCCCTCATTTTTATAGAAAGATAAGGAGACCATGAGACAGTTGAATAAGGGAAAAAATATGCCAAAGTCACAAGAAGGCCTTAGTAGAACTGGACCGAAGCCTCCTGGCTCCTTGTTCTTTCATCACACTCTCTCTTCCACCACCTTATCTCTGTGATCATGGTGGAAGTAGAAGTTATATCCTTCCTATCTGTCTCACCATGCAGTGTGGCCCAGCACCAAGCATCCCTGCCTGACAGAACAATAATCCAACTCACAACAACCCTGGGAGTTGGGCAGTGTACATAACATTACCCCCATTTTATAGAATGATTTGTTCCTTGTCAAACAGCTAGCAAGCAGAGAAGTCTGGATTTGAATCTAGGTCTCTGACCTCTAAGTCTAGTACTCTTGATACACCGGACTCCTTGCTTCCTCATGGCTCCAGGTGCCTCCTTGCTTCCTTGTGGCTCCAGATGCCTCTCAGCTTCTCCCTTTCATCCTTAGGGATTAGTCATGGATTTCATTGATCTTTGCTTTAGTGACCATAGAACATCCAAGCTGTCCACTAAGCTGAGAAAGACGGTCTTTTGCAAAATCTTGAGAATCCCCAGCTGAGTTAGAATTTCCCTTTTGGCAGATTTCTCAGTGGAAGAAAAGTAGAAAGAAACAAGTTTGGTTTTTGTTTTTCTTTCCTTAGGAATGTTCTCTCCTGTTCACATATAAGATTTCTGGGACATTCACTTATCCATGATTCTTGATTTTACAGATAGACCACGTGGTGCAGGGACATGCTGCCTACCCTGAATTGCAAGCAAAGGCTTCAGCAAGGTGACTATTTAAAAAAACAAACAAACAAATAATAGTAGTTTATCTCCCTAAATACATGAAAGATAGTTTTCAGCATTACCTTGGTAAAATCTTGGGTCACAATTTTTTCTCCTTCTCTCCTCCCCTTCCTCAAGACAGCAAGCAACTCTATATAGATTAAACATTTGCAATTTTTTAAAATATATTTTCATATTCATCTTGCTGTACAAGAAAAAAATCAGATCAAAAGGGGAAAAAAAGTTGAGAAAGAAAAAAACAACAAGCAAACAAAAACAACAACAACAACAAAAGTGAAAATTCTATACTTTGATCCACATCCAGTCTCTCTGGGTGAGGATTACACTTTCCACCCCAAATCTATTGAAATTGACTTAAATCCAAGTGATTATTTTTATCATTCTTCCACAATAAGCTTTGCTAAGAATAGTGTTTTCCACTTACTTTATTTCATTTATACAGGCAATATTCGAATTTAGAATGATATTAAATATGCTTGTATCCTGCCTCTGAAAGTCATTCTGAAATACCACTCTTGGGCTCAGTTTCCTCATTTGCAAAAGTAGGGAAATAGGTAGATTTAATTTTCTGTCCAGTTCTGAATTCTATGATTCTATAAGTCTTCATTACTATGAGAGAGACAAAGCAGGGATTACCTCCATTTTTCAGATACACAAATTGAGGCTTATCAAGGATTTGACGAAGACAAGACACTGACCATGACTCAGTTCATTGGGTCTTTCCTCACAATGACTTTCATCTACATCAGACTGAGTTAATGTCATTTTTACATTCAATGATTTGCTTTGTGCCAAATCTTTGAATAGAGTTGCCATGAGCTGGAGAGACAAAGGCAAAGCATACGAGGAGGAAAGGACTCTGGATGCTATCTAGTCCAAGCCTATCTGGCAGATGAGTAAACTGAGGCTCAGAAACTCTAATTTTATTGGACCAGAGCCTAAATTGATTCAGTAGTGCAACATATCAAACATATAAAAAATTAACATGAGTTTGGCTACATTAAAAGAGATAGTAACCTGAACTAAGGAAATCTGAGGCTCATGGTACTCTTGATTGGGAATATTGTATTTAAGTCTGAGCATCCATTTTTAAATCATATTAATCAATAATCAAGTACTAAACATTTATTAAATATCTACTATGTACTTAATATTGTGCTAAACATTGGAAATATTAAAAGGAGCAAAATTAAGTCCCTGCCTTCAAGGAGCTTACAATGAAATGGACTATTTTTGATTGACATCTTTCATTTTTACACTTCCTCTATTCCTCAAGGTTTCCCCTTTGCTAAGAGCAAACCCTTCTTACATAATGATAAAGTCAGATAATATATGCTAAATGTATAGGTTTTAACTCTCACAAAGAATCAGTCCCCCATATTTTATGGATATTGATAAACTCACAATAGTGCATAGGAGAGCTAAGTGCTCTAACAGCATCTTGTGGGATGATTGTGTGGAGGAGCTGGGAATTTTGGATTGGAGAAGAGAAGGCCTAAGTGGGACGTCATAGATGCTCTCATAGCTATTATAAGATGGGGAGAAAGGAGCTAAAGTCTGCTCCTCCTCCCACCTTGTGGGCCTAGGAGAAGTCAAGGAACATAGCATTAATTCAGAGCCAAAGAGTTTGAGATCATATTTTCCCAACTCTGTCATTTCACAAGTGAGAGATTTGTCCAAGGTCATGGAACCAATGGGTACCAGCCACAGCTCAGTATCAGTCAGAGGCCTGGGTAGTTTCTGCACAAAGACAAACAATATGGCCCAGTTCAAAGAGACTGACAGAAGAATCAGAGAAGCTGGGTTCAGATGTGCTTCTGGCATTTGACACTTAGGTGATCAAAAGTCGCCTGATCTCCCTAGACTCCGGTTCTTCTTTTGCAAGATGAGGGATTGGATTCCCACCTCCATTCCAGCCCTATATCTTTGAAATTTCTTACTAGTCGAAGAAAAAAATCTCCTCATGATTAGAACTGTTTAAAAAATAGAAAAAGCGACCTCAGGAGGTAGTGAGTTCTCTCATGGTACCAAGTGATACCATCCCACTTTGCAGGAATGTCAATGTCAACCTTTACCTTTTAACCATTACTGATTCATTCCTTCAGGTCAATCAGTCAACAAGCATTTATTAAACAACTGCGATGTACCAGACAGACACTGCCAAGTCCTATAAAACTCAAAAGATTTCGTTTTTAAGGAGTCTTCTTTGAAAATGTGAATGCCCCAGGGAAGGATGACATCTTAATCTCCTATCAGCTAACACCTCAGTCATCTATTAACACCTTAGCAAGAATTAGTAGGAGTGGGACCCAGAGTAGCACTTGAGGAAAGACAGTGGGATGAACTAGAGGGAAGAGAGGAGGCAAAGTAAGGCAGGGAGAAGGGCACCCGTCTCTACAAAGCCATCTCCTGTGGAGGACGCTATTTGTCCAACATTTCCCTTGAGTAGTTGCATCTTGATAAACTGTGTAGAATATATATTAAAGAAGTCTGGAAATTGTGCTTTTCATTGTGGCCCCAGCACTTAGAACTGGGTAGAATACACTATAAACACTTAATAAATGTTTATTGACTGATTGCTATGGGCAGGTTGGACAAATGGCCTTTGGGAGGGACAATGGGCTTCTTTCAGGCTACAATGCCCTCAAAATAAAATTGAACAGAAGCCTGCCTTCCTTCCTTCCTTCCTTCCTTCCTTTCTTCCTTCCTTCCTTCCTTCCTTCCTTCCTTCCTTCCTTCCTTCCTTCTCTCCTTCCTTCCTTCCTTCCCTCTTTCCTTCCTTCTTTCTTTCATCTTTATTTTCTTTCTTCCTTCCTCCCACCTTTCTCTTCCTTTCCCCTCTCTCTCCATCCTTCTCTCCTTCTTTATGGTATCTCACTTATTTGTTGAAATCATCAACAACGGAGTTGTTCAAATCACTGAGATAACTGGATCAGAACCTTTTAAGAGCCCCAAATCCTAACATTGACTGATAACATGTATCTGCAAGGCATCCTATACTTCCCTGCCTTAGTAAACTGTGGGCTGACCTATTTTACTTTCTTGGTAACCATGTTTCTAAGTATATTATGAACCTTTGTACTAACAAAGTAACACAAGCGATGGCCTCCATTTGAGGAGTTCTTTGATGCTTCCAAAGCACCCTGCCTGCTGGCTTTTTGCCTTTAAGCAGTTTCTCTGACTTGCTTCTCTCATTCCCTGCATGCTCTGCTACAGCATCTCATGTCTCTCTTGGTCTAAGGAACTGAGCTTAGGCAGCGTGCCTGCAGCTGACTAACTTCATGACCTTAGGGAAGTCACTTCCACTCTCTGGGCCTCCATTTATTTGTACAATGGGGTACATATGATTTTCAGGGCAGAGGTTTTTCAAAGATCCAAAGATAACTCCTCTCGCTCTCTCGTTGCTGGCTGCCCTTCCCGGTGGTTAACAGGATCATAAGATCCTATGTTTAGTTCCAGAAAGGACCTTAAAGGTCATCAAGTCCAATCACCCCATTTCACAAATGAGGAAACTGAGTCAGAGAATCCACAGGCCTTGTTCACAGTCACAAAATAGATTCAGGACTGATTGTCTCCCACCTCTAGCTGGAATTACATTTCTCGTTAGCTGGGTTATAAATGTCTTGTAGCCTCTGGATGATGGACGGATGGCCACCATACGAAAAGCATTCGAAATTTGCCTAGTTCAGCACCGAGGAGGCACAACGCAAGGGCAAAATTATGTGAATAATGATATGAATTAGTTACTTTAATGCCTTCCAAGTGCACTTCATTTTGAATGATCGACTCAGATAGCACACATGGTTAGGTATAATTGAAAAAATATGGAGTCGAACGCTTTGGTTCAAAGTATAAATATGCAGCTGCGAGGAGGTCAGAAGTCAAAGGGGTAAAGCACATGTCAAGTTCCCTTAGGGATCTCATTAGTGCATGATTGACTATGGATGGGAAAGCTAAATGAATATCACTGTTTGGCCCTACAGTAAACGAGACAATGACCAATCAATAGTAATTAGGGCTAGATTCTGTTATTGACCCAGATGCTTGAAACCAAATGCCCTACTTTGAGATTCCTGAGGAGTCAGAATGAAAAGATTTATAAGTGTGCTATTTATGATAGAATGAAAAAAAGACAGGGGCGGGGAAAGAGGGGGAGAAAAAAGGGAAAGAAGAGAGGGAGCAGAGGAGAAAGGCAAGAATAGAGAAAGGGAAGGAGGAAGAAAGACAGGGAGAGAGAAAAAGGAGAAAGGGAGGAATAGAAAAAGGAAAGGAGGAAGAGAAGAAATGGAGAGAGAAAAGGGAAAAAAGCAGAAAGAGAGAAAGAAATGAGAGAATGCAGGGCGGCAAGATTGCACAGTGGTTAGAGAACCAGCCCTGAAGTCAGGAGGACCTAAGTTCAAATCTGGCCTCAGACACTTAACAGGACCCTACGCAAGTCAATTTATCCCAATTACCTCAGCAAAAAAAGAAAAGAAAAAGAAATAAGAGAAAAATGGAGAGAGAGAAAAAGAGAAAGGGAGGAATAGAGAAAGGGAAGAATGTACAGAGAAAGGAGAGAGAAGAAGAAAAGCAGGGATAGACAAAGGGAAAGATAAAGGAGGAGAGAGAAATAGAGAGACAGAAAAGAAGAAGGGCAGGAATGGAGAAAGGGAAGGAAGGAAATGACAAAACAGAAAGGAAAAGCAGGAATTAGAGAAAGGGAAGGAGGGAGAGAAGAAATGGAGAGAGAGATAAGGAAAAAAGAAA
Source organism: Sarcophilus harrisii (assembly GCF_902635505.1). Classification (NCBI taxonomy): domain Eukaryota; kingdom Metazoa; phylum Chordata; class Mammalia; order Dasyuromorphia; family Dasyuridae; genus Sarcophilus; species Sarcophilus harrisii. The sequence continues at coordinate 17,185,614 of NC_045429.1, read as the reverse complement.
GAAAGAGGAAGAAGGAAGAAATGGGGAGAGAAAAAGAAAGAGAGGAATAGAGAAAAAGGGAGAGAGAAAAAAAGAGAAAGGGAGGAACAGGGAAAGTGAAGAATAGAAAGAGGAAAGGAATAGAGAGAAGAAGAAAAGGAGGAATGGACAAAGGGAAAGAAAAAGGAAGAGAGAGAAATGTAGAGAGAAAAGGAGAAAGATGGGAAGGAAGGAAAGTAATAATTGAGAAAGAGAAAGGAAAAAAAAACAGGAATTAGAGAAAAAAAGGAGGGAGAGAAAAAGGGGAGAAAAGATAGAAGAAGCAAAATGAGTAGGGGGGAAGTGAATCCCTTGCCCTAAGGGCATTGATGCCATTTGGGCAGATTCTTGATAGCTGACTAGTTTTGAGGTTTTAGTTGCTTGTTGACTAAAGGGGAAAAGAGACTGCCTAGAATCCCCCATCTGGCTCCTAAAGATACATAGCCACCTCTGATGGCACTGCCTGCCCCTTTTTTTCTTCAGGTTTCCCAGAACTGGAAGGGTCAATATAGGGCCAGAGCCCAACTTGGTAGGGCATAGCCTGCACAATGCCAATGCTGGAGTATATGTTAGAACTGGGAGGAACCTTTAAACACAGACTGCCTCTGCCAAGGGCACAAGGTGGACATACATTGGCCAGGGTTGAAGGGGACTTAGAATAAAGGCTTTACAAATACTCTTCTGAACTACCCAGTCTCCTAAACATTTGTGTTGCTTCTAAGGCTCTTGGGATCTATTGACTCACTTGTTCCCCACATTATTGCTCTATCACCCAGCTCCATGCCTATCCATGGCTGTGCCCCGTGGTGAAAGTTCTCCCTCCTCCCTTCTCCTTCTTAGTTTCACTGGACAATCTTTAATTTCCCTACTGCAGGAGGTCTCTTTTCGTCGCCTCCCCTCAGTTATCTCTCCCAGCCCAATGCTGTCCTTCTGAGATGGCCTCCTATTTACATTATCTCTAGAAAATTCAGGGTTGTTTTCATCTTTCCTTCTGCATCAAAAGATGAATTTTTTTGTCAAAAAAAGCTTTCTTTGTAACTTAGCACAACACTTGATGCATAGTCATTGCTTAATAAATGTTTGTTGATTGATTAATAGATTAAGAATGTCAGGACTAGAGAGGATCTAAGAACCTAAAATGTCAGAACTGGACAGACCCTTAGAACCAGGAATGGTAGTGCTGGAGGGATCCTTGCAGATGATAGAATAATGGCTGAATCTTTAGAGATCACAGAATGTCAGAGCTGGGAGCAATCTTAGAATAGAGTGTCTTAGAACAGAAGGGATATTTGAGACCATCTGGTCTAACTAACTACTTTGTTTTATAGGCCAGAAAAATGAGCAGAGAGTGGACATAGCCAAAGTATCACAGCTAGCTGGTGCTAAATCCTAATAGCTCTACAACCACTGAAATAAATTAAGCTTGGGAGTCTACACCAGTAGTTTACAACCATTGGCAACTTACACCATCCCTTGATCATTTTCCAATGGATCTTAATTCATCCTAAAGGTGTTACATATCACACTTTTAATGAAGTCAAATTAATATTTACCTTCAAGAGAAGTAGGGATAGTTTCGAAAAAGAAATTATCATCACCGATAGCTTTAAATCTGTCAATACATATAAAGTGACGTCACTTTTGCTATTTCCTGCACCCTGTATTCTTCCTTTAGTTTTCATTTCCTCCAATTGGCTTGTATATGGCATCTCCATCCCTAACCCACCTGAGGGGCCAGAAAAGGAGGGAAAGAGGGCATGGTGTTAATTTCCCCATTGCAACTTCTAAAGTCAGGATGTTAGGGCATGAAGAGATCTAAGTCACTCATATGATCATAGAGCTAATGCTAGAGGGACCACAGAAGCCAGAAAGAATATGGAAGCCCCATGATATCCAATGACTTGTCCAAGATCATCAGGAAGTAGAGGTAGAACTTGAATCCATATCCTCTGACTCTGGAGCCAGTGTTCTTTCTGCCATATCTCAATTCCCATCCCCTTATTTTTTTAAGGAGGAAACTTAAATCAAGCGAGTTTAAATGATGTCTCTAAAGTCATAGCATAGTTATGGAAGCAGTACCATAAAGGACAAGGGAAATTGAGTCACAAAGTCCAAATGTAGGTCTATCTCCCATTTATTAGCTGGGTAACTATGGATAAGTTCCTGAATCTTTCTGTGACTCGGCTTCCCAGTTATAGAATCTTCGCTTTTCAGAATTGGAAAGGAGATCATGTAGTCTAATCTGTGTCACATTATCCCCAAAATCAGAATGGGCAAAATAAGAGTATGCTGGTTTTACAATGTCTTTTGGGAAAATTTGCTTTGTACCCTTAAAACTCAAGATAAATATGAGCTACAGAAATTAACCTATCAACCAATTTAACATATCAATCCAATAAAAACTTATTAAATAGTGACTATATGCCAAGCATTGTGTTAAAACTACAAAGACATTTTTAAAAAGAGGCATACAAAGTCAAAGCTGGAAAGGGGCACGGAGATCATACATCCCATTTTACAGATGAGATCATTGAGGTCCAGAAAAAGGTGAAGTGATTTTTCCAAAGGCACATAGTTCTGGCCAGTCCAAAGTTAGCTTCTGATTTCAGTGCATTCAGACCTTTTGCAGCGTTCAACAAAGAGCAAGGGGTTGGGCTGGGGCAGTGAAGAAAGAGCATGACCTTCTAGACCAGGCTAGAGGGACTGGAGATGTTTTGCCAGGAAAAGAAGCCTTTGGGTAAATGGAAAATAAACAATAGTGTGATGGAAATGGTACCCCTACAGGTTGGGAGTCTCCCTTCATCAGAGTTTAAGGCATTGAGTGGTATGGATAAAACAAGACAAACTTGGAAGTTTGAACACCTGATTTCAAATGCCACCTCTGATTTTTACCATATCTATGACCTAGGATAAATAAATCATTTAACTTTTCCTGCCCACTATTTCCCCATCTGTAAAATGGGGAGAAGGTTGGATCCATTGGCTTCTTGAGATCGTTTCTGTTTTCTACTTAATGTTTGTATAGTTTGAGAGGTGGGGGGACATCAGAAACCATCTACTCTAAATGCTACATGTTACAGATGAAGAAAGTAAGGTCCGGGGAAGTTATCTTGTTCATTGGGGAAGGGACTTGTCCAACGTCACTCAAACAGGCAGGATTTGAAACAGGTGTTCCAACTCCAATGTTCCCTCTCTTGTGAAAGGGAGGGCCCCTCTCTACAGCATGTATGCTGGAAACACAATTCTTGATCAGGTAGTGATTGGACTTAGATGGTCTCTGAAACCTTTTCCAACTTTAAAATGGATTATTCTTCGGTCCTAATTTCTAACTTCCCATACATCTACCATGCTCTTCCTCTGAAAAAGGTGCTTCAGCTTTGTTGTTCACCCTAAGAGCCATGACATCTTTCTATCTGACTTGCAATTGAAACTTCCTGTATTTGTGATCTCCCCCATTAGAAATGAGTTCCTTGAGAGAATGACTGATGGATCTTTTTTCTTTATATCCCTGGTCTTCGAGTTTTATTCATCCATTATTATATTAGCACCTAATAAATTGCTTTTTTTTCATTTTCTCATTTGTTCATTCCTACCATACCTTCCCACCCTCTACCTCTCCTCCTCCCCTCCCTTCTGCATCCCAACCCCAGTGTTCAGACATTTTCTCACCCACTTTCCTGGTGCCATATGCTTTCCAGAGGTCATTTGCAGCACCTAGTGCTGAAGTAATTTCCTACTGACTTGGGTTCCAACTTGTGCCATCCTCTGCTTTGGGCGAGGTCTCTGACCATATCCCTGCATTTCCCATAGAAATTGAAATATTCTCTGCTCAGGGAACTGCTGATGTCCCCACCCCCATGGCTAAAAAAGAAAAAAAAATGGACTTTTGTCTTCCAGATTCCAGAGCATCTATACATATCTGAACAGTCACCTGGATTCCATTAAGAAGTCTCTGCCTATGGGTTTCCTCACTGTTGATTTGCATGTTTGGCCAGATTTCCACGGCAACCGATCTCCCTTAGCAGACTTGACACTGAAGGGCATGGTGAGTATTTCCCTACATGGGTGCAAAAGGGCAGGGCTGGATGAGAGGGTGAGGAAATTGGAAGGGATGATGTTCAGAGCAGTATCCCCATCGATGGCTGACATGCCTTTATTGTCGCCCACTTCTGAGATCTGATGAAAAATCAAGATGTTTCTGAGCCAAAACCAGAACCGGGACGGCTTGTTTCTGACCCTTGTAACTGCCAATTCTCCCCGAGGCTGACTTGCTGAAAACCCTGAACCCCCTTTCTTTTGTGATTATTTTTCTCTTGCAATATTTCCGAGGTTTTCTAAGTGGGGTTTTCCACCCCCATTCCCAGGCAGTGCCATGTCATTAGTGCCATCCATGCTCTCCCTCAGCACAGCTGGATGTCAACCTGGATATCTGTGAGTCAGGGACACTCACCAGGAGTGATCCAGCCTGTAGGTGCTGATGGAAAGTAGTGGAGAAGGGAGGTGGAGAGAGGCAAGGACTCAGAGTTCTGGGATAGAGAGCCTCTTGGTGACTCTCAGGCTGTGGGAAAAGTCCGTGGGACATAGGTTTTAAAGTAAATATGGGCATATAAACTACAAGGGACATGATGAAGGTCATCTGGAATAACTCATTCTTGTTACAGGGAAGGAAACTGAGTCTAATAGAAGGGAAGGGGCTTACTCAGGGTTCCACAGCTAAGGACTGGGGGTTAGGTATAAGGCTTCAAGATCTGGCCCTGTATCACTGAGGCAATCATTTTGGAAGACAGAACAAGTGTCCAGATCATGTATTTAGAGCCAGAGGTCATCACATTCAGTGACTTTCTGTGGCAGATCAGGAAAGTAAGGCCTATAGACAAGAACAGACTTGCCTGAGAGCACTCTGGTGAGATTTAGACTCAGGGCCTCTGGCTCCAGCCTAGTCCTTTTTTTTTTTTTTTTTTTGGACCAGACTACCATGTCTCCTCTCATAAATCCCCAGGATCTAAGCCATGGATCTAGAACTTTAAAAACGCTTAGAAGTCTTCTTGCTCAAGCTTCCTGTTTTTGTAGATGAAGAAATGGAAGTGGTGAGAAGGTTTTGTGACATCCTCTGATCTTAGACCCAGGATTTCAGCTCCTATTCTGGGATTCAAAGTTCAATTGCACAACACTTCAGAGTACGTTCTCTGGGTCATGATCCCCTGGACAGTTCTAACAAAAGCCTATGGATTCCTCGTCAGAACCAGGATTTTAAATACATAAAATAAAATCCATGGAATTAGAAGGGAAACTAATTGTATTAAAATACATTCATCAAAACAAAAAGATTAAGAAGCCCTAAATTAACCCAGCCCTCAATTTTGCACATGAAAAGTGTGACCAAAAGAAGCAACAAGGAACATAATCCATGCAGGAAAAATTGTCAGTACTTGAATCCAGGTCTTCTCAAAGCCCAGGGCCTGTCTTCTATCCATTATGCCGTGTTTCCTCTATGATCTTAGAAAAAGTTTCCACTCTGAGAGTTTCTTTAAGTAATTGGTGATCTCCACTTATCCCACCAACCCTTCACACATGTTATAATAATGATAATTAAAAGGAAGCAAGTGTCCATAGACTATTACAGGGGGAATCTCAGAATGTGCTTCATTCAGATGATTTGATAATTATTGGGGTGATGATCAGTCAGTCAATCAGCAAACATTTAATAAGTAGAAGCAGTGGTTAAGTGACATTAGGCAGCACAGGCTGGGCCTGGAGTTAGGAGGACTCATCTTCTTGAATTCAAATCTGAGACATGTACTAGCTATATGACTCTGGACAAGTCTTGTGATCCTGTTTGCCTCAGTTTCCTCATCTGTAAAATGATCTGGAGAAGGAAATGACAAATCAGTCCAGCATCTCTGCCAAGAAAATGTTAAGGGGGGTCACTTGAGAGTCAGATATGACTGAAAAGAAAAACTCAACACGTGTCAGTCACTAAATGCTAATGAGAAAAAGGCAAAAATAGAAAAATTCTTGCCCAAAAGGAAATTCCATTCTAAGGGAGAGGCGAGGAGACAGCATGTCCATAAATAAATCCATAGATCTATGCAGAGTAAATGGAAGGTAGCCTTAGAGGGGGGAGACACCGGCAGCTGCGAGGCTGGGACGTTTCCTGGAGAAGTTTGAACAAGAGCTAAGTCTTCAAGGAAGACTGTACAGGTGGGAAGTGGTCAGGCTTCAAATTCCAGTGAAGCTGATTCATGAAGGGAAAACCGGGAAGAAAGGGTGAATCAGAAATGGCACAATTTGGGGGATAGGAAGTGAGCCTCCGATGACACATGGAGGGCTGCCTGTCTCCCGTGGCTTGTGGGAATAAGGGGGAGTGGGCAGAGCAGGAGGTGGGGCAGTGGACAGCCCCAGCACTGTCTACTCCAGTTAGAAATCTTTTATGGAGGTGTTGGTGGGCCGAAGTGCACGATGCCCTGTGATTGGGGGAAAGACAAAACAGCAAACTTAATATAAACTTAAAAAGCCACAAGTGAGACTTCTGAGGAGTTTGTGAGTATAATGAGTTACAAAAAAAAAAAAAAAATCGGATTTCAAACAATTCAACCACTATTTATCATAAAGGATTAATATGTGTTTATCGGTTGATTTGTTGATGAAAGCATTGGTTGTTATAGCAAAACCAAGCCAAAGAAAAAATATCTCTAGCCCCAGGGATCTTAGATTCTCCTGGGAAGATACAATACATTGGAAATTCAGAAAGGCGCAAAGAATAAAGCATAGAATCCGGAACTAGCAATCAAGAAGACCTGAGTTTAAAAAAAATCTAACTCTAGCAACCAGATGGTATAGTGGATAGAGCACCTGATCTGAAATCAGGAGAACCTGAGTTCAAATCCAGGCTCAAAGATTTATTATAATCCTGGCCAAGTCACTTCACCCAATATGCCTCAGTTTCTTCATTTGTAAAATGAGTTGGAGAAGGAAAAAGTAAATTACTCCAGAATCTCTATCAAGAAAAGTTATGAAGAGTCAGATGAGACTGAAAAACAACTGAACAAGTAGATATGAATGATGATGATGTCCCCTCTTGGTCCTTCCACTTGGCTAACTTCTCATTCTCATTTACATGATCTTTCTCCTTTTATGCTCTCTAATTATAGTATTCTTTAAGGCTGTATTATTTTCTTTTTTCTATATACTCTATCTCAATGATCTAATCAGCTCCCAATCAAACTAAAAAAGTTCAATAATCATCTCTCTCTCTCTCTCTTTCTCTCTCATTGCCAGATCTGTATAATAGATTGATTTCCCTCTGAGTTCCTCTACTGCACCACCAGTAACTTATTGGATATTTCCAACTGGACGTCCCAGACTCAAAATCAACATAACCATCATCATCATCTTTCCACCTAAGCCCTCCCAAGTTCCAAGCTTCTTTGCTGTTGAGCTGGCCATCACACTCCTTGTCATCTAGGCTTGAGATGTCCATGTCATCCTTGACTCTTCATGATCCCTCATCTATCTACTCTCCAAATCTTGTGGTTTTTGGCTTGAAAATGGCTTTTTCACTCATCCCTTTCTTTACCCAATCAACATCAAGTCCTCATCAAGTATTTTGTCTATTGCTGTAGCTTCCTAACTGATCTCTTTCCACTACAAGCCATTCTCCACACACTTGCCAAAAATGATTTCCCAAATCCCAACCTTCCCTTCCAACCAATAAACTCTAGTGGTTCCCTATTACCTCTGAGATAAAATGTAAACTCCTAATCAACGTTCTTCATCACCAGATGGTTCATGCCCATGATATTCATTGGTCCTGTGATCCTGAACAACTTAATTAACTTATCTTACCCTTATTTTTTTTTCATTTTTAAAAATTGGATTATTATAATATTACCCATCTCTTAGGGTTGTGGTGGGGCTCAAATGCAATCAACCAGGTGAGGTTTTTTGGAAACCTAAAAGGTTTTTCTCATCTTTCCTTTCTCTGTCGGTTTCTGTCTTTGTCCCTGTCTCTACCTCTCTCTGTTTTTCTTTCAACAATCTCTTAGAGAAATGCCTCCCACAGTCAGAGTCTACATCTTGCCCAGGGTAACATGATCAGGCCATAGAAAATCCGGGTCTGTCTGGATCTGAATCCCGCTTTAGGTACCACCACAATTCGATCTCCCCTGGGTTTATAAATCTTTACTCAGCAAAATGAAGTTCTTTAACAGTTAAAAAAAAAAGACAGGGATAGGAATACAAAGAAATTGGGGATAGGCCTTTATAAAATAATGCAAAGGGGAAATGGCAGAACCAGCAGAACGGGGAACACACACGAACTATGAAAATCTGTGGGAAAGTAAACGAGAATGCCTTGGGAAAGACCTCTCATGGGGATTTAGAGGGATGGGACAGAAAATATATCTTGATTCTATTTGCCCTGAAATTAGCTTTTAAAAGCCAAATCTTACTGAGTTTAGTTATTTGTGTTGTGGATGTTGTTTATAGTAAAAGATTTAGTTTTGAAAATTGACATTAATCAGCAAGTCACATTTTATATACCTGGTAATATTACTGAGAAGCTCAGACTCAATTTTGTTTGAAGCCTCTGGGTGTGTTTTGAGATCTGAAGGAAAGCTTAGGAGAGGAAATGATGCAGGGAAGAGGCCCAGCTAATATCATTTAGTAAGATGATACCTTCTACGTGAGGTGGCTCCAGCCTCATTTGGACTTGTGGTTTTAAAAATCTAACAATTGGTTTCAAAAGAACAAGTTTTAGCAGAACATTCACAGAGGAATGGGGAAGAGGTAAGAATTAAGCGTGTACATTTAACAGGTTCCTGGGCTTATAACCAAGTGGGAAGAGTCCCAAGAGAAAAGTGTAGGAGCCTGGTGATGGTGTCTTCCCAGAGTAAAGCACTGGGTTAAGATTCTGACTCTGGCATTGATTACCTGTATGACCTTGAGCAAGCATCTCTTGTGATCTCTGTTTCCTTATCTGTAAAACGAGAGCATTGGATTAGATGGTCTCACATCTTCCAGTTTTAAAATTGATGAGCTGAGGAATTCATAATCTAAGTGATAAAAAGAGTCCTAGTCTTCATCCTTCAAGTCACAGATTCATAGAGTTAGATCTGGGAGAGATCTCAAAGTTGATTAATTAGAGCATATCATAGAGGATCTTAAATAGAAATCAGTAATTCAGAGGCTCCAAAAATTAGGGGATAAGCCCCCCCACTGTGAATGAACAAGTTCATTTTTTCTTCCTGGAGTTCAGTTCCTTCATCTGTGAGATGAAAGGTCTGAACCAAAAGGACTTTTAGAATCTCAAATGTCAGAGAAGGAAGAGACCCTAAACTGGAGCTTCTAAACTTTTTTTTCTTTTGTTGTGCATTCTGGATCTTCCTCCTCCCCATAGTCACTATCATTTATATATCTCTTTAAGGCTTACAAAGCACTTTACAAATGCATCTCATTTGATCCTTATGATAATCCTAGGAGGAAGGAGCTGTTATAGCCATTATACTGATGAAGAAACTGAGGCAGATGGAGTTTAAGTGATTTGACCAGAATTATCCAGGTCATGTGTGTCTGTTGCCAATTTTGAATTCAGGCTTTCCAGATCTAGCGATCTCTCTAGTGCTCCACCTAACTGCCTGTTTTTTAAACACATAAAATAATAGGATTACAAAGGAAACCAATTATATTAAAATCAGTTATAAAAATATATATGTAAAGGAAATAGACCCTACGTTAAGAATCCCAGGATAAGATGAGAAGGATAGTTCATATATGTACAGTTTTCCCCCTAAAAACCTATGTGATGGATGCTAAAGATATTATCCCTGATTTACAGAAAAGGAAACTGAGGTTCTTAAATGAGAAAGCTGAGGATCAAAGAGAAGACATATTTTTCCTGAGATCACACAAATAGTAAGAGCATAGACTTCAACCAGATCTTTGTTGTTTAGTTGATTTCAATCATGGCTGACTCTTGCTGAACCCATTTGGGGTTTCCTTGACAGAATCACTGGAGTGATTTTCCATTTCCTTCGACAGCATATTTTACAAATGAGGAAACTGAGGGAAACAAGTTTAAGTGATCTGCCAGGCTCATACAGCTAAAGCAGTGTCTGAAGCTATGGTGTTCTATGCATTGTACCATCATGATCATTTTATAATTGCCAAGTCTTTCATTTCTTCGTTGAAAAATAAGAGAGATTAGGTTGGATGTTCTCTAAGATTCTCTCCTGTGATAAAACTATGATTGAATGACTCATATAAATTCTCTAAGCCATGTTTTCCTCATCCATCAGATGGGAGAAATCACGCTTGCAGTGTCTTCCTAACAGGATTGTTGTGAGCCTGAAATACGATAAATAAATCTTACAAATCTTAAAGTGGCATATAAGTAAGTGTTAGCTCGTATTATAACTATTAACTTATATTCCATAGATGTGCCTTGGGAAATGTTCCTTGTATCAATGAGTATTCTTACATGGTTGTATAAAAAAAAATGCCCAAAGTGTCAAGTTTATAGATGTGCTTGTTATGCTTCCTGTAGTGGATTGGTTAGTGTGTTTCCCTCTCTTTGTCTCATTTTGGGCATACTGTCCCCCACCAACATCCCTCTATTTATAAAGCAAAAAAGGACTTCAGCTACAGGTTCACTTCTGTTTTACAAAGAAAGGATTTGAACTCATTACAACCAAAAAATGTGCCTGAATGTCTTTTATGGGAAATATCCCCTCACCACATTTGTAAATTTTTTCATTATCTCTCTCTCTTTCTCTCTCTCTCTTCCAATCCACACAGGTCACAGGATTGAAACTATCTCAGAGCCTTGATGATCTTGCTCTTCTCTACCTGGCCACCATTCAAGCCATTGCTGTAAGCATCTAAATATTGCTTTAATAACAACAACAAAAAAAGGATTTAATATTTCTTCCTCCCATTGTGCTACTATGTATTTTTTTTTCCTATCATACGAAAATCCTAATGATAAACACTTAAATGCAGCAAAACAAATTCTCCCATTGTCCATGTCCAAAAATATCAGGCTCACACATCCATTGCCTCCCTAGCAAGAAAGTTATAAGATCTCACTTAAATACTATTGATGACTTCCAAGGGAGTTTGATCCGGTAGTGTTCCCTCACACATGTTATCTTGTGTTCTAGGAGAATAGATTCTCAATAAAGCAGGTGCTCACTAATAAGAATTCTAACATCTTGCCCACCCAGAGTAATGGGCTCACAAAAGTCCTTTCCTATTCTGGCAATTATGCCACATAACACAAAGTGCAAGGACATCAACTTTGAGCAGTCATTTGCTATAATATTTTGATAACCTTATTTAAATATAATTGGTTTCCCTTTAATGCCATATATTTTATTTTATGCATTTAAAATATTATTTTGAGGAGGAGCGTGTAGAATTCATCAGATTGCCAAAGGGTTCCAGCACCCAAAAATACATGCTATTCTTGAATGGTGATCTGACTTATTTTCCGCCCTTCCATCATGCTAAAGGTAAAGTCAGGCTGTATTCTGTGATCACTGCTCACTGTCAGAAACACAGACAAGACAGATATATAGTATAATTACACTCCCACTGTTTTCATAGTGTTGAAGTTTAAAACCATAGACATATGAAGGTTTAGACCTTTCTTCCCAAGAGATTGTAGACTCTTTGGGAAGAGGTCCTGTTTCCTCTTGTTAGAGTTGATGTCCTTCATTTAACATTAATTATTAAATTAAGTTAAAGTTTAATTAATTTTTAATTATGAATTGCTCCTAATCAACCAGTCACTAAGCATGGATCAAGCAAGGTTCTACAGGGAAACTGACATCTCTAGAACCTTGCTTGGTCCATACTTGGTGACTGATTGATTAGGGGCAATTGATAATTTAAAATTCAATAGCTTTATGATATATGGAATCATAGACTTTATGAGCTTGCAAAGACTTTAGAATTTGCCTAGTTCAGGGAGTTAATCATCTTTTTTGGGTGCTGCAACCCTTTGACAATCTGATGAATTCTATAGGTTCCTCCTCCAAATAATGTTTTTAAAAGTGTAAAATAAAATATGTGGCCTTACAAGGGAAACTAATTATATTGAAATAACATTGTTAATATATTATTTTTCCAAAAGACAAATTCAGAATTGTAGTTTGACTTAATCCCAGAGAGATTTAATGATTTGTCTATGGCCCCTGAGAAACAGGATTTGAATCTTCATCTTCAGCCTTCAAATTGGGTGCCCTTTTACATTTTCCTTCATTATCATGTAATATCCATTCATACTACTTTGGTATTTTGGGATATCATCCAGAGATGAATATGGTCCCAGACTAGTGAAATCATTCAAATAACTTGTTTGATTTCATTCACTTAATTAAGATAGGGTTAATTAGCATAATTAATAAGTCAAAGCAATTGTTTGGCCATGAAAATACAAGCTAAAACAGATAAGGCTCCCACAAAGCATCCTGTCAAGAAGAAGTAAGACAAAAAAAAAAAAAAAAAGAGAAATAAGTGACTCAGTCAATGATAAAATCAATCATAGATCTAGGGGAGGAAGACTTCTCAAAGGCCATCAAGTCTAATAGCCTTCACTTTATAGATGAAGATACTTTGGCCCAGAGAAGTTGTGATAGAGTAATAGAATTATAGATTTAGAGAGGAAGGCACCTCAAACATTTAGACCAATTTTCTTATTTTGCAAATAAGGAAACTGAGACCCAGTTAGGTCAAATCGGAGGTGATACTACTCTCTGTTCTGTGTCTGCCAAGGGTGGAGATATATTTATCAGGTATATAATATACTAGTAACCCTTTTCCTGACTCTCAACCCCATTGTCAAATTGAGTCCCCAGAGAATGGTGAGCTTCATCTTCCCCTCATAGATCTACGGCTACCTCCAGGGTCAGTGGGCAAGCCTTCATCCATTTTGTTCCCTGGAAATATCACTCACTTTACTCTCCCCATATTGATTAGCACTTTTCAATTGAACCAATCAGTTTTTCCTCAATATCATACATCAATATCAGTTTTTTCAGAGATATTTATTTTTAAAAAAATAACAAGATCCCAAATATTATACAACCAAAATGGGGCAAATCCTTCCATCTACAGCTTGGCCCGGGGAAAAATGGGTTGAAACATACAGTGACAGCTGTAAATGTAAAATATTCTTCCCACAGTTGAAATCACTTCCAGGTCCAATAATGAAATCAGACCAGTTATCCACTTCCTTATACTCTGTGATCTGGCTGCCATACAAAATCTACTGCACAGCTAGGTTAAACAGATCAGGTTGGCTCTTTACCAGGTTTTTTTGATCTTTTTGAGATCACATAAGGCCTTGAAACTGAGGGCAAAAAGACCTGAATGGTGGCCCCTCCACAGACAAAACCAGAGAAGCTCCATCTTCTTCTGAACTCAGGAAGTTGTTCTTATACCTTGTCACTAAGAAAGAGAAAGATAAATTTTTTCTTTGGCGCATTTAGTATGATCCCTCTCAATTCCTCCTGTTCAGCCAATGATTTTGCCTCAATTAACCCACTAGCATCAATTAAGATTTGTACCCCCAAAGGGATATTTATGGAAAAGCTAGAACAGTGTAATTTATGGGAACATAAAACAGTGTAAAGTCTAGGAACATAAACCTCCAAAATGAAACACACACTTTTCCTTCTACAGCTTGGCCCAGGGCAGAGTGGGCTCAGCCTTCCAAAGGTAGCTACAAACATTTTTTCTCATAATTGAGATTCCAGCAACAAAGAAAATCAAAGACTCTGTGTCCTCATGGAGCTCTTAGGCAGGAAACAGTCCCAGAATTCTTGTTTGCTTTGATGTAGAGGGCAGGACCTTCCATTACACATGTCTGGACGAAGGCTCCCCAAACATTCTTGAGCACTGGCACCAGTCAGCAATGATTGCACCTTCTTGAAGGACCAAGTTAGTCCCTTGATTAAACTCGGTGGGAAGAGTCCTTAAAGCCTATCAAGTCCAATAGAATACACCGTATCATCACTCTCCATTCTCAGACACCCTGTCTCTACTAGCCTTTTGGAAGCCTTATCATACCACTGACCAACATCAGCTTTACAATTCTATTAAAACCCTCTGATCTCTTCTGAATGAACAATCTTTCCAAATGAACTCCCCATCCCATTGGAAGTGGAGAATATAGACCTTTCTGGGGAGTTCCATGTCAAAGCATCATATCATGACTTTATTCTTGTTCTATACATGGAGAAGGCATGTAAAAGAAAAATTTTAAGTTGTCTTTTAAATTTTTTAACATAAGATTTTAATTTTTTTTATTTGTTTGTTTTTGGCTGAGGCAATTGGAGTTAAGTGACTTGCCCAGGGTCACACAGCTAGACAATCTTAAGATTTGAACTCAGGTCCTCCTGTCTTCAAGGCTGGTACTCTATCCACTGCACCACCCAGCTGCCCTTAACATAACATTTAAAAAACAGTTTTCTCGATTGCTCTGGCCAAGGAAAAAACAGTAATCCAGAATCAGATTGTCTCATAGTTAATCTTTCTGGACAAATATTCCAGGAGGAGCCCTAGAGCTTTATCAATGCAGTCGAGTTAATGTAGGAAAAAGAACCAGCTTTGTTTTTCAAGTCCCACACACTCTGAAAATCAATTGTGTACTTAATGTGCTTATCATAAGTGGCACATAGGGGTAGTAACAACTTTCGTATTTAGGCTATCCGTTGTCTTAATGACCTTTAAAATATCATTGTAGGGAGGCTTTTAAGAGAAAGGCTTTTAGATGGGACCTTATTGTAGAGTAATTTGAATTACGGTGAGTACCATTCATTTTGGAAAAAGTATCTGTGTGTGCTGACCTTTAAGCAAAATGATGATGGTTTTAATGAAGCATGTAGATAACAGATACATTTCCCAGGATGGTAAATGGAGTAAAAGAACATTCTGCTTCAGCAGCCGAGAACAATGAGCCAGCGCCGAGCTATTGTTGACAAGTTGAAATCGAACAAATTCCCCCTTTGGACACTACCAGCTATTGGGTTGTTAGTATTCTGTAGGAATAGGACTGTAATGAATGAGGAATATAATTAAAGGTACATGGAACTGTATGGAACCCTTCAAGTTTAAAAAAAAAAAAACTAAACCATGCTTAATTGAAAATCTCCTCAAACAATAGCTTTTGTCCATAGGCTGGTAATCTATAGTTTTCTTTTCAGCAGTAAACCTTTTAAAAGAAAAAAAAAATACAATTTGCATCTGAAGCCCCCAGATTTGCATTTTCTTCATGATGGGATTAAATTAACTTTTTTTTTTTTCCTATAGTGGAATAGACTACTTTTAATTTAAATTTTTTCCCTGATTAAAACATTTCTTCCAGGCAGGTAAACAGGCAACAATTTTCCCACAATCGCCTTTGTTGGGACATTTAGGGAAGAGGAGGAGGGATATTATGGGCTTGGAGATGTGAGGCTTGAAAGGAGCCAACAATTAGACACAGCCACAGATTTAGGCGGTGAGATCTCTCACTGTACTGAGAGATGAATCTTCAGATGGAAGTTCGGGGCTGTTTATTAAGCGCCACGCATTTCAGGCTGTGTTCTTGAAGAAGAGCATTTTTCCCTTAAAAAGATCAATTTTGTTCCATGAGAATATGGAAGTGGGTATAAAATTATGTTAATGTCTGGGTTGGGGAACCAAGAAAGGCCTTGGGTAGTAATGAGCCTGAAGCTTCACTTTGAAGGAAGTTGGGGGTTCTTGAAGGAGGAGTAAAGACAAAGCTGCAATCCCAAACCAGTACAAAGGTCTGTAAGCTGGGGAGGTGACATCAAAGTCACCATTCCCCTCGTTCTATGGACCCGGCTTTCCAGCCATGCTAAGTACTGAGAATACAAAAAGATGAACATCCTTCCTTCCTTCAAGGAGATTACGTTCTAAAGGGCATGTAAATAACTAGATACATGCATTTGTCACTGTTCAGTCATTTCAGTAGTGCTGTCACTCTCCATGGTCCCATTCGGACTTTACTTGGCAGAGGTACTGGAGTGGTTTGCCATTCCTTCTCCACCTCATTTTACAGATGAGGAAACTGAAGCAGAGTGAAGTGACTCACCTAGAGCCAAATAGCTAAGTGTCTGAGACCAGATTTGAATTCAGATCTTCCTGATTCTAGACCAAAATGCCTCAAGTGCTTATATTTACATCTCTATCACTATCCCAATCCTTATATCTATCTTTACTTGTTTCTTATTGGTACCTGCTTATTTCTGTGTGCTCTCCCTCTGAAGCAGCTGATGGCTCAGTGGATAGAGCTCCAGATTTCAAATCTAGCCTTGAGGCCGCCTAATTGTGTCACTTTGGGCAAGTCACTTAAGTCACTGATTGACCATTGGAGAAGGAAAAGCAAACCAAAAACCCAAAGACAGTTGAACAGCAGCTGTCCCTTTAGAATTTAAGCTTTTTGAAGCAGAGAGGTTTTTTTTTGTTTTTTTGTTTTTTTAGTATACACATGTACATATTTATATGCACATATATTTACACATGTATTATGCACCTAGGTGGTACATCTATTTCCATGCCTCTGTGCATACATACTCATATATACATGTACACATATATAGATGCATACATACTAGAATGTAAAGAGGGGAGGTACAAGAATACTAGAAAGGCTTAAAGGGGTCAGCCTGTGGAGAATGTTAAATGAGAAACACAGGATTTTACATTTGATCCTGGAGGGGATGAGGAACCACAAAAGTGTATTGAGCAGTAGAGTCCCCACCCTCTGTTTCAGGTCCCCACTTTAGGAAAAGTTCTTTGGCAGGAGTGCAGAGGTTGGATGGGCGCGATCTGAGGCAGGGAGTCCAATTTGGAGGCCATTGCAATGGTGTGAGGTAATGAGGGGTTGAATTAGGAAGAGCAGAGGCTGTGGAGGCAAAGAGTAGGGGCACATAAGAGAGATCATGGAGGCACCAGATTCCAGAGATATGGGGAACAGGATTCTTTCCCAGGAATAGGGGGAGAAACCAAGCCTCTTGAGCCTGGGTGATTGAGTTGGGGCCCTCTCAACAGTGACAGTGATGTCTGGAAGAGGAACAGGGTTTGGGGAGAGAGATGGTCAGCTTTGATTGGGGAATGTTGAGTCTAGTTGCATTGCTTGCATCTGGAAGATTGGGAAGCAAGTGTTTACTCAATATCTTCTATATGCCAGACTGTCTGTGGCCAAAACTGAGGATAC
The DNA here is from genome assembly GCF_902635505.1 of Sarcophilus harrisii. Classification (NCBI taxonomy): domain Eukaryota; kingdom Metazoa; phylum Chordata; class Mammalia; order Dasyuromorphia; family Dasyuridae; genus Sarcophilus; species Sarcophilus harrisii. The sequence continues at coordinate 17,168,372 of NC_045429.1, read as the reverse complement.
AAAAGGTAATGCATACAATAATCCATAGGAGCTTAAATATTCCTAGTTTGTGGTGCAGAGAAGGAAGAAGGAAGTAAGGAAGGAGAGAGGGAGGGAGGGAAAGAAGGAGAGAGGGAAGAAAGGAGAGAGGGAGAAAGGAAGGAAAGAAGGAAGGAAGGAAAGGCAGGAGGAGGGAAGGACACAAAGGAAGAAAAGGAGGGAAAGGGGAAAGAAGGAAGGAAGGAAGAAGGAAGGAAAGGAAGGAAGGAAGGAAGGAGGAAGGAGAGAGGAGAAAGGAGGGAAGAAGGAGGGGAAAGGAAGGAGGAGGAGAAGGAAGGAAAGAAGGAAGGAAGGAAGGAAGGAAGGAACGAACAAAAGGAGGGAGAGAAGGAGGAAGGGAGGGAGGGAGAAAGGGAGAGAGGAAAGAAGGAAATCAAGATACGATTGAGATTAGGAAAAAAGAAGAGTTGGCCCAACCTATCATTTAGTATGATTGGGGGCTCTAGTGCAGGGTTGGTGGCTACTAAAGAGAAGAAAAAATGAAGGTCATTAGAATATTGAAAATACATTTTTTTTTAAGAAAATACATAGATCTTAACAAGCACCACATTGGATTAGATGGGTCACAAACTTCATGGGTAAAATTCAGATATTACAACAATAATGAAATGCAAAGAAATGAAAGTCCCCCCCTTTGTTAAAATCACATCTGCAGTTAACCCTTCCCCAACAAAGCAGGGTCAGGCACTCCACTATCCCCTACCTTCACCATGATTTGGAAAATTTGCATACAGTTTTTGGCCCTTCCCTCCCCTTGTAACAGAGAAATCTGAATCCCCCCTCCTTTTTTTAGGGAGTATTTATAGCACCTTATTGTAAAATCTGGGTTAAGTAGTTGGTCACAGGCTCTGTAGAGTCTGCTGTCCTTCATATGTCATCTCTGGGTTCTACCAAACTCCCCCCAAATTCCCATTTAATTTCTTGTGCTGACCACGATATATTGAAACTGCAATGAGAAAAGTTGCAAAGCTGAAAGGATGAGTGTTTCAGAAGAAAGCTGGCCACACAGACCCCAAAACTGACAAAAGTTGATTTAATCTCAAAATCGATTGGCCAGTAAGCTTAACTTTCTGCAGATTGGCCAGGCTTTCCTTTACATAGCTCGTGGCCCTAGAAACTCCAGTCAAACACTACTCTTGGTATCAGGGGCCTCCAAAAATTAGATTCTGAAGTCCACATTTCTGCTCAGGGGCAGTGTCGAAAGCTCCAGCTGATCTGCTCTTGATGGTACTTATGTTCTCCACTGGGTTTTGCTAATGAACCTTTTCCTTTCAAAGAGTTGTCATGTTACCCTTAAGCTTCTTGTGCTCTTTGATCTCCATTTATAAAATGAGAGGATGAAAGGATATGATCTCTGGCCCCTCCCAGACTTGACACCCCCTCCCCCCCAGCTCTGACGTTCCCTGTTCTAAGGTCTCTCCCAGTTCTCCCATTTCCATCTGGAGTTCTCAGGTCCTTCCCTTCCTTGACATTCTGGGTTCTGTTTCACCCCTGACATTCTCCATTTCACTGAATGTATTTCTTTTTCACAAATTTCACAAATTTTCACGATTCACAAACAAATTTCATTTGTGAATTGACTCCCTTGGTTCCCTCGGACCCTGTTTGCCCCAGAATGTTGTGTTAAAAGGGTGTGTGAACATTTGGGGACTTTTTTTGTTTTTCTCTCAGCAATGATGTTCACCTTTGGTTCGCCCTTTCAGCTCGGCACACGTCACATTTTGGAGACTATGGAGGCAGCCGGCCATTCAATCAGCACCTTGTTTCTGTGTGGGGGTCTCAGCAAGAACCCCCTCTTTGTGCAGATGCATGCTGACATCACTGGTAAGTTACAGGGAGAAGGAAAGCCCTGACCCCCTGAGTAATTAAGCTGACTTCACCTCAGGGTCAGTGGAACAGGAGAATTCTTGTGCCTCTGCCAACAACCTTTAAGTTTTGTTTTTCTTTTCTTCTTTCTTTTTCCTTTCCTTTCCTTTCCTTTCCTTTCCTTTCCTTTCCTTTCCTTTCCTTTCCTTTCCTTTCCTTTCCTTTCCTTTCCTTTCCCTTTCCTTTCCTTTCCTTTCCTTTCCTTTTCCTTTCCTTTTCCTTTCCTTTTTCCTTTCCTTTCCTTTCCTTTTTCCTTTCCTTTTCCTTTCCTTTCCTTTCCTTTCCTTTCCTCTTTCCTTTCCTTTCCTTTCCTTTCCTTTTCCTTTCCTTTCCTTTCCTTTCCTTTCCTTTTTCCTTTCCTTTTTCCTTTCCTTTTTCCTTTCCTTTCCTTTTTCCTTTTCCTTTCCTTTCCTTTCCTTTTCCTTTCCTTTTCTTTCTTTCTTTCCTTTCCTTTTCTTTCTTTCTTTCTCTGAGGCAAGTGGGGCTAAGTAACTTGCCCAGGGTCACTCAGCTAGGAAGTGTCTGAGGCTGGATTTGAACTCAGGAACTCCTGACTTCAGAGCTAGTGCTCTATCCAAGGTTCTGCTTTTCTTAACATAACTCTCTAGAAACTCTTCTAAATCCTAGATTTGTAAGGGACTATAATAGCCATTTAGCCTAAATATGGATGCTGAGGCTCAAGATTATAATTATCAGTGATAATGCTGCACAGGGAAGACGTATGAGGGAGCCAGGATTTAAACCCAGGGCCTCTGATTCCTACTCAACCATTCTTTCCACTATCCTGTACTGCTTCTTCCACATACTGAAGATAGTTTTTGTGGCTGTCATGGTTTCTTAATCTTGGATATGTTTTCTATTTCTTTATCTGTGTACGTTCTGCCAGTCCCTCATACTCACTTCCCTAACCCGAATGCTCCAAGCTAAGCCAAGGATTGATGGCTTTTGTCATTTTATTTCCCCCTAGAAATCTTTGTATCTGAGTTTCCCATTTTGTTTCTTTGCCTTCCCAGTAGATTGGTGAACATTGGGACCTGAAGCAGCATGGGATTAGAGAGAAGGCCCAGAGTTAGGGATTCATCAATACAATCACAAGTCCTCACACCCCGGACCTCTAAAATAAGCAAAGCCCCCATATAAGGCCTGAATGATCTCTACCTTCTGGCTTCTTGCAGTCCTACATACAAGATCCCACACGATAAGTTCCTTCAAGAAAAAAAGTGTGTAGTGTCATAAGAGCCCTTAATGTCTCATCATCCAGTTCCCATTAACTGTAAGGAGAGAATGACTCCCCTGGTGAGATCCCTTTCCTCTAGGCTTCCTGGAATTGAGGATTTGTGATCAAAAGACCCAAGGATTGAGGCTGGGTCTAAGACGGAAAAATGGAGCTGGGGTTCAAATCTACAAGTCTTTATTAAACACCTACTGTGTGCCAGGAGCAGTGCTAAGGCCCGGGGAGATAAGAAAACAATAACCACTCTCTGCTCTGGAGAAGGGGGAGGCTAATGGGGAGAGAACTACATAAAAAATAACATATATAGAGAGCAAATTCGGGATCATGGGGAGGGAAAGCTCTAAGATCCAGGAGGCCAGGAACAGCTTCTTGCTGAATTTTCTGAGAGTTCAGAGGGAAACCAAGAGGGATAAATGAGGGCAGAGTTCCACATCGCTTGTGAGAAATGGCCAGGAATCATTGAAAGCCAGAGTAAGTGGGAGGAATGACTGTAAGGAGTGATAAAGGGCCTTGAAGGCTAAACAGAAAATTTGATCCTAAAGGGGACAGGAGGTCATTCTGTAGTGAGGATTGGAATCCAGGTCCTCTGATTCCAAAGGGAGTGCTCTTGCCCCAGAGCCTCACTGGCCCATCCTTGGAAGCTCCATTGGGTTTGCTGATGACTTTTCCCAGAACTGGGCCTGCCTGGGGCATTCCCTTGTTTTAACTAAGTTCAACCCAGCCCTGTCTGATAAAGTTGTAAACCAGAATTTGGCTTTTACTGTGTGGACTCTAACAGCCCAACGGACTTCCCACCTTGACACAGACAGGAAGGAAGAAGGAGATCAGCCCCAGGGGAGTGCCCCGTGGCACCCCCGACCAGGACCCCGGTACAAGTGCTCTCCGTTTGTCCGACGAGATTGATACTGAGTGGCCGCTTTCTTTTATTGGATTCCAGAGAAACAGAAGGCCGGTTTCATTGTAGAGAGGCTGGGCTTTGGGAGCCATTCTCTGGGGGCTGAAATAAGAGGTCTATTAATAGGTATTCGGATTAAACTGTAAACTGTAATCCTTGGGCTGGAGCTAATGACCAGATACAGTCCAGTACAAAGAGCCCTTTCTTCTGGGCTTGGAATTCCCCTCCCTTTGTAAGGACTGACAGAGGAATGGCAAAGTTCATCTGCCTTCAAATGCTCTTGGTTCTGCTTAACTCATTAGGCTATCTGATGAAATAACTGGGATTCCAGAAGTCTTCCAGCCCTTCCCCCACCCCACCCCCCCAATTCTGCAGAGAAAAGACCAAATCTGAAAGCAGCCCTGTGGAAGGCCAGCCCTCATTACTCAAACCAGACCCAACTACTCCCAGCTCTTTCGAATATCTTCCCTGCTCTGGCTTTCTCAGGGAGGAAAAGGGAGATTGATTTGGTAAATTCTCTCTCCAGGATACCCATAGAAAAAGAGACGGGAGAGTTCTGAAACTCACTGGAAAGTAGCCTCTGGTGTGTAGAACCCTGAAAATGCTGACTGGTAAGGAAAGTAGGAATTATTGACAAGTAAAAAAAAAAATACAGCACTTTAAGGATGAAGATGATAGGGATGGTAGTGATTTTAATGGCAGCAATGAAGACCATGGTGATGATGGTAATAAACACCCACTATCACTTTTTGGTCAAGATGATAATTTCAAGGAGTGGGGAGGATTCCCGGTACTGATATTCTCTCTATTTGGACTGGCAGCTTATCTCTAACTTTGAGCTTTAGAAGGGTTTCAAAGCCAATTCCTTCCTTAGACACGTTGGCTCTTGGCCATCGGCTTAACCTTTCTCAATGGAGATGTGGAAAATTGGACAAAGGAGATTGGAAAATGGGAAATAATGATATTAGCTACTTCACAAGATTATTACAAGGATTAAATAAGATATTCTATGTAAGAGACTTGGCAAAACTTGAAGTAGCTATACAAGTGCTGGTTATTATTTATATTATTGTTAGTCCCTTGATCCCAACACGGTGATATCATTTTGGTGCTCTTTGGGCACGAAGGACAATAACTAACCAAACACTCTAATTAGGGAATCACCCTGGAAATTTACAAGAATAAAGGGAATTGCTCATAGTCACACATAGTAAGTTTTAGTCAGAAGCGGGACTTGCATCCAAGTTTTTCCTACTCCAAGACCAGATGTCTAGCCAATGTGTCATGAACGTAACAACTGGACCAGGAGTCAAATCTTTGCTCTGATATTTACTGTATAAATGACCTCAGAAAAGTCGCCCCTCCTTATACCTCAATTTCATTATCTCTAAAATGAAGGATTTGGCCTAATGCTCTTTAATAGACCTATCCAGTCATTCATTCAATGACTATTTATTAAACCTGCATCTGAGGCCATCTCCAGTCATCCTAAGCTTTATCTTGCCACTGGACCCCCACATGGCTCTGGAGGAGAAAAAGAGGCAGGTGACTTGCATAGCCTTCCCTCACTTAAATCCAATTCACTTGCCCGTTAAGGCGTCACCTTCCTGGTCCCATGATACTCTTTCAAGAATGGAGGACAGACAATAGCAACAGCAATGATTAAGCTCCAACTATGGGCCAAGTACTGGATGTACAAAGAAAAGTAAAATAGTTCCTATTCTCAAAAATTCACAGTCTAATGGGAGAGACAATATGAAACGATTATGTACAAGCAAATGATATGCAGTTCAAATTGGAATTGATCAAGACTTCTATTTATATAGCTTTCAATATATAACTGTCAATAAGTCAATTTATCTCTCTAGCCCTTCATTTCCCAGATATAGTTGGAGATGCTGAGACTATATGACTTCCAAGATCCCTTCTTGTGTTACAGTAAAAATAGGAATGCTTCTGGGTCCAGAAGTTCTGAGTTCAAATTAACTTGGTTCTGCCATTTCCTCCCTGTCTATTCTTTGGCAAGTCAATTTTCCTCTCTGGGCCTCAGTTTACTCATCTGTAAAATGAAAGGGTTGGACTAGATGATCTTGAAAGTATCTTTCGGTGGTAAATTAATTATTTCATTTCTTCAGTAAATTAAATATTAGAAGAAAGGTTTTGTTCACAAATAGTAATGCTCTTATTTACTTTATTGACTCTCTGATGGATCAGCATCTTTTTCCCCTGGTACCTCTCTTTTAGAGCTGGTTTGTTCTGTGGGAAGCTGCCCCTTCTAGGGGTATATTTGGTATTTCAAGGTAGAAGAGTCTTTTTTATGAAAAGATTTTTACAAACATGATTGAGATCAGAGCAAGGGATCCTTGCTCCATTTTTATAAGAGCTAGACTGAGAGAGGTCCTGGACTCTCTCATGACTAGAATTCCTTCTTTATCCCTTTGCTGAGGGTCCCAAGGAAGGACTAGGCTGTAACTCAGTAAAGACTCCCATCTCTCTGCCTCTTGAAAGATTACAGGGGATTTTCTCATGGGACACAGTCTTTGAAGCCACTAGGGGTCCTGTAGAATCAGTTCCATTTTGCAAAGGGGGCAAGAAGGCTCAGGGTGTGTGTGTGTGGGGGGGGGGTCATTGCTAAGTGAGGGAACCAGGGTTCTCACCCAAATGTGTTCATGCTTAGACTGTTATTCTCCTGTTTTCCACCTACTACCTTGGAAAAAGATCCTTTCTGAGAATTTTCCATGTCAGGAGAGATTTTACAAAACAAAGTGCGGAGATCTCTCTTAAGGCTCCTTTTTTGTTTGCTCAGGAAGGAGGAAAGAATGAGCTCCCACCATGTGCCAGGCACTATGATAAGTATTTGACAAATATCTCTTGTGAGCCTCATAACAACCCTGCAAGATATATCCTGTTTATAATTAAGGAAACTGAGGCAGAGATTAAGAGGCTTGCCCAGGTTACACAATAAGTAAGTGTCAGACTCAGGATCTGAACTCAGATTTTCCTGATTGCAGAGCCAGTGCTCTCTCCACTGTATTAACTATCCTTAACCCCTTAGTTGTTGCAGGATTATTGATTTTGAGCTAGAGATGACTTAGAAGGCACTGCATTAATGCTTTCCTTTAAGAAATGGGAAAATTGAGACATAGAGCCATTAAGGGTTTTTCCCTAGGGTAGCAGTTTTCAAACTTTTTGGTCTTAGGGCAATTTTATAATCTTATTTTTTAAAAAATAAATTTTTATCAATCTATTTTACTTTTTTAAAAAGTCACTATAGGTTCTTCTAGTATTCTGCCTCACTTTTCTCCAAGAAAGCAAGCCCGTATAACAAATAATACTTCTTTAAACAAATAAATAGATGGAAGAAAAAAAAAGAAAGGAAAGGGAGGAAGGGAGGGAGGGAGGGAGGGAGGGAGAGAGAGAGAGAGAGAGAGAGAGAAAGAGAGAGAGAAAGAGAAAGAAAGAAAGAAAAGGAAGGAGAAAGGGGAGAAAGGAATAAGAAGGGAAGCAAGGAAAAAAAGATACAAAGTCAGCATAATTAGTTAACCCTGAAAATATGCAAGTTCTAAACCATTTGTATACCCCCCACTTTTGGAAGCCATTTACACCTTTAAAAATTATTGAGGACTTCAAAAGCTTTTGTTGACGAGAGCTATATCAACTGATATTTAGGAATTAAAACTCCTATTTGAAAATATTCATTTGTTAATCCATTTAATAATAAAAATACATTTATTATACATTAGTATAAATATTTTTATGAAAAATATATCCTCCCCCAAATAGTGAGAAGATTGACATCGTTTTCTATATTTTTTTCCAAATCTCTTGAATGACTGCCTTAACAGAAAACATCTGATTTCTCATATCTGCTTCTGCATTTAATCTATTGTGAGACATTGTTTTGGTTGAAATAGAATGGAAAATATCTGGCCTCATGTAGAAGGGAGGAATATTTTAATAGGTGAATAATGTTTTAATGTTATTATAGAAATCAGTTCGATCGCACATTCTCCCTCAATGGAACCTGGGGATCCCTGGGGATCCACACTCTCAGAACCGCCAGCCCAGAGAAACACGGGCAGAACGCTTGGAGTCCACGTGTTCCTGGCTCGATTCAGTGCCCTGCATTCTATCACAGTCATAGCTAAAGGCAATCCAGAGGTTATTTGGTACAACTCTTTCATTTCATAGATGAAGAAACAAAGACCCCAGGAGATTGACTTATTCAACAATGCACATAACAAATGACCAACTTGAACCAAGATACCCACAATTCTTGCCGTGTATTCCCCATTTTAGTGACACTGGCCCCAATACGCAGCCATGGCCCCATGGTCTGATACTTTTATCTTCTCCTGGTTATTATCCAGGAATCCCTTGTCTCCATCTGTACAACACCCTCATCATTACCTACAAATCTTCATCTCTAGGTAACTTCCACAATATTTCTAGTACATAGTCACATGGTATTACTAGAGAAGTCATAACAGGATTTCCTGTCCTATAATGTCTTGGACAAAACTTGAACCGGTCCCATTGCTCTTTAGGAGGTTGACATGATGGCAGCAGCCAGTGGGAAATAGACAGGTCGGAGGATGTCTGGGAAAGTGACCCCTGAGATAAAGCTCTAGGAGGATTGGTGGGAGGCAGGGGAGATTTCAGAGTGGGGAGCCACCCACTAGCTTCAAGAAGGTAACGGGCTGGCACATGGAAGGGGAATTAGCATTGCTATTGTGCTCCCAAGGGACAGAATGAGGAAAAATGAATGAGGTAGTGAAAGAGGAAATTCAGGCTTGGGATGACGTTTCCTAATAATTGTTGTTCAGTCATTTCAATTGACTTTCCCAGAAGAAAAGGATCCCAATACACAGATGGGGAGGGTTGTCCTAGACGTGGCAGTTGATGGGGTAAATGAATGAAGGGGGGAAATAATAGCTATCATTTATGGAGTATTTCCTACACGCCAGGCACTGTGCTGTCACCAATGTAACATCATCATCATCTGATGTATACCGTGGACCAAGAAGGAAGGGGAAAGTATTAAGTCACACTTATGTGCCTGGAAATGTGCTAAGTGTTTTATAATCATTTGATCCTCACAACTACTCTGGGAGGTATCATTTCCCCCATTTTAAAGATGGGGGGTAAAACCGAGGTATACAAAATCCTTGCCCAGGATGGCACAACTAGTATGTGTCTGAAACTGGATTTCAACTTAGAACTTCCTGACTCCAAACCCAAGGCTCTATCCACTAAGCCCCCAGTTGCCCCTACATGGCATTGTAGAGTTTAAGGAATAGCTGGTACACTGGTGTGACTGGTGTGTAAAGCTGGGAAACTGAGGCACCCTCTCACGCTTACAATGCCTTCCTTCTCTTCTGTGTTGTAGAATCTAAGCTCAGTTCATGTCTCTTTCCTCCCGTTCCTCTCTTCCTGATTGTTCCTGTTTCCAACTCAGAGGCCATTGAGTCTAACAGCATTATTGTGCTGATCAGTCAACTGAGGCAGGATGGACTTAAGTGACTTGCCCAGGGATATGTAGCTAGGACATGGTGAGGTCAGATTGGGACCCATTTCTCAGCGGCACAAAGTCCGATGGCCTCTCCACAGAAGTTATCATTTTTGTTTTGTTTTGTTTTGATTTTTGTTTTATTTTTGTCTGATCATTTTTGAATCTCTAGCACCTAGGCAAGTGTTCAGTAAACAGTAAGAGCTCAACTGAAGAGCTGATATTGAATTGAATTGATCAGATTTCATCGTGGTGCAGTTTTAGAAAAAGAAAAACTGGGTTAGGGTTAGAGGAATTTGGTACAAGTCCTGCTTTGGCTGCAAACTGCTCATCTTTTTGGGGCCTCAGTTTCCACATCTGTAATGAAGGGGTTGGACAAGAGAGCATCTGAGGATTGAGGTTCCTTTTCCAGGCTAATTTTCCTAATCTGTAAAATGGGTTTGTTGGGTGGGAGGCTTCGGGCTCTGCCAGCTTCAGTCTCAGATGAGCCAGGGATGCTGAGCCAGCAGCTCCGCTGGGTGCTCCTTGCGCTCTCAGCATCCCCAGGATCCCGGCAGAGGAAGGATGGGCTGAGACCTGGTTGCTGCCTGGAGCTGGGGCCAGGGAGGGTGGGGGTGGGGTGCTCCCTCCTGCTTCTCCCTCACCAGGCTGTTCCCTGTCCTACACAGGCTTGCCCGTGGTCCTGTCCCAGGAGGTGGAGTCTGTCTTGGTGGGGGCTGCGATCCTGGGAGCCTGTGCCTCTGGGGACTTCCCTTCCGTCCAGGTACGTGCCTGGCCCCGGGCCTGCCTCTGCTCTGCTGGCGGCTGCCGTTGTGCGCTCGGAGACCCCGCCAAGGGCTGGCACTAAGTGGGATCACGGCCCACAGTGGGGGTGGGAGGGGTGGGGGGGCAGCCATCCTGCCCCTCATGGGAGGGGGGTGGGCTGCTGGCCTGGGACCTCTCTCCAGCCTCTACTCACACGTGCACAAATGCAGAGACAGACACACACAGGCACACATATACACAAATGCACAAAAACACACAGTGCACAAATGCACACACTCAGAGACACAAATTCATACACAAAAACATACAGACACACTCACACCCATGTACTCAATTACACAGTCACACTCATACACAGATACTCATAGACACACAGACATCCCCCCCCCCCACACACACACACACACTCACTCTTCCATGTTTTGTATTTTCAGCTCTCTCTTTGAAATGGTTTCTTGCCAAAGTTCCTCCAGATTATTGTTGTTATGGATTGTGATGGTCGGTGAGGGTCTGGGAAAGGGAAAGTGGGGATGGTGGGGATGGTGAGGGGGTGGGGGGAGGAGAGCTGGATCAGCTGGGGGCCCATGTGGAGCAAGAGGAAAAGTCAGGGTTCAAAGTAAGCTATTTGCTCATTGGGTGACCCTCTGAAGCTCAGTCTGATCCCTCTAAATACTACCAGAGAGCTTTCCTCATTGGATTGGTGTGAAGAAGAAGACGTTCTGTAAGCCTGAAAATACTCTAGAAATGGGGAGTTCTGGTTATTTAAATTATGACATTTATATACACACGTGTATGGCATTTATTCACACACATATGTGTATATATATATATATATATATATCTGTATAAAGCCCCAATGCCAATATATACATACATATGTATATAGTTACATACACACACACACACACATAATCTCTCCATCCATCTCCATCATCTATCTAATCATAAGTGCATCTCGCTCTCCTTCCTCCCCCAACTCTTGCTCTTGCTCTGTCTCCCATGCACAAACATTGCCAGGATTGCCAATTGGATGGATGCTGTTTGATCAGCAGGGACACTATTGTTGAAGTCTTCCTCTTTATTGGTGCTCCTAAAGGACCAAGGGATGTTCCACAGGTGGAAGAGAACCGACCAGGGAGGGAGAGCGAAACAAGGGACAGAGACAGCTCTCAACCCTGGGACAAACAACAAAGAGAAATAAAAGAAGGGAAAGAGAGGGAGGAAAGGAGGGAGGGAAGGGCAGGAAAAGAAGAGGAGGGAGAAGGGAGGAGAAGGAAGAGGGAAGAGGAGGAAAAAGAGGAAAGAATTGAAATAAGGAAAAAAGGAAGAAAGGAAAGAGAAGAAATGAAGGACAACAAAGAGAAGAAGAGAAAGAAAAAAGAAGAGAGATAGAAAGAAGCAAGGAAGGAAGAAAGAAAGTGAAAGAGAGAGAAATAGAGAAAGGGAAAAGAAGAGAAGAAAAAAGAGAAGAGAAGAAAAGAAAGAAAATTCATATGCACACATACATAGAAAAGGGGGGAGTCCTCTAAACCTGTGGCTTTTTACTCTTCTTGACTCCTGAATGTCTTTTGTCTTCTACACAGATTTCTTCCTCTAGCTCCAAATTCCCTGCTCATCCTTCCAGTGATCTGCCCCCCCCCCCATTACAGGGGTTCTGCTGCCATCAGCTTTCTCCTGTGCCTGCTTGCTTGTTAATGCTATAAGCATTTCTGTCTGGAGCTACGAGGTCTTGGTCTTAAACGATTAGAGAATACATTTGGTTTCCTGATTGAATTTTCTGAGCCCCTTATCCATTTCCGCATCTACCACATGAGAGGAGGGCACCGAGTCGGGGTGAGCCACTGGTGGCTTAAGGAAAGATTTATTTTTAAATTTGATCCGAGGCCTTCCATTCATGATTGTTATTGGCCACATATGTATTAACATCCTGGGCTTTCTTTTCCTAAGAAACCCATGAAGGAAAGTCTCTAGTTCTGGATGTAATCTGTAACAAAGGTCTGTTTCTAACTCAGTTTGCAGAATGGTAACCTCAGTGCAGATAGCAACATGTCTTCCCAATGCCTAAAGTAACTAACTCACCCTGTGAAAGATCCCTGAAGTTTCTCCTTCCCACAGATTTCTCCTCCAGAGTATGTGAATTTACCCCAAATGCCTTTTATTGTTGCCTCATCCATTCCTATGAGTTAGTTCAAGCATCCCACTGCCCTCTTTAAAGAAATGGGTTCCGCTTTTCAGAATCAACATTTAAGTTGGAATCAGTCTATTAATGAGCATTAATTGGTAAATGGAAGGTACTGGGGAAACAAAATGTCCTTGGTTTCAACATTCTGGGGATCCTAGGAGACATTGGGAATGGGAGCATGAAATATCCCATGTACACGGGTAATTATACACATCACAGAGTAGTTATAAGGGATTTCTTAAACCAGCTAGTCCTCCCAGTAGCTTAAAACCTCCCTAAGATTTTCAGGACATTTCAAACATCCTAGAAATGATCTATTTGGATGCTGGAGTTCTTTTTGTTGTTTTTCAGTTGGGTCCAACTTTTCATGACCCCATTTGGGTTTTTTGGTAAAGATACTGAAGTCGTTTGCTTTTTCTTTTTCCAGTTTATTTTATAGGTGAGAAAACTGAGACAGACAGGACTAAGTAACTTGCCCAGGATCACACAGCTAGTATTTAAAGTCAAATTTAAATGTGAGTCCTTCTGACTCCAGGCTTAGCACTCCATTTACTATGCCATCTAGCTGCTCATTTATCCATTATCAGTTTCTGCACTGAACACCTAGTTGGTACTTCATAAAAACATCTTGAATGATTAGTAATGCAGACTGGGCTTGAAGATCCCAAGTGAGAGATCATTACTCCTTGCAGGTAATAAGAAATAACATGAAAAAGAAGGAAGGAAGGAAAGAAGGAAGGAAAGAAGGAAGGAAGGAAGGAAGGAAGGAAGGAAGGAAGGAAGGAAGGAAGGAAGGAAGAAGGGAAGGAAGGAGGAGGAGGGAGGAAGGAAGGAAGGAAGGAAGGGAGGGAGGAAGGAAGAAGAGGAAGGAAGGAAGGAAGGAAGGAAGAGAGGGAGGGAGGGAGGAAGGAAGGAAGGAAGGAAGGAGGGAGGAAGGAAAGAAGGAAGGAAGGAAGGAAGGAGGGAGGAAAGAAGGAAGGAAGGAAGGAAGGAAGGAAGGAAGGGGAGGAAAGAAGGAAGGAAGGAAGGAAGGAAGGAAGGGAGGAAGGAAGGAAGGAAGAAAGGAAAGAAGGAAGGAAAGAAGGAAGGGAGGAAGGAAGGGAGGAAGGAAGGAAAGAAGGAAGGAAAGAAGGGAGGGAGGAGGGAGGGAAGGGGGAAGGAGGGAAGGAGGGAAGGGGGAAGAAAGAAGTGAGGGAGGGAAGAAAAGAAAAAAGGAGGGAAGGAGTGAGGCAAAGAAAGGAAATAGGGAAATATATAGAAACATAAGTTTAAATATGAATATAGAAATACAAAAATAGGGAAAATACAAAGTATTACAGTAAACCTTTCCACAGAAACTAACATTATCTTACCAAAAGGCTTTTTCATAGATTCAATGTGCATTGAGTACCACAAATGTGTGGGTTGGGAAGGTCATCCATGGAAACCTATTAGCCTCTTGGAGAGTCGGTAGTATGACTGAGTCCATAAGATTAAATAAAAGCAAAAGACAGGTCAGCAGGCCATAATTTAATCAGAAATCTACTGTGATTGGGAAGAATGCCCAGAAAACTCTGAAAAAATTAAACAGTTGAATTCAGATTCTTGGAATGCATGGAGCTAACATTAAAAAGTCTGTGAATGAGTCTTTGGTTGGAGAAGTTCAACAAGGCATCTCCAAGTATGTGGCTGAAGAAAAAATAAAGAATGGCTTCATTATTGCCCTAGCCCAAGGAAGGTAGCTCTGGATGCTATAAAGTAGAAATCACACTTAAGGATGTATTTAGGCTGCCCCTCCCTCCACCAGGATTTGAAAGCTGACTGGGAAATCCAACAGCTCCCAAGATAATTCAGATATAAATCGGTACTTCAAAAAAGAAGTTCTAACAGGTTCATAGACTTAAAACTTGATCTCATCTTAATCAGAGTCATCTGATGTAGCTTTCCCTCCTCACTCATTTCATAATTGAAGAAACTGAGATCCAGAGAAGCTAAGCTCATTGGCTCAAGGTTGCGCTGATCCTAAGTTTGAGATGAGATTTGAAGCCAGAACTTCTATCTCCCAATTCATTGTACTAAGTTTCCTGAATATTGGGCTATATCAAATAAGGTGAAATTGGATGGGGGAGAGAATTTTAATATCTTACACTTGGAATTAATATATATGTATATACATATAAAAATATACACATATACATATATTTTACAACTATACCATGGGAAAGATGTGGCTGGATTGCCGTTTGTCTGAAAAATAAATCTGGAGGTTTTAGTGGTCTGCAGACTCAATATGAAGCAGTAGTGCAATATGGCAGACACAAAAACTAATACAAAGCTTTCTTCACTTTAAGGAAATGACAGTGGTCATTCTCTATTTGATGTCATCCTCTATTTGATGTGCCTTGAATTATTGTGTTCAGTTCTTGGCACCAAATTTTAAGAAAGATGTTGACAAGCTGGAAAGCTTCCAGAATGAGGCAAAAAAATGGCACAGGAACTTAAAATCCCTCATAATAATTAATTGAAGAATCTAGGGAACTATAGCTTAAGTAAGTAAGTATAAGGAGAATGTAGTGGGTGTCTTCAGTCCTTTCAAGAACTGTCCAGTGAAAGGGACATCGCACATTTTGTACTTGACCCATCAGAAGCAAGAAAAATGGGTAGAAATTTCAGAGAGACAAATATAGACTTGCTGTCAGAAAGAAATTTTCTGCCAGGAGAGTTATCCCAAAGTGGAATGGGCCACTGCTTTTATTTATTTATTTTTTATTTAATAGCCTTTTATTTACAGGTCATATGTATGGGTAACTTTACAGCATTAACAATTCCCAAACCTCTTGTTCCAATTTTTCACCTCTTACCCCCAAACCCCTCCCCCAGATGGTAGGATGACCAGTAGATATTTAATATATTAAAATATAAATTAGATACACAATAAGTACACATGACCAAACCGTTATTTTGCTGTACAAAAAGAATCAGACTCTGAAATATTGTACAATTAGCTTGTGAAGGAAATCAAAAATGCAGGTGTGCATAAATATAGGGATTGGGAATTCAATGTAATGGTTTTTAGTCATCTCCCAGAGTTCTTTCTCTGGGCGTAGCTGGTTCAGTTCATTACTGCTCCATTGGAAATGATTTGGTTGATCTCGTTGCTGAGGATGGCCAGGCCCATCAGAACTGGTCATCATATAGTATTGTTGTTGAAGTATATAATGATCTCCTGGTCCTGCTCATTTCACTCAGCATTAGTTCGTGTAAGTCTCTCCAGGCCTTTCTGAAATCATCCTGTGGGTCATTTCTTATAGAACAATAATATTCCATAATATTCATATACCACAATTTATTCAGCCATTCTCCAACTGATGGGCATCCACTCAATTTCCAGTTTGTAGCCACTACAAAGAGGGCTGCCATAAACATTCGTGCACATACATGGACCACTGCTTTTGGTGGTAGGCTCTCCCTTGTCATAACTTTTTCAATCAGAGGCTGACTCAACATTTGTCAGGGATTCTTGTTTAAGCATAGGTTGGACTGAAATTTTCAGTCCTGTCTTACTCTGAAATTCTGTGTAATTCCTCCGTATTTATTCTAGATCCATCTGCGTGTTTGGATTTTTTTGTTTGGTTATTTTTTGCTGTTTTTTTGAGCAGAGAATATCAATGGCTAAACATTATCATTAATTAATGGAATTTCCAAAGGAAGGCAAATGTGATACCTTTCTTCCTTCCATTTCAGTTGCTGTAGCCATAGGCTATAGTCACAGATGAAGAGTTTTTAATGTGTGAGCTCAATAGCAATACCTGATGATCTCTGTACAAAGTAACAGATTTTTCTGATGAACCAAAAGGAAGCAACCCCTTTTCATGAATAGGAATTGTCCTGGAGAAGTTTGAAGCTTGTGGTTTGGGAGATTTGGAGGCAAGACAACCCAAGACTATCCTGTGAAGTTGATCTTTTAAGACATGAGAAAGACATAGAGAAGGGGATTTTTCTTTCCTTCCTTCTGTCTGCCATCTAGAAATGAAGCTACTCTATGAGAGGTAGATACCCTGTCCTGCAGTGATAGTTTAGGAGAGTTTGGAGGGACCAGGGACACACACACCTCAGAGAGACAGGGCTACAGAGTATTAATCTGTAGACTTGAGAGAGCTAGCCTTGACCATCAAGCATTAAGGTTTGAAGAAGAATAGACCATAGGAGCCCAGATGAACAAATAGTCAGACAGCCATACTGAGCTTGCGGTACGAGGAGGACCTTTATAAAGACATTCTTCAGAAAGACAGGGTATCTAGGTCCCAAAGTTCATGTGATGTGATTGGACTTGGCCCTATGTGTGTCTCCTACTTGTGAGCCTCTTGACGATTATCTTGTTCTCACTCCTTCAGAAGGGGTTAGTGAGATAGTACAACCCTGGCTGATCAGTGGAATATTTTGTAATGGTTGTTTCTCTGCCATCTTTGTAAAGAGATAATTGGGTCTACTGGTTGTTAATGAGAAGCACGCTAGTAGACACTCATCAGTCATAACCCAACTTGATATACCCTTTGAACCTTTCATAGTAGTTACAGTCCTGGGGACTGAACAGACGAACCTATAAGTGGTAATTTGGGGGAGAGGTTCCCATATTGGGCACCGTGCAATTATTGAAGAATGGGTAGAATGTGTTTGTGTCATATAAAAGTAGGTGATGACCAGGATATTAGAAACCTGCAGGTAAAAATCTCTAACTCAGACTTTTCAGTCTTCCTGCTCATTTCCTGCTGTAAAATTTTGTTGGAAATGATCGCTCCCAGGATGTCAGGCTTCTGTGTTTGAAACTGTCCAACATCAAAGCCAGGAAAGGGTTAGTAGTAGTTATCAGGGATATTGAGCCACAGTACTCAATCCAACTGCCTCCATGGGTCCTGAGAGGAGCAATCTGCAAATATCAAATCAGATAGAGCAAATGGATTAATTCCTTAGTCCATCGTCCAGTGTTTCCAGGCCAACCAGTTAAAGTTAGAGGCTGAATAAAGCAAGTTATTAAATTAGTTTTATCTGTTCCATCTCTTTTTTTTTTAGTCCAGAAGGTCAACAAGAAGGGTTGGGAAAGAAGATGGCCAAAGAGAAGGATGTATTTTCTTGGAAATGTTATTTATTGGATGAGCCAAACAAGAGGAGGAAATAAAATAGCTGCTCCCTGTCCAGAAAGGGCATCTTCTTCCCTCATCTCATTAAAAATTGAAAGCACTCTTGTTTTTAAGTAGGTTAAATTAGTAATTAAGTGCTATATAATCAACTTGTGTAAACACGATGCTGGAGAAGAAGGCCAAATTAATCATTTGGTTGGCTTGTTTTTTTACCCTATTAATGCACCTTTTACCAAAGCCCTTCCTGTGGTACCAGGATATGCTGTTTTCTTCCTCTATTTCAAAAGAAGAATGGATGGACATTGCTCATCTGATGGATCACAATGGGCTAAAATTGGATAAGTTAATTGTGCAGCAGAATTAGACAGGTTCAAACACTGTGGAGAAGCTCAGAGTGCTTTTCCCTAAGACAGATTCTTTTCATCCTATAGTTTCTTTAGCCTAAGAAACAGGCAGGAATCTTGGTCAAGGATTTGGGGGTATCCACTTATCTCCTCCATACTTTCGTTTCTGACTAATGAGATACTTCTATCCTTTTGGAAAGTAGTTTTCTCTTTCCTTAAATTTTCCTTCAGTTCCTCAGTTTTCATTTTACTTATATCTGTACCCTCAAAGAAAGTAACACCCTTGAAGGCAAGGACCATGTCTTTGTTATATTCCCATAACCCCGAGTGTTTAACATAAATAAGCACATATGGAGTTTATGAATGAATTGGGGGAAAACATTTATTTAGTACTTTCTTGTATAACATCATTGAAAATAGGGATTTTTCATTCTTGGTATCCCTACTCCATAATGTATTCCTTACACATAGTAGATGCTTAATAAATGTATATTCATTATTTAGTACGTACCAGGTAATGTACAAAACATTGGAGATAGAATTACAAAAAGCAAAACAATTCCCATCCTTTGGGTTCTTACATTTAGAGATAGCTAAATTGTACAGTGTAATACTGGCCCTGAAGTGCAGAAGTCCAGAGTTCAAATCCCTTCTCAAACACTTAATAGCTGGGTGATGCTGAACAAGTCATTGAAGTTCTCTTTCAATTTCCTTATCTGTAAAATGGGGATAATAACAACTTCTCAAGGTTGTTGTGAGGATAAAATGAGATAATGTTCTGCCAACCTTAAAGTACCATAGAAAAGCTACTTGCTGTTGTTGCTGTTGCGGTCGTGGCTGTGGTTGTTGTTAAAATAGCACCATTGGCCACCAGATTGTGTTTGATATCAACTACATCATCACTCTGGAGTTGCACCCAGGATACTCCCTGGCTCTTAAGCTTCCTTGGGAATATGGTCTTCCTAAACTAGGTGGTAAGCTCCTAAAGGGAAGGGATTGTCTTTCCTCTTATTTGTATCCCAGTGTTTAGCACAGTGCCTGGAACATGGTAGGTGCTTGATCTCTATGTTCATCATGTTGCATAAGGGATAGTAGTGGCCAGAGAAGAATATTTTAGTCTGGGAAATCATAGTGTTAGTTGGGTGGTTCTTTTAGCTAGTTTCATAGTATTCTTTCTGTAACTACTATTCTTTCTTTAACAACTACAACTTTCTAAAACTATAACAAGTATAACTATACTGATAAAGCTTGCTTGTCTCTCACCTCACTACTCTTTATTAAGTGTTTATTAGCTGTCTCCAATCAGATGTCCTGTAGGCATCTCAAACTCAATATAATCAAAATGGAGCTCTTCTTTCCTGGACATTCACTGCTCTCCCTAACTTCCCTGCTACTCTTCATGGGTTCACATACTCTCAATACATGTATTTGAAGCCAGGGTGCTCAACTCTCCCTCATAACTCTTTTAATGAGTCGACAAGTCTTGATTTGAACTCCTTTGCATTTTTCACATCCATTGCTTTCTCTCCTATGGTAAAGCCTTTCAAACTTGTTTTGGTAGAATTGGGCAGATCCAGATGTGTTGTATTTGATTACAATTTAGTGATGTCATTTTGGTCTTCTTCAAACATAGGCAGCAACCAACCAACCAACCAACCTTTCTCTCCATTCATATGACCATCACCCTAATCCAGTTCTTTGTTTTCAATCTCATCTCTCCTCATGGCTTCCAAAATCACTTTTCTAAATGATAATTCTATCCATATCTTAGAATCCTTAGTTTCCTTCAAGACTCAGCTTATGTACTGCATTACCATTGCCAATATCCCCAGCTGTTAATGTTCTCTCTCTTCCTCTTCTCCGTTGTGCATTGGTTTATTTTGACTTTCACTAGTCCACTCAGGAGTAAATGATTTCAGAAGACTGGATGTTAGCAAGAGAAAATACATCAGAGAAAATCCAGTCAAACTTTCTCATTTTACAAAGACTCAAAAAGAAGAAGGAAAATGTTTCAGAAAAGGATTTGAATTTGCATATGGATGTGGACACATAGGAATTTGCCCCAAGATGTGCTTAATGAACCCTTATTGTTAATAGTAACTGGGAAAGAATCATAGTTAGATGCTAGAATTATGGGGCTGTCCCTAATACCCTCCCAAGCCACTTGATCCTAACCCACAGTCTTCAAAATGTCCCCTCCATATATCAGGGGTGCCTTTGTCACCTTTACTCTTGACTTGGCAGAAAAGTAAATGGATTTCTGAAAAGTCACCACAATCTCAAACTCCTTGAAACTGGTTCATGTAGAGCCCTGGAAGAGATAACTTCTTCCACACACTCAGACTTTCAGAGCAGGAAGGGGACTTAGAAACTTTTAGACCCAACAAAGAAGAGCCTCTTCAGCATAACAAGTGTTCCTTCAGCTTTCACAAACCTGTTTCCTTCCAAGGTAATGCATTCTACTCACTTAGCTGATTGTTAGGGAAATAACCTGATTTCCAGTCTGGATCTTTTCAGCAATTTCCACCTCTCTCTGCCTGCCAAGAAGATCCATATTGATCCTCTTTATCTGACTCCTTGAAAACTTGGAATCAGAATTCATGATTCTACTTCAAGTGTTCCTTTCTCTAGGCTAAATGCCCTCAGTTGCCAATAGATAGAAAGGGTTATATGATTGTGAGTTTGTTTTATTTTTGTCATACAAGGCATAAACTGTTTCCCTTTCATTTTTACTATCCAGTAAAGAGACCAGTTTCAGGTTTTGACAGTCAGAGAAGTGTTGCTCTTGATCCTGAGCTTGGGATTGCCTAAGGGTTGCTGAGTAGCCAGACAGCAGGAAAGAACCAAAGGGAAACACCCTTTAAGTATGAGGGGTAACAGATGTCACCTTGTATCAGGTATCAGTAAATAGCCTAGTGAAGGTGACATATGGCCATGTCCTCTATGCAGACATCCCACTGTCACTGATAAGCTTCCCAGTGGATCTGTCCACCTGCCATTCCCCCACAAGGACACTCACTGGTGCATTTTCCATGTGGGCAAATATGCACCTGTAATACAATCCGTAAGGGGAAGTCTGCTCTGCTAGCATCTCTTCCAATTCCACTTTATTTTTTCCTTTAAAGAAAATTGAATGTTCACACAGTGTACTGGGCTGGTAGCCCTGGAAACTCTAGTACTTGATATAGCATCCCAGCAAGTACAGAGAGTTTCCTAACTTGGCTGGAATCCTTAGTTTTCAGATTTCATAGCATTATAGCTTTAAAACCAGAAGAGACCTTAGAAGCTATGGAGTCCAACCCCCTCATTTTACAGGAAACTGAGGAAGAAAGAATAAATGAATTGCCCAAGCAATAGGCATGTGATCATAAATTGAGAGTTGGAGATAAATTTAAAGGTCAAGTCCAAACCTTCGCTCTCCTTTTACAGATAAGTAAACTGAAACATAAAAAGTTTAAATGATTTTTCCAAGATCACATAGCCAGTAAGTGACTTAAGGAGGATTTGAAATCAGAACTTCCAACTTCAAGTTTAAAGAACCTCTGCACTCTACCAAGCTAAGCTGTGAAAAGGGAGACGAGATTCATCTTACCTTTCTAAAAATGCTATACATGTCAGTAAGGAGTTTTATGTCATGGGCACTGACTCCCCTTGACAATTGGCGGAAGATGAAAGGCAGCTCCAAAAGTCTTCAAGCCATAAGTACTAGATCCATCAATCAATCTGAGCAGAGTGACTTGGAAAGAATGGCTCCCTAACTCAGAGGCAGCCATTGACATCACTGTGGGTACACCCTTTTGTGGATAAAATTCCAAGTCATTAAGCTTCCAAGTATGTGCCTGGGTTGGCCGGTAACTTTCCTCATTCCTATATCATAGAATCATAAGTTCTAGCACTGTGAACCTCAAATGTGGCATAAAACACTTTGCAAACTTCAAAGTGCTATATACATTATAGATAAGAGTAGTAGTAATAGTAGTAGTAGTGGTAGAAATAGTAGTAGTACTAGTAGTAGTAGTAGCAGCAGCAGAAGCAGCAGCAGTAGTAGTAGCAATAGTAGTAACGTTAATAGTAGTAGTAGTAGTAGTAATAGTGATAGTAGCAATAGTAGTAGTAATAGTAGTAGTAGTAGTAGTAGTAGTAGTAGTAGCAGTCATAGCGGTAGTAGTAATAATAGTAGTTGTAGTAGTAGTAATAGTGATAGTAGTCATAATAATACTAGTAATAACAGTATTAGTAGTAATTAGTAGTAATGATAATAATAGTAGGAGTAGTGCTTGTAGTGGTGGTAGTAGTAATACTAGTTCTAGTATTAGTACTACTAGTGGTAATTGTAGTGATAGTAGTGGTGATATTGGTAGTAATAGTGGTATTAGCAGTAACAGTACTGGTAGTGGTAATAATAGGGATAGCAATAGTAGTAGTTGTATAGTAATAGTAGGAGTAGCAGTAGTAGTAGTAGTGGCAGTAATAGTAACAGTAGTAGGAGTAGTACTACTAGTAGTAGAGCAGTAGCTATAGCGATGGCAGTGATGACAGTAGTAGTAATAATTAAAATTTCTTAAACCTACATAATCAGCAGAACCATCAGTCAAGCAGTGATTTGCACACTAAGAATTTAACAATTAGCTCTCACAGGCTGATTAGAACTTAGAACTCCTA
This sequence comes from Sarcophilus harrisii, assembly GCF_902635505.1. Taxonomy (NCBI): domain Eukaryota; kingdom Metazoa; phylum Chordata; class Mammalia; order Dasyuromorphia; family Dasyuridae; genus Sarcophilus; species Sarcophilus harrisii. The sequence goes on along the minus strand of NC_045429.1, from coordinate 17,145,759 downwards.
TAACCCAATCCTCCATTTTGCAGAGGGGAAATTGTGTCTTACAAAAGTATAATGACTTGCCTAGAGTGATATTGATGGCAAGTGATCTGGTTCTCATTTCCCTCTGACTTTAAGTTGCCCAAATCAGATATTCAAGGGTAATGGCTAATGGGCTTTTACTAGCATGTGAAGATGTGCCTAACTTAAGGAGATAAACTGAGATAACAAAGATGGCGAAAGAAACTTTAGAGAGAAGCCATGGGTCAGAGTTAAGGTGAAGTGAGAGGGAGGGAGCAGAAGAAGTAGAAGCATATGAGGTGGTGATCAGAAAGAAGAATCTCTTAGTTTGGAAAGACAAATCCTGGTGTGGTGGAGAAAACACTAGGTTTGGCCATAGAAAACCTGGCTTTGAATTTTCAAACTGATATTTAATATTTTGAAATTCTTGGACAACTCATTTAAACTCTGGGGGCCTCAGTTTCCTCATTTGTAAAATGAGAAGTTGTCTCCATTGCATTTCCATGCCCAGTACCATGGATAACTCAGAATCCAGGGGTTCAAATGAATAATGTTATTAATGAAAACATAACCCCCAAGGAAAAAAATCCTTAAAGTAATAATTTTTAAAAGCATTTATTTCAGAAAGGTGAAAATATGTAAAAGCTATTGGTTAAGAGATTAAAATCACCGAGCAAGGAAGTTCCCTGGGTTCCTAGGAGCTCTTCTCATAATTCTAAAAACCAGTTTCTATCCTTTTTGTCCAAAGTACCTTCATGTGATTCCCAATCCAAATCATGTGGTTTCCATTCGCTCCAGAAAAAGATTAACAAACTTCCCCCTCTCCATTGCTTCTTGTTTCACATCAATCTGGAATGGTGATTTGGACGTATGAGCATGAATTCAAGATTCACCAATTCCACTAGTCTTCTGGACCCAAACAGGTTAAGCCAGATGAATGCAAAGATTCCCTTTCAGTTCAAAACTTATGATCCTTGATTCTAGGCTGTCTCCTAGGTTCTTTGATATTCCACCCTGTTCTTTTGTTATGGCAAGCATTTTCTATGTCGTAGACATCATGGAATAAGAGAGAGAGAGCACTATATTCGGAGTAATGAAAACATGGTATGTGAACATGGACCAATCATGTCCCTTATTTGAATCCCAGTTTCTTTATGTGTCGAACAAATGTAGTAATACCTGTAGCACCTGTCTCATGGGGTTATTGCAAGACACAGATCAAATAATGTATGTAAAGCATTTTCTAAACTTTCAAGTCCTATATAAATGTCAGTAATCATCATCATCATGATTATCATCATCATGCCATAACATCACTGATAGCGCTCAGAGAGAAATGTGTCCAAGACATCTTGCTATCCTGTTATTAATCTTTTGTTTAATTTACTATGGACTCTACTATTGTACCAGTAGATAAAATATATATTTTTTAATTCAATAATAGTATTACTATTTAAGCTTATCTTCTGGAGGCTAAAAGCATCCTCAGTAACTCCAGTAACAAGAGTTATTAAAGGTCTGAAATGTAGGTACCTCATCTTGTTCTCCCATGATTTTGATTCCTCCTGATAATCTCTATTTTAGAAGCTACTGACTTCTCAGTTTGGAAATTATAAGGATCAATATGGAAGCATCTATTTAAAAATGGGAAACTTAAGTTTTAATTAATTGATTGGATGAGGGGGCAACAGTTAAATCTGGAATCGTGATCGGTTCTGGACCAGTTTACTGGTTGAGATATTGAGGCTATTTTGAGATCTGTATGTGTATGTATGGGTGCCCATTTGTCACAGCAGTTCCTGAAACTGCTGGTGTATGTTTAGCCACTAGGTCATGTCTTACTTGGCATTCAGATGCTGCTAAACTTTGCGGCCATGATGTTGAGTTGCCTAGCTTCTACCGTTTCCTTATGTACTCTATATTGATCACTAAGCTTGGACTCTTCCAATTCTTCTGTAATTTTAGCAGTCATTCCCCAGCCCTCCAGAATCACCATAAACCTCCTCCCTTTCCATAAACAAACATCCATGACTGAACTCTTCCTGTGGTGTTTCCTTGCTGATATATTGTTGGCCAAATTCATGCAAATATCTCCCGCCAAGAGCCTTTTGGTTCCTTCTTGGATCTTCTCCTGTCCTCAGAAGCTAAACTACTTGCAATTATTTTCAATAAATACAATCTTGTGTACCTGTTATCAGCCTTTTTTACTGTGTTGGGAGCAAGGTTTGCTTGTTCCAAAAGCATTTCTGTAAATTTTAGCAAGTTGGTCATAAGTTCTGAAAATATCAGGCAATCTTCCCTTTGGAAGAGGAAGCTTCACAGTTCCATGTTACAATGCTTTAGAGTGACAGGCCTAAGTGTGCTTTCCTAGCATCCCTCACAGCTCCCTATGATCTCTAGTATGAACACCAAAGGCTTTCTTTGCCATTCAAAGCCCTTCGTTGCCCAGCCCCCTTCTCCCCCTCTAGACTTTGCTCCCCAACACATCCTCTTCCATCCAGAGGCCAGCTGGCTGATCTGCAAAGGAGACTCTTCTTGTCTTGGCTCCCAGTATTTTCTCTGTCCATCCCCCATACTTGGAAGCCTCTCCTTCTCCACTTTTCTTAGTGACTTCCCTGGCTTTCTTTAAGTCGCAACCAAAATCCCTTCTTTTACTGCAAGTTTTCTCCAACTCTCCTCATTCTAGTGCCTTCTTCTGTGGCTTATTTCCTATTCACCCTGTATATAACTTGCTTTGTATATGTATTGTTTTCCTTGTTAGACTGTAAGCTTCTGGAGGGCAGGAACTGTCTTTTTCCTCTTTTTTTGTATTCCTGACACAAACTGGTCATTTCATGACTTTATTGATTAATTGATATTAATATATTTCATTTTTCAGCATGTTTTCTGGTTCCCATCCAACACTGTAAGATCTATTAGGCTAGAAGCCTCTTTGTATCTCCTCTTAGCACAATGCTGTGTACATTAGAGATTCTTACTGAATGATTGTTAAAGAAATGAATGAATTACGTAATATTATGTATTTCTTGAGCACGTACCATGTGATCAACATTCTGCTAAGTGCTAAAAAAAAAAAAAAAGGAGGAAGGGTAAAGAAGAATTAAGATATATTCCCTGTTCCAGGAGAATAATGAGTCTGTGTGAATACATGTGCACCCATGTGTATATATAGATCCATATCCATATCCATAATATATATTCTATTTATGGTATAATTAGAGAATCAAAACTCTGAGTACTACTCTATTTAATGGGAGTTAAGAGAAGGAAGTTACCATAATGGGTTAGGGCAGTGAGGAAAATAATCTGAGTCTGTCTTTGAAGAGAGTGTCTGGTTGGAATCGGCTAAGTTGGGCCAAAGGCATTACAAGTGGGGAAGTTGGATGAGCTGAATCACAGAGGCAGGAGTCCACATTGTGTATGTCAGGGATAAAAAGGATGTTGGTTTAATGAGAAGGAAATGTCCCTCTTGGGTAATGGTGGGATAGCCATTGAATAAGGAACAGGAGGTTAAATGAGGAGGAAGGCCATCTCTTGCTAGTCTGCAGAACTGTGAGTTTCGTTGGGCATCTTTAAAACTAGAAGATTTATTTGGCTTGTGTCTTTAGGATAAAATGACTGACTATATTCTTTTTTGGAAAGAAAAAAGAATAGATTGGTATCCCCATAAAAAATAACACTAAGTGCTTCTTAGATGTCACCAATAATGCCTTGTTGTTTAGAAAGAAAACAGCCTGACCCACTCTGTAGATTAATTCAGTCTGGGAACAATAATAAATGTTTTATGACTTATCTTCCATGTTTATGAGGGTAGACTGAAATAGAAGGTATAAAATATACTCAAAAAGGGACCTTAACAAGAGAGAGATGGCAGTCACTGTGCAGTGTACTTCTGTGAAGGATGAACCAAAGTTTAGTTTGAGAACGTTAGGCTCTCACCCGCAGTCACTGTATGGAGAATTATTTAGACCTTTCTACTCTAGGAAAACATGGACATTTGTCTTCACACACCAAACATCAGCCCCATTTGGATCTCAGTCACCTTCCTCTCAGGTGAGGATTAAATATGGGGATAATGGATGAAGGATAAATTGTGAGTGAGAGTTCCACTGAGGCATAAATGGCCATTTCAGTTGACAGGGACTCTAACTGGAAGGAAATGCTAAACTGGAAATCTGGATGTTCATCCTTCATGTCTTGGAGATAATGGATGGCGCTAAAGAGAAAGTTATGGGCAGCCTTGAAGCCAACCAGAAGGCAAATATGGCCATGATCTGGCGATGGGGACATGCTGGCTGAGGGAGAGAGTACAGGAGGTACCTGTCCCCATCCCTAAGGAGTTTATGTTCTCCTCTCCTCCACTCCCCAAACCAAGCTGAACCATGTTCTCTCCCTCCCCAAATTGCTGTCATTTTCCTGACCCAGTAGCCGTATGATTGTTATTGTTTGGCCTTCGTTCTCAACGAGGACCAATGACATCAAAAAGCCATGTCTCAACTTGCAGATGAACTGGATTTAAGAGGGGCAGAACTCTACAAAGTTAACAGCTTCACTTCAAGTATATTTATTTTTTTAATTGAATATTCTTTCTCCCTAACAAAATGAATATCGTGCTTTTGAGACAGGGATTGTTTTGTTTTTGTCTCTAGAATCTAGCACAGTCCATGCATGGCTAGTTGGATTGAGCTTTTTTGCATTTACTAATAAACTGGGCTTATGATAAATAAGATGGTGATGGCCGCACCCACCTAGACACAGGACTCGTGGCCCCCAAAGCCTTTTATAATTTCTTTGACGGTGTCTGCTTGTCTAGATAATGGACGACGCTATAGGGAAGCTGAAGTCTCAGGCCCCTGCGCCTTCCACGTGCTATGGAACTAGTAATCCCAGCAAGTGATTCTCAAAGACTAATTTTTCCACCAGGACATTTGAACCCTTGCTCTGCCAACATAACAGATCAGACTGTTCTGTGAGGAGTGACTGTGAGAACAGGCTAAAATACCCTCTCCCCGCCCCATACTTTTTTTGGGGTAAACATTTCAAAGGGCATTCCTGATTACTGTGGGGATTTCATGCTAACTATTGGGATTAGTGAGGTTCACCTTCCTGGATCCTGAGTGCCCTTCACACACACACACACACACACACACACACACACACACACACACCAGTGTTTTCCCATTGCCCTACAAAATAGCCAAAGATTCACAAAGTCCTTTAATTTTTGAGATAACATTTTAGTAGCTAGAAAGGTGTGTTCCATTTCTTTAAAAAAAAAATCCTGGGCCACTGCCCTATAGGAAACCTAAAGTAAAATAATGTAGGAACCTGGAAAGAACCTCAAAAATCATCTGAGCATTTTGTTGAAACTGAAATAGAATCCCCCAGATGGGGGATTTTCAGGTAGGCTCACAGGGAAACTTTGCTTAAGCTGAGTTCCTTACTCAATTGGATGACGTTATTAGAACGGAGAACTAAATGCAAACATGCAAAGGGTCCCTTCACGGAGATGAACTTACATTAAGACTCCTTATTGATTGGAATTGAGAGGCTAAGCCTGGCTCCTGATAGTTGGATGACTAGTTCAGGAGAATGGAAATGTATCATAAGAGCTGTCCCCACCCTTTTGGTTTATAGGATGGAGCTGCGAAATAACCAGTCCTTCCCCCATTTTCTATCCATGTAGTTGATTTTGCTTGGTTTTCCAGGCTAACATGCAAAAAGGGCTAAGCTTGGGGTGGGGAGTTGTTCTTGATGAGGCAAAAAAAAAAATTAAGGTCATATGACAAATGGCCTGCATTGTTGAGCCTGAAAGTAAAATTCCTAGGCCAAAATTAGACCAGTTCTATATGAGTCCAGAATTCATGCAGGGAAGAGGGGGGAGGAGGGTTTCAGGGTGGAGAGAGAGAGAGAGAGAGAGAGAGAGAGAGAGAGAGAGGAGAATATATGTTAAGGATCAAAACAATAAAGTAAAGGAAAAAAAAAGCTCTTACTCCATATCCAGCTTTCTTTCAATTATATTTTTTTTCTCTGAAAAGGAAAATAAAAAGGGAGAGTCAGTAATGGAGGTGGGAGAGAGGGAGAGAAAGTCTGTTCTAGCTCAGTGTTAGAATTACCTTTTTAAGATGAAAGTAAAAATTCTAGAAAATTCCCCTTCCAAAGATTTCACCAAGCTGAAAAGGAAACAAGCATCAAGTGCCTGCCATTTTACAAGCACATGGTTTACAAATCTCTCATTTGCTCTCACAACAGCACTGAGAGGTAGGTGCTATTATTACCCCCATTTTTCAGTTGGGGAAACTGAGGTGGGCAGAGATTAAATGACTTTCCCTAGATCACACAACTATTAAGTTAGATTTGAATATTGGTTTAATTGAAATTAGACCCCAGTTTGATTGAAGGTACGACAGCCCACCTGCTGCTTAATGGAGAAGATTTTAGGTTGTAGATGACCAAAAAGGAAGGAAGAAAGACACTGGTACCTGTGAGTCAGCTCTGAAGATGATAAGGTTCCCCCAGGGAAATCTCCAAGTAAAGCCCAGATCTCCACTGTCGGGATGTCAGAAAGGGATTTTTGTAGGTGCCTCTTGGCTCCCTTCCTACTCTGGAGTTCTGTGACTCCATGACTCCTAATTCCTCCCTGAGGCTGGTAAGGAGGAAGGATCTCGAGCTCAAATTTAAGATCTTTCATTATACTAATAGAATAAGGGATCTAGATGTGGTTTTAAAATCCAAGTAATCCAACCCCCTTCCTCTACACATTTGAAAAAATAAAAGGAAGCAGTAGTTGCAGCATCCCTGCTGCAGAAAGATGATAGAAGTGTTTTTATTTAAGGCCTGAAAGCTGAGTGTTCTGGCCAGGACTAATATTCAAAACAAAATGCCCAGTTATAGAATTCACATGTTCTTTTCTTGATGTTTTTTTTCTTCTTTCTCTCTTGGATTTGCTCTCTTGACCATAAAGTAGAAGTCATGAAATACCGCAAGGAGTCTTCCAGTTTCTCAAATCTCATTTTTATGAAGTTTGCCCTTCTTCCTCTTTGTCCCAAAGAACCATTCCATAACAAACAAGGGCACAAGCTGGCTTGGCTGTGTCAGGAAAGTACTTCAAGCTTTTCTTTGTTTGTGAATATTTTATTTTATTTTATTTTATTTTTTTACCCCATAGATATTTCCATTTTTAAATAGCTTTTTAGTTTCAAAATACATGCAAATTCCCCCTTGCAAAATCTTGGGTTGCAAATTTTTTTCTCCTTCCCTTTTCCCCAGTCCCTTTTCCTAGACAGCAAGTGAGCCAATATATATTAAACATGTGTAATATTTCTATACATATTGTCTGTGAATATTGTAATTCCTAAAACATGATATGAAAACTAGACCCAAATTGCTGCTGAAAAGGTCCTACACATAAGGATTATAGAGCAAGAATAGGAAGCCATCTAATCCAAGATTCCCCTTTTACAGGTGGAGAAACTGGGGCCTAAGGGCATGAAATGATTTGTCCAAAATCTCACAGCATCATAGGCAGGATTTGAAACCAAGTCTTCTAACTCAACAGCCTTTGGTTTTTTCATGATCCACACGATATCCGGACAAATCAGCATGTTTTAAAAATAATAATAAAACTGTCTTTTCCTCAGAACTTGCTGACTTTGCCAAAGAAGTAGAAGCCAGGAAATACCACAAGAGGACTTCAAGTTCCCCATATCTACTATTTATGAAGCTCCCACTTCTTCTTGGCCATGATGGGAGGAGGGGAAGGACGTTACAAACAAGGGCTCTTCATTTGTCCCGTGGTTTATCAGATTACTTTACCAGGCTCTCTTCTCTGGCCTTTGTAAAATATCCAAGAGTGTCTGGTGCTGTTGAGCATTTGCTATCCCCACTAAGCCTCCTGCTCTCCACGCCACCTGTGACAGTAGGTGGGCAGTTAGGAAGGATGGATCAGAGAATCAGAAATCAAGAACAAGAAAGAAACCCCCTGCTTCTAGAAGGGACTCAGAAGCCCTCCAGAGCAGAGGTGCAGCCTGGGGGCAAGACAGAAAATCAAAATGTAAGAGGGGAGTATTTAAGAAAATAAAATATCGTAGGACATAAGTAGCATACTGTGTGGTTTTCTATGTCAAAATGCAGCTGGCAGGAACCTGGAGCTGACTTTTTATTTGAGGAAACTGAGTCACAATGAGGGTTGAGTCATTTTCTTCAATTTGCTCAAGGGGGCAACCAGGACACGGAGGAGACTGGAAACCATTTCAGGAGATCATTAAAGGAAGAACAGAAGATTTTATTTTTTTTTGGGGGGGGGGGAATCTTGGAGGGCTGCCAAGAAGAAGGACCTGATTTAGATTTATGGCTCAGGTAAAATATGGAACCCAAGGATCTCCAGCTGGAAGACCTTGAAGATCATGTCCTCCAACACCTACCTCCCTTTTAGGGAAAAGGAAATTGAAACTCAAGAAAATTGCAGGAATCAGAGCATGAAATCCACAGATAAGGAAGTGGCAGTTTCATGGTCCCTGGCCAGAGCACACCCGGGCTTGGAGTTCCAGATGAAAGGAATGGGAATGTGTAGCCATCTGAGAAGACTCAAGGACAGTTCAGAAATGGGAAGGGCTATTATGGGGATCTAGGATTGGATTTCTTCTGCTTGGACCCAGAGGACAGAAGAGGAGCAATGGGTAGAAGCAGATGCAATTATTATCCCCATTTTTTTTTGCAAATGGGCAAACTGAGGCAGGCAGATTAAGTGACTTGTCTAAGCTGGTATCTGAGATTAGAATGTAACTCAGGTCCAGCTCTGTATCTGTACCACTACGTAACTGCATTACTACATACAGATAATGTCTTAAAAGCTGGGGTTACCAATACTGGCAGATATTCCCTGCCCTCAAGCCCTCATTATAATGGGGAAGATGAAACATAATGGGGAGATGGGAGATTGTAAGAGAATTCAGAACTGAGAAGGGGGGAGGGGGAGGATTAAGGTGATGACTGAGTGTAGCCAGTTTATAAAATGTCACAATCAGGAAATCAGAGTTTGGAGATCAAGGGAGCTGAAACCAAGATTTTGAGGGACATGGGAGAGCAGGTGATGGAGGTCAGGAAGCAAGTTCGGAAGTGACTGAAAAATACAGTAGAGAACAGCACAAAGTAGCATGGAGCCCTGGTTCCAGTCAAGAGAAGACCAAGACTCTTGTACCAGAGCCAGGAGACCGAGGGGCACAGTCCAAGGTTGTGGTCAGGTGGGAAGAAATAAAGAAGATGGCTGGAGTCCAGGTGAAATAGCGAGAAGATGGGCCGGAAATGGTGACTTTACTTAAACGGTATCACTCAGAACCACCTCGTGGGAACTCTCCCAAAAAGGTGTCCTTGTGGACCCAGCCAACATTCTGGGAATTCTCACTCTCAATTTTGAAGCAGGTGGATTGTCCAATCGCTTTCCCTTCTTCTTGCTCCACAAACAGTCCAATCTCTTTTCCAATCACACCTCTCTTTGCTGACATCTCGTTCTTTGGTTGTCTTTTATAATTTCTTCTTTGAAATATATTGTAGCCAGAAGGAAGGGAGTGAGATTTGGATTAAGAAATTGCAAATTTCTCCTTGAGACAAAGATGCTTCTCTTTCATATCAATATTTCCTCAGTGTCATAGTTTATCTTCCAGACCCAGAACAGCCTAATCCCTGAAGAATTGAAAATGAGAATCAAAAGAGACCAGAGAGGTTCCTATTTTGAAATTGGCTTTGAAGTTGAAGCTTTGCATCCATAATAAGATGAAATAGGGTCTACCATCATCATATTATAGTTGAGCAAACTGAGGCTCATAGAGAGTGAGAGAGATTGGCAGCATAGTGGACAATATACTGGTCTTGGAATCTGGATGGCCTGAGTTCAAATCCTGATTCAGACACTTACTGTGATCTGGGAGATGGGCAAGTTAGTTAAGCTTTCTCTCAATCTCAGTTTCCTCATTTGTAACAATACTTCTACCTCTAGGAGTACTGTGAGCATCAAATCAGATAACATAGAACATGTGTAGGCAGCTTGGTGGTACAGTGGGTAGAGCACTGGCCCTGAACTCAGTGGGACTTGAGTTCAAATGCAGCTTCATATGCGTACTAACTGATCCTGGGCAAGTCATTAAACTTTGCCTCAGTTTCCTCACTTGTAAAATGACCTGGAGAAGAAGTAGCAAATTATTTCAGTATCTCCGCCAAGAAAACCCCAAATGGGATCATTAAGAGTTAGATGTGACTGGAAATGACTAAGCAACATGGTTATTATTTATGACTGGTATTATTAATGTTATCTCTGACACACTTGAGTCTGGAAGCTTTGAATTTAGGAAAAGGACATACAAAATAACTAAGGGTAATTCTAATTTCATTAGTAATAAGGAGGGGGAGAAGGAGAAGAGCTGGTTCTAGGAAACCCCCTCCTGTTTCCCCCTTTCCTTACCCAGTGTTCAAAGGAGGAAGCTGAGGCTACAGGAATGGCTTACTCAGTGCTCTCAAGCCAGCAAGGGGCAGAGCCAAAAATCAATCTCAGGTCTTTTTGAGCCAAGCAGCCTCTGTCCACATTAGCACACTGGGTCCTGGAGAACGGACATGTGCTCCTGACTGCCTCTGCAGGCAGTGTCAAGGCAGGGGTTTTGCTGCAGAAAAACAAGGCTGTGTTTTCCAGAGTTCTTGAGCCATTCCCTTTCACCCAGTCTATGTTTATATTACTGCATGTTTCTGTTTAAAAAGAATTTTCTTTTTATAAGAACTTTTTATAAGCAATCCCTGTGTGTGTGTGTGTGTGTGTGTGTGTGTGCCATTTGCTTAACACTATACATATGTAACTTCAAACAAGAGATTCAAGAATCATAATGAAATAAACATTTATTAAACACCTACTATGTGCAAGTACTATGCTAAGTAATGAACTTTAAGAAGAAAAAAATCATCTATATAGAACTTCCATTTTATTGGTGGCTAAATCAAGAACACAGTAGATGGATACAAACGAAAGGCAGTGATAGGGTGTCATCTCAGAGGAGAGACAGCCCTAATGGGGAAACAGGAAAGGAGCCCATGTACTCCTAAGTGGTGATTGAAAAGAGGCAGGAAAGAGAGAAAACGGGAAAGCGTTCCAAGCCTGGGGTACAACCAGTACAAAGGCAGGAAGGCTGGGGATCAAGTGTCATGTACCAGGAACAGCAGCATGCCAGTTAAACTGGACAGAGAGTGATTGTATGACTGACAAGGTGTGTGTTTGGGGGGGAGGGGGAAAGGGGCTAAGACTACGAAAGGTTTCCAATGCCAGGCTGAAATGGCTGAGTTTTGGCAATAGGGAGCCACTGAAGTTTTTGGAAGAGAAGAGTTACATGATCTGACTTGTATTTTAAGGTTATCAAGGATTATGAAACATGAAGTGTATATTTTAAGTGGCTATTCATCCTCAAATGATTCCCAAGTCATATGAATTGGGCCACCAAATCCAAATTAAATCCACGTATAAATATATGTTTATAAAGATCTTCATCTTCATTTGAGGATCTTTATATCCTTGTCTTTTCTATCTTTGTCTACTTATACCTGATTCTCTTCCACACAATACTTGATCTAAGTATATTGCCCTACTGTGTTGTTGCTGCTGAGTTGTTTCAGTAGAGTTCAACTCTTTGGGAATCCATTTGGGGTTTTCTTGTCAAAGATCCTGAAATGATTGGCTGTTTCCTTCTCCAGTTCATTTAACAGATGGGGAAACCGAGGCAAACAGGTTAAGTGACTTGTCCATAGTCACACCTAGTAAGTGTCTGAGGCTGGATTTGAACCCATGAAGTTGAGTCTTTCTGATTCCAAGCCCAATATTCTATGTACTATGGTGCCACCTAGCTGCTCGTTGGTCTCTTTGCAGTTTCTCAAATAGGACATGGCCATCAGTACCATAGTTTACTACTCACTGGCTGTCTCCCATGAATGTATTATCTCTCCCTGTTAAAGATCTGAATTCCTTGAGGGGGAGGACAGGAGAGAAATTAGATTCAAATCCTGTCCTTCATACATGAGCCAGGGCAGAGGACTCTTGGATGGCTCCTAGTAGTTTAGACAGCTCCCTAAAACTTTAAGCTGAAGAGAAAGTGTAGACCACACTAGTCGAATTTCCTATCCTAAAGAAATTACCCTCCCAGCCCCTTTCCTCTGTTCTCAGAATCCAGTGCCTGTGGCTAAGCCAAACACAGTAAGTGATTAATAGTTGCTTTTTCATCCTTTGCTCATCTCTAAGGTTTCTCCCAGCCCCAAGTTTTAAAGTTTCTCAGGCTCTTTCTGTACTAAGATGTGGTGAATCCAGGAGGTAGAATGAGATGGAGGGACTTGGTCTTCCCCGATTAGTCCTCACTGGCCATCTTGCTGCTGTTTCCCAGAGATTGGGTTCCCTTCTGCCTCTGCCCAGATCTATTATGGAAGAAGCGGTATTTCCTTCTAACTTGTGATTAGCTCTGATCAGCGATCTGAAGTAAGGGCATTTCAGCCGAGGCATCCGTCCCAGGTGGTTCTGATGGCCCACAAATCAGCCGCCTCCCTCCCTGCTGGCCTTAGCGCTTTCACTTGCATTAAAAAGGAAATTAATATTTTCTCTGAGATGCTGAATTGTTTGTAGCTCCTGTAATAAATGTAAAAAAAAAAAAAAAAAGTGTTTGCTCTCAGGCTGCTGCTGCTGCTTTTAGGGCTTGGTACTAAATGTACCTCTGCTTTTCCCAGCATCCTCCTCCTCCTCCTTTCCAAGTTCTCATGGAATTGTTCATCAATGGCACCACCTGCTGGGTGTAAGGGAACATTGTATGGACTGGAAAAGGTCTTGCTCTTGATTATGTTTCCCTTTCTTTTAGAAAATTTGGAAGAAACGCCTCATATCTGTGAACAAATTTGGATGTGAGAAGGCTGTAGTGGGATGAGTCAGAAATAATTCCTTCTCTCTGGGTCTCAGTTTCCTTTTTTTTTTTTTTTTTTTTTTTTGGTAAAGTGAGAGTTTGAATCGGCACATAATCCTTTAAGTTCACAAATCCAGAGCTGGAAGAGATTTAGACAGTGCCCTTGCAATGTGCTCCAATTGACTGTCTAATGAGCTGATTTACACCTCAGAAATCATCCAGTGTTTCAAATCAGGGCTTGATTTATTGCTTTGTTGATTCTAGACTTAAGAAAGTGATGAATGAAATGTTAATAAATGCAGATTAAAGTTAAAAGTATGTCCTGCATGGTGGTATAGTGGATAGGGTGCCAGGGCTGGAGTCCCAAACACTCATTTTCCGAAGTTCAAATCCCACCTAAAACATTTATTAGCTGAGTGACCCTATGCAAGAAATTGGGTTCTATTCTGCCTTGTTTGCCTCAGTTTCCTCATTTGTAAAAATGGGCTGGAATAAGAAATGGCAAACCTCTCTAGTGTTTCTGCCAAGGAAACCCCAAATGGAGTTATGAAGACTGAAATAACTGAACAACTGAATGATTGAAATAACTGAATAACAAATGTCTTGCATACTCTCCACCCCAACCCCAGGGAGCTGATCATTAAGCATTTTAATAATGTTTACTTGTGATTATAGTCCAGTCCAGATTTACAGAAAGGGCAAATGGAAGCCCAGAAGGATTTAGAGAGTCATAATCTAGAAGGAAGTTCAGAGATTAGTATCTCCTGTAACCCTCTCATTGCACAGAAGGAGGAACAGAAGCCCCCCTCAGAGGGTGTCAGGCAAGCTGTAGACTCAGATACCTTGAGAAAGAAGACTTTTTTAATGTCCCTCACTGAGTTCATGGTCTCTTCTAGACCTAATATTCCACTCTTTCTTTTGGAAAGTTTCCTGTTTTGATTGATTGTTTTATATCCTATTTGTTTGTGAGTCTATCCCTCTCCCCTCCCCTCCCCTATCCAGGAAGCAAAGAAAGATGAAAAAAGAAAAAGAAAAAATTAATTCTCAGTCACGCCTCCTTTTGTACACTGAAGAGAGAGAGAGAGAGAAATGTTTTCTCAACTCTTCTCTTGTCGTACACCATGATTCCATGAAAGTATAAGGAACAGAGAAAGAAAATGCTCTGTCTCCTCTTTGAAGTAAATATACCTGAGCTTAGAGAAAGAGTATGGATCAGGAGTGTTCCAGTGTTGACTTTACCACTAAGCTCAGTTTCCCCGTTTGTAAAATCGGGGTGTTAATATTTGCTTTATCCACAGATAATGTATGTGAGAGTGCTTCATATCTCTAAAATAGGACCTATACATTCATTCTTTAAGGTGCGGGCAGTTGTATCTGAGGTTCTAATCATAATGGCATTTATATAGAACATCAAGGTTTATAAAGCACATTAAATATATCATCACATTTTATCCTCACAATAACTCTGGGATGCAAAGTATTATTACTATCCCCCTTAACAACCTTGTTTAAAAACCTTGTTCAGGGTCACACAACCAGTAAGTGTTTGAGATTGAATTTCAGCTCATTCCTTGCGGGTCCAATGCTCTATCCACTGCACCATCCAATCGCGGTTTGGGGGCCCTTGGCTGGCTGCACGGCCTCCATAATGTTCCAGAATAGATTAATAGATTAAAATATATCTGTGAAATACTTAACAAATAAAAATCCAACAGAAGATAGATGACATTAATATGTGGATGACTGCACGGTTTGGGGGTCCTGTTTCTAATTGAGTTAGAAACTGTTGTCTTGATGTTCTGGGGGCAGGAAGGGGCTTCTCCCCACCCCCCATGGCCTGCTTTGTTGAGCCCTCCAGCCATGGGTGAGTGCCTCCCAGAGCTAAGAAACATTTTCTTTTGCTGTTATTTTCTCCCCTTCCCAGGACTAGGCTCCATCCATCTCCCCGAGTCCCTGTATCCACAACTGATAGACGGATCCTGATTGGCCATTTCTCACGCAGCCTTTTCCTTAGATGGCATATTCATAGCACTCCTAAAATAGGCCGCAGCATACGCTGGATGGTAATACAGTGCTGAATCTTTAAGAGATAAAAAAGTTGCTCAAGATAGGGACTTTCACAGCGCTAAAGTAAATGCTTCCTCTTAATCAGCTTCAAGAGTCATCTTCAAATAAACACAATTAAAAGTAATAACAGCAATAATAGCAAGTATATATATATATATATATATATATATATATATATATATACCTTTTAAATATATCTTATTTGATCCTCACAATAATCCTGAGAGGGAAGAATTATTATTATTCCCATTTACAGGTGAGTAAACTGAGGTAGGTTGGTTGATTGACTTGCCCACATCACATGACTAAAAGAGTCTGAGTTTGGATTTGAACTAATATATTCCTAAGTCCAGGTCTACCACTCTATCCATTTTGTGGCTTTCTGCCAAGATGGGTTGGTAAATGTTTAACAATGGCCTCTCCCTGCCAGGAATAAACAAGCAAACGACTTAATGAATGAGTGACTAAATAAATCTCTATGCATATGATTACACATATGGATAACAACATACTCTTAAGTTGAATAGATATTATTAACATTTTCTCCATCACTTTCTTAAGTCTAGAGTGACAATGGAGGCCACTAAGTCTTCCGTTTCTGAGGTGAGAATTTTGCAATCGAGTGTGTCCATAAGAGTTGACCCTACCCTCACACTTCAGAAATGATGGGAAGGACCTTGGCTAGTGAGCTTGACTGCCAGCTGTGGTAGCTATGGGCTTTCTGAACGTGGCCAGCCTCTAAAAGCAAGGAGCCAGAAAAAATAAATTATAGGAAAACAAATTGGGTCATGAGTCATTGGACTTCTCTTGCACTAACCGCTTGGTTTATGTCTCCAATGAGCCAAGGGTAGGAGAATGTAAGATGCTCTTTAATTGAACTCTGCTCTGATTTGGGGAGATTCAGGAGCAAAGTATGTGTCTGGTAGACCCCCGGCTCAATTCCATATACACATTGAACTTATGTTTACAAAGTCTGATGATGATTTGTTATTGCTTTTGGATTTGTGTTGTGTCTTTTGTCAAGATGAAAAAGATTGTGTTTGTCGGGGATTTTGCTTTTCTGAACACATGGAAGAACACACAAAGAGGGGGTGAACAGCACAGAAATGGGTCTTTCTGGGGGGATGAATGTCCAGGCAGGTGTGTGAGGGCCGCTTGAGGGAGGAGTGCTGAACTTAGAATCGGCTCAAAGAAAGGACAATAGTTAGCTAAGAGAAAGAAGTAGAGCTGGCAAAGAGAGCTTGAAAGTACATAAAAGAGAGGCGAACTATTCCATTTGGTCCCAGAGGGTGGAAGTTGCAAAGAAACAATTTTAGGATGGATTGTGGGAAATTTTTTCCTAATAATTAGAGCTGTCTGCCTTCAAAGGGGACATTTTCCCCCTTTGGGCAAGTCTTGAGCAAAGACCAATGATTTGTTGAATATAGTATGAGTAGAATCCTTCTTTGGGGATAAGAAGAATAGATGGCTGGCTGGTGATATCCATTCTAATTAAACACCCCATGACTTGGCTCTGAGTTCCAGTTCCCTTACTTAGTAACTGTTCAGTATTTTAATGTGTGTCCCACTTTTGGCAACCCCAATTGGAATTTTCCTGGCAAAGATACTGGAGTGCTTGGTCATTTCCTTCTCCAGCTCATTTTACAAATGAGGAAACTGAGGCAAACGGGGTGAAGTGATATATCCAGTGTCTAGTAAGTATTTAAGACTGGATTTGAATTCAGGAATTCCCAGTTCTAGATCTGGCACTATGGTGCTTCCCAGTTGCCTGCTTAGTAACTGAAGACTCTTAAAAAGCTGTTTATATTCATATTGTCTCCCCCCATGGAAGGAAAGTGCCTTAAAATCACTGGTCATTTAATAACTTTGCATTTGCATCCCCAACACTCGGTTGTGGGTGTTTAGTAAATAATATTGCTTGGTGATTGATGAACCTCTGTAGGCCTCCTGATCTACAATATGGGGATGCTCATTTGCTGAACAAAGCCCTTTGTAAAACTTAAAGCAGAAAAAAATGGAAATAAATTTTATATGAACATTATTATCTGGGAGGGAGAGATAGAGTGCCTTTGGTTTATGTGGGAGAAGGAAGAATTAAAAGTATAAAGGACTAGTGAGTAAAAAGACCCTTACTGAGTACTTGCTGTGTGTCAAACACTGTGCTGTGTGTTTACAAAACTGGCAAAGTCCCTGCCCTCAAGGAGCTTCTGTTCTAAGAGGAGGATAAAATACACATAGGGGAGGTGAGACCAGAGATGATGTTTTGGTGTATGGTGAGAAAAAATATATACGTTGGCTCCTCTTATTAGCACAGTTGGGACAGAGGGTTGATTTGGTCCTGAAGAGTTAAGGGTGGAGAATTGTAGGAGAATGGCCAAAGTGAAGCCATCCAGGACATAATGGGTCACTAGAGGGGACCCCAGGGCAACAGCTCCAGGGCCAAAAGGCTTCACTGACCTTCCATAGCCTGGACTGTAGAAGATGGCCCATGAGAATGTAGGTTGAGATAAAGCTTTCTGCTTAAAGGGTTCTTGGTGCAAATACGACCATTTGATTCCAAGAGAATGATGGAAGTCTATTTGAGAGCTGTGAGGAAAGAACTAGGAGAGAAGGGAGACACTGAGGATGAGTAGGGAAGGTGGAGAGATCAATGGGTAAGTCCTCAGAGGAGGCAGGTGAGGCTGAAATCAGTGCTATGAGTAAAGGCATAGATGTTGACTAAGAGTAGAGATGCCATTCCCTTCCTCCTTTTTCCTTCCATCCCATCATCCCTATGGTGATAAGGGGATTTGCCATGGGCAGTACAAATTAATGATCGTGTTTTTGTCGGGAGAAGAATTTAGATCTGTGATTTCTTGCTGGTAGGGAGCTTGCCAAGGCTCGACCTTAGGTCTTTCTGACTCAGAGATCAGCTCTTTCCTGATGATACAGTCCAGTCCCTAAGTTCTCTTCTGTCTCTTACAGAACAGGAAACTGAGGTTCAGAGCAGAGGCCTTGCTTAGGATCATATGTTAAATCAGATCATAGAATTCGTAGTTGGAAAGGAACCTCAGAGGGCACGTAGTTCAATCCCTTTATTTTACAGATGAGTAAATTGAGGCTCAGAGTAGGAATCTGTTTTAGATCCAATACTCAGTGAACATCATAGAATTCAGAATTGTAAAGTCCCTGAGGAGCCATCAAATTCAATCATTCTACAGTTGGGGAAACTGAGGTCCAGGGGTCTGAGTCACATAAATATTAAGTGGCAAATTTGATATTTGAATCTTGGTCCTCAGAGTAGAGCCTGAATGATGACAATATAAAACTCCTGTGTGGCTGATTAACCACTGAGACTCAAGTGGAGAAATAATTTATCCAATATTATAAAAGGAAATAATGGCAGAGCTAGGACTCAAACTTAGATCTCTCCCCCTTAATCCTGTAATATTTTATTTTCTCTTTCTTTCTTTCTTTCTTTCTTTCTTTCTTTCTTTCTTTCTTTCTTTCTTTTTTTGTGAGATCATCAGGATTAGCTGACTTACCCAAGATCACACAGCTAATAAGTGTGTCTGATTCCAGAGCTGGTGCTCTATCCATAAGCTGCCCAACCCTATAATCTTTCAACTTAAACATCCTCCCTGACTTTCCTCTGAATTCCTCCATACACGCCTGCTATTCTAATCATTGATTAAAAAAGAGAAAATTCAAAATCTCAGGGACAGTTTTTGGGGTGAACGCCTGGTCCATCACTGGTCCCAACTGCACTGCTGTGCTGAGAGGGCACGAGGGCACAGTGGGCTGCAGAGTGTGCCCTAGTGCATGGAACTCTGGGCTTGAAATCCTGAAGGCTCATCTTGATGAGTTCAAGTCCCATTTCAGATACTTCAGTTGTATGACCCTGGGCAAGTCACTTAATCTTATGTGCCTCAGTTTCCTCATCTGTAATAGGAACTGAAGAAGGAAATGGCCAAGCCCTCAAGTATCTCTGTGGAGAAAATCCCAAATGGCGTCATGAAGAATCAGCCAGGACTGAATAATGACCGAGCAACAATGAGAAAGAGCCCGATATTGGGCATTAGTCAAGAACTATTACTATGAGCTGGCACTGCATTAAGTATATATGGCACATAGTAAGTGTTTGACACTGTCAAAGATTAGCAAATAGAGATCCAGAGATAGGGCAGTGAAGAAAGGCAAAAACAGTCTTGCTTCCAAAGGGCTCCCATAACTCACCGTTCTTATGCTCGCCACTTCTGGGATCCTGGACTAATCACTTCCTCCCTCCCAATCTCAGTTTCCCTTCCTGTTAAATGAAGGGCTCCATAAGTTTTGCTTCAATTCTAAATGTGGGATTAGTGGTCCCTGGGAAGCCTCAGGCCATTCCAGATACTACGTCACTGCCAGCCCACAGAAAAGCCACGGCCTCCAGCTCATGGCTCGGACCTGAGGCGAGGGTCAGGCCAGTGCCAGAATGAGCCGAGGTGGGCGTCTGGATCATCAGCAGGAGCAAGGGCAGCTCATGCTGGGGAGGAGCCCAGGGCTGACCTTTGCAGGACTGCCCCCATTGAGAACTGGGTTACTGGCCCAGGCTCCAGGGAAGGCTCTGGGCAGCCTTTGTGGCCAAACAAGGGGCCACTTCTGACTGGACTCAGTGTGCTGTGCTAAGTATAAACCCAAACACGGCCACGAATGAATGGAGCCCCACAGACCGCTGGGCTCGCAGTCCCCGCGGGGCTGCCTGTTGCAGGACACAGCACTATGGCCGGTCTGTTCTCGGGGAAGAGTTTAACACTTGCCCTGAAAAGGCCGGAGTGTGTGCCGAAGCCACCCAGTTATATTTTTAATTTGGCTCATTATTGCCTGGAGTCAAATATAGAATGAGCATTTTGGAGCTGGAAGGGACTCTGGGGATAATTGAGACACAGGCCCAGAATGTCACAATTGTGGTAGGATGACAAGGGCTGCTCCAAGAGGCAGCAGAAAACCAGTTTCCAATTCCATTTGAACCCAAGTTCAAATTCAGCCTCAGATATTGACCCAGCTGAATGACATTGGGAAAGTCACTTAAATTCTATTTTGCCTCAGTTTCTTCACTATTAAATAGGGAAAATAATAGGCCCATATCTCGTAAGGTCTTTGTGTGTGTGTGTGTGTGTGTGTGTGTGTGTGTGTGTGTGTGTGTGTGTGTGTATGTGAGAATTTTAATGAGATAACATTTGTAACATACTTAGCATAGTTCCTGACACATAGTAGGTGCTTAATAAATGCTTATTTCCTTCCTCCTTTCTTCCAGTTTCACTCTGACACATATGTGGTGAGGGGCAGATTAGAGGCAACTAAGGGGTGTCACAGTGCACAGACTGCCAAGCCTGGAGTCAGAAAAACTCCTTTTCATGAGTTCTGTCCTCAGACAGTCACTACTGTGTGAGCCTGGCCAAGTCATTTCATCCTGTGTGCCTCAATTTTCTCATCTGTAAAATGAGCTAGAGAAGAAAATGGCAAATACTAATCTCTTCAAGAAAACCCCAAATGGGGGTCATGGAGAGTCAGATGTGACTGAAATGACCAAACAACATGGGAAGATTATTCCGTCTCTCTCAGCCTGTTTCCTTAATTACAAAATGGAACCCCAAGAAGGCTACAATTAAGTGCAGATAAATTTTTCTTAATTATTATTACTAATGTATTTAAAGTGAGCCTTAAACCTTAAAATATTCTTATACATCATGTACTTTTATCTAGGCCTACCCCCTCATTTTACAGAGGAGGAAATTGAGGTCTGTAGAAGGGAAATGAATTATTGTATTATAGATTTAGAGCTGGAAGAGACTGTGGAGACCATTGACTTCAACCCAATCTTTTTTGCATATTAGAAAATGGAATCTAAGTGTCTTCTCAAATCACATTGTCAGGATGGAACCCAGATCTCCTGCCTCAGTGTGTTTGTGTTCTGTTTGTGTTTGCGTTCTGCCCACCTCCTCTCTGTAGCTTTTGTCATGATTTTTGTTATATCCTCTTATTTTAAAGATAGATTCCTTCCATCTTCTCCATCTGTATCTGGTTGAGAATTTCCTTTCCTTCAAGATCCATCGTAGATGTTTCCTCCTCCAGGAAGCCTTCACTTACCCTTTTGACTGGTCAAAATGGACTTTCCTTCCATAATTCTCATTGTAAAATGGTCTGCTCCTCTTTGGTCCTTTTAGGGCCATACTTGTAGATCTCACATTTTCCTACCTCACTAGACTATAAGCTTCTTGTGGGACTATATACATATGTGTGTATATATATATATATATATATATATATATATATATATATATAAAAGCTTTCAGTGGGAGGTGAGGGATAATCTAAGGATCACTTAATGAGGCCGAGGAACTGGGGAGAAGAGGGGACCTGAAATAAAAAGCATCTGCTTTTTAATTTTGTACTGGGAGCTCTCCTGTTTACCTCTCTTCATCCCTAATGACTTCTTTTATTCTATTTGTCTTTTTAACCATTCTCAAGTTTCTTGTCATGCTTTCTGGTGAGTGCACAGAATTCTCTGCTGTTAGGCAGTGATTGACTTTGTTGGGTAGTTTATTTGTTTAGCGAGCTTTGTTTCCCCTTCAGCACTGGCTCAGTCTTCCTTCTGGTTTTCAGGATCCAACAGATCATACCCAACACGTTCCCATGTTAGCTGGTGGGCTGGGATTTAATTGGAGGTTGTTATGCTTGTCACCCTATAGTTTTAGATTCATTACTTCTTTTATTTCATTTTCTGGCTCTTCCCTTTTGCTGGTAGTTAGGGCCCCCAGGACTGGTGTGTGAAGCTGCTTCAGTCCCCTCACTTTGGGCAATGGAGGGTTTACTCACTACTCTGAGCACCTGCAGTGGGGACAGGAGTGGTTCCCATTGGGATCTGGCTCCCTTTCCTTCAGGCCCATCGCAGCCACTCTTGTTCTAGGGTCAGGGCAACAGGGGGGCTTCCTTCCCTCTGTGATGCAAGTAAGTGAGCTTAAGTTCCTACTTGGGGTGGAGGCCAGTGGGGGAGAATTGCTGAGGGAGCATTCTATGACTCAGTTTCTGTCCTGGTGATTAAGCAAGCTTTTCTTGCTAAGGGTTTCAGGTCTCTCTTGTGGATTTCTTGTGGTACATAATTCCTGTTCTGGGAGGTCAAGGTGGTGGAGGCTTGACTGATCCAGCTTCTTGGGATCACATGACCCAGACTTGCTCCACCAGTGCTCTTCTCATTGACCAAATCTAATGATCTTTTTTCTTTTCTTCTTTCTTGACCTCTCTTAAGCCTTTCATACCTGTTGACCAGCCTCTCGTCCTATATACTCTATACTCTGAATGTCCAAGGATCCTTGTTTGTCCATCTGTCTCTCTGTTTCTTGCTGTCTCCCTGCCTTTCTGTCTCTCAGTTTGTGTGTGTCTCTGCCTCTGTCTCTGTCTCTGTCTCTCTCTGTCATTCTCTATTGTATCTTTTTGTCTCTGTCTTTCTGTCTCTCTCTGTCTTTGTCTCTATGTCTCTGTCTCTCTATTTCTGTCTCTGTCTCTGTCTCCTTCTGGGTATCTCTCTCTCCATCTGTCTCTCTATCTCTCTCCCCAGGGAGAGAGAAAGAAACTGTTTTTTTGTCTCTCAGTTTATGTGTCTCTCTCTGTCTCTGAATGTGTCTCTGTCTCTGTCTCTGTGTCTATCTCTCTGTCTCTGTCTCTCTCTTCCCTTCACCAACTGCCTATTGGGCATTTCACATTGCATTTCCCTCAGATAATTCATGTTCGTTGTGTCTAAAACTGAATCCCCAGTCTTTCCGTCAAGCCCTTCCCTATTCCTATGGAAAGGACCCACCATTCTCACAGCATCCCCATTCATAAGCTCAGTGTCCTCCCCTGCTCTTCCCCTGGCTCAGCCTAAGCCAGGTGCTGCCAAACCTTGTCTCTGCTCACAGCATCTCTCGTGCACTCTCCCTTCTCTGCACTCACCCAGTGATTGCCTTAGATTGGACCGTCCAACTCCTCACTCCTCCCTGCTACGATAGTGACCTTCACCTTGCTCTCTCTGCCTTCTCTCTCTTCTCTCTGATCCATTCTCTGTGTGGTTGTCAAAGGTATTGTAAGTCACAGATCTAACTGTCACTCTCCTATTCAGCAAACTCCCTAACTTCCTATTGCCTCTGGGATCAATGATTAACTCCTCTGTTTGCCATTTAAAGGCCTTCACAGCCTGGCCCCAGTCTACCTTTCCTAATTTCTTCACTGTACTTGCTCATAGACAGCACTCCATTATAGGTACTTGCATACTAGCATCCCATCACACCCATGATGCACTTGGTCTTCAGTCCTATTTATTAAAGTCTAATTCCCTTTAAGGCCAGTTCCAGCGCTACCTCCTTCAGGAAGCCTTTCCTGATTCCTTCAAGAGTTCCAAAAATTCCCTCTAGGATCATCCCATTTCTGCTTTGTAGATTTATAAAGGTCCTCTTTGATTCGAGAGACACAGAGACACTCCCATCTTGCTCAGCTTTCATTTTCCATCATCTTTCAGTCACTGCTTCCACTCAAGAAAAGCTACACTTCCCATCAACCCCTTTGTCAATAAGCAGCTACCTTTATATACCTATATATTGTCTTCCCCAGTAGACTATAAACTCCTTGAGGTCAGAAACTGTCTCCCTTTAGCATTTGTATCTCTCTTAACTAGTACAGTATATGACATATCCTGGTGAGACAGACGGAGAGACAGAAACAGAGACAGAGAGAAAGAGACAGAGACAAAGAGAAAAAAAGAAGGAAAGAGAGAGAAAAAGAAAGAAAAAAAGAAAGAATGCAAGAGAAATTAAGAAAAGATGAGAGAGCAAGCTCTTCAATAGAGGCTCAGGATTAAACTTCTTTTTAGCAGCTACACACTTAAAATGAAATAGAATTCAGAATACACACTAATATCTGGGAATAAAAGTAATTATTTTAAAAATACTGACAGAAAATAAACAAAATTTAAAGAGAGCAGAAAATCCCAAGTACGTAATGTCAGGCAGGTGAGACAAAAGATGGGGATGAGGTAGAGAGAGGAACAGTCCATCAGATCTCAGTAGCACTGACAGTTAGAAAAGAACGGCATTTGAGTAAGGAAGATCATTGCATAAGAGAGTCAAGGAACCAGATAAAACTCCAACTGCCTGTAATTATATAAGATCACCTAGTGGCTGGTGATGGGGCTTTTCCACTTACCCCCAGGTCTTTCTACTGCAGTGCTCATTAGTTCTTGAGATTCTCCTCCCACATCTTGCCCAGCTTTCACTTTCCATCACCTTTCAGCCACTGCTTCCTCCTAAAAAAAAATTATATTTCCCATCAGCCTTTGTCAAAAAGCAGCTACCTTTATATACATTATTGTCTTCCCATTGTTTTCCCCAATAGACAATCAGGTCTTTAAGGTCAGAAAGTATCTTCCTTTAGTATTTGTATCTTCCTTATCTAGTATAGTACATGACATCCTGGTACTTGATAAATGCTCATAATTGCTTGATCATTATGATCAGGATGAAGAAGATTCAAATGAAGAATTATATCAATGTGGGCTGAGACAGTGTCTAAAAATGACACTGGGAAGCAAAGCATCTGTGGTTGTATGTGTCACGAGCTGTCAGAGAAAAGTAGCCCAACCTGAAAAAGAGCTTAGAGATCCCTTTTCTTCAGAATAAATCTAGATTTTAGTGAACACCAAGAAAGATCTAGGATAAAAGAGTCCGTTGATAATGAAGGGCTGAATTTCTGGGGGGATGGGGATATGACAACTAGTACTGATATTTCTGATGCTGATTCCCTCACTGATACTGGATGTATTGCATGTTGTGAAACTCAGGATATATATATATATATATATGTATGTATATATATAATATATATATGATGTATGATATAATTGATCCATAAATACGGATCAATTATAGAGAGACAGATAAATCATAGATACTAATGGGTTTGCTGTACTTGGTAGCAAGACCTGGCTTGTAGACACAATGTCCCCACATCCTTGGGAGTGGCCTCCAGGGGGTCAGAGAGGCAGTAAGCACATCAGTCAGCTGGCCCCGTAGCCAAGGGAAGAAACATTTCCATAGGATGTCAGCTCCTGGAGAAACCACCAGAGTTAGTGCTCACTTTGCTTCCCCTATGCAAAGAACTCCACAGAGAGTCAGCCTGAGGATCCAGCGTGGCCCTGTAGTGAGCTCACAATCTCATAAGAGCAATAACCCAGATTGAAATAAAAGAAAAGTACAAGAGGCACTTGTTGAATGAAATGGAGCGTGTGTTAGGAGGAGGCACAAGTCTGCCTTTGTACAGCCCCCATCTGTTGTTCATGGCTCATCTCTCTGAGTCACAGTTCTTAATCGTAAAGACTTCCGGTAGTTAGCCAGGGGAGGAGGAGACAGGAGGAGAAATCCTTCCAGTGATACCCTCTAGGAGTTCACCATTGACACTGACTTCCCCCAATCTTCAAGTCAACCTTGCTGCCATCATCACCATTATGGAAGATCCTGGCGGTCTTTTCAGTGGACAGACACGGATCTAGAGCCTTTTACAGAGAGATGGAACACCTCGACCTAGGATTTTATTAGAGCCAGGGGCTCCTGGGGGAGTCATCCTCCCTCTCCAATGCACCCTAGTTATTTGTCTGCCTTCTTTAGTCTTAGAGACTTGCTTTGAGGAGGTTGAATGATTTGTACAACATCCCACAGCCAAGATATGTCAAAACCAGAGCTTAGATCCAACTCTTCCTGCTGTCAGATGAATTTTCTGTCCACTACTACAGGCTGTAGAGATGATATATTAGATAGCTAGCTAGACAGAAAGACAGACAAGGAGAAAGACTGACAGATAGAGAGATAGATAGATAGATGGATGGATGGATGGATAGATAGACAGATTGATACTGGTGGTGGGTAGATAGATAATTACTTGTGAATAGATATTGATTGATATTAATAGATAATAGACAATTATTGATACTGATAGATACTGATGAATAAATATTGATCAATTTTAGAGAGACAGATAAATCATAGACACTGATGTGTAGGTATAGATAGATAGAAACTGACATAGATAAATAGATAGATATTGATGGATAGATAATCTGCTGAAGAGCTACCAGTTTTTGTGCTCAGAATTAACAGGCCTTATGCGAGCTTCAGGGGCAGGGGCAGGGGCATTAAACTGTAGCTTCTCTCACTGAACCAAGCCCCAGCCCCCCACTCTGGGGATGAGCTCCACAACATTTGGCGATTCACCAAAGTCATTTGACTGTTAGTAAGTGATGGAAAATGAAGTGGATGTTTCCACTTCCTCACTACCCACTCGCTCTTCCATCTCTTGCAAATCCGGCTTCTGCCCCCACGCCTCTGCTGAGGCTGCTCCCTCAAAGGTCACCAGTGACCTTCAGATCGCCAACGCCTTTTGCCTTTCTCCAATCCTCACCCCCTTGACCTTCCGTAGCATATGACACTGTTAGCCTCCTACTGCTATTACATTCACTCTTTTCTCCCTGGCTTCAGAAATACTGAAAGCTCTTGGCTCCATGCCATTAACCCCTCCTTTTCTGCCTCTTTTACAGGTGTCTGATCTTCTGAACCTCTTAGATATGGATTTTCCCCCAAGATTTCTCCTGGGCTTTTCCCCTTTCTTGCTCTTTTCTCATCCATATTTTCATCTACACAAATGATTTCAAAACCCCATCTTACATCACCCCCTAAGATTTTCCATGGACATTCAAGTGAAAAAGAGAGAACAGGTTTTGGAATTAGAAGATCTGGGTTCACATTTTGGTGACACGGCTATACCATAAGAGAATTAGACTCAGTGACCTCTTTTTTCCAGCTTTGAATCAATCATCCTTTGATTTCCTCCCCTCCCACCCCCACAATCAATGTCATCGCCTTTCTAATTTCTTTTTCTACCATTCAACATGGCTCTCACAATTCAAAATTTTGGGGTTAACCTATTATTTCCTTCTCTCTCCCTCCCCAGACATAATGACTTGGCTATTCCACATCCACAGCATTTCTTAGGTATTTTTCTTCCTCTATAGTCCTACCATTGCTTCTACCTCAACCCAAATCCAATATTGCATATTGTATATGCTTTTATTGCCTTCTAAGAAGCTGAGAAAATGGTTTGCACTGATGAGAAAGAGCAGAAAATTTGGAGTCAAGAAATTGGGCTTTGAATCCATTGGTGATTTCAAATTTGGAACCATGGATTCAATACTAGAAGAAATCTAGGAATCCCTTAGGTTCAACTCTCTCATTCTATGGATGAAGAAATTGAGGCACAGAAAGATCAAGTGATTTGTATGTGGTTATCTATGCATTTAATAAATGTCTAAGCAGTTCATTGTCCTATCCCCTCTACTCTGTTGTCCCTAAGCCTCATTTGCCCCGTGTATAAAATGAAGGGATTGGATTTCAAGGCTTCTTAAACCTTTCCTACTCATGACCCCTTTTTGCAGAGAAAATTTTGTGTGATCCCAGGTACATAGTTATATAAAATAGATATACAAATAAAATATTTACTGATAATAAATCATAATTTTGAAACCTCACATTGTTATGAAACCCCACATGGGGTTATAACCCAGTTTAAGAAGCTTTGGATTAAATGATATATTAAGACCGTAATACTTCCATGTAAGCTGGGAAAACTGAGAGGCAAACATGAGGAGACATTCTGGGCAGAGTGGGATTGTTAGATCAAAAGTGTGAGAAAGGAAGATGGAAGGCTATATGAGAGTATCAGTAAGTAGGCTAATGTGTCTGTAGTTCCACTGAGAAATTATAATAATATATCATGATGTACAGAAGCTTATTAGCACCTGTAGTTATTTTGGGGGCTTTGACTGGATTTTTCCTCTAAGTTAATTCTAATAATTGGTCTCCAGATAATTCTTTCTTAAGTAACATCATTTTAACTCTATCAAGTATATTCTCCTTGGGAAGAAATGTAATAATCAGGCATCAATCATTTTCTGAAAGACTTATTTTATTAAGAATTGTAAATGGTCTAGAAATCCTTAGCTAATTTACAGCACAAAGTGCTTTGTCACTCTCTTTAATTCTCTTAGTTAATATTTTACATTCCCATACATTTTCAATAGCCTCTTATAATATGTCCTGAATTTCTTTTTCTTCTTTGATCAGGAGTCTTCTTTTAGCTAAGACTATTCTTTGTGGTTGTCTGTATTGTTGAATACCAGTCCTCTGAGGATACAAAATGATGTCCTTTGTAATAGACATAATACATACACATGAATATTTTAAATATTCAGATTTTTAATTCAAACTATTTAATTTATTTCAAATTATTTAAATATTCAAAGAATAACAATTATATCACAGAATTTGATATGACTTTGTAAAAGAAAACAGCTCAGAATATTTTTGTTCAAAAAATATATTGTTTTTTTCTCTATCCTTCTCTATTTTTGTTCTACTGTGATAAGTCTATAATAAATACTGAATGGTGAATTATTGCTTAATAATATAATAATGACAACAACAGCAATATTTATGTGGCACTCACTATGCGTCATGCATTGTGCTAAGTATTTTACAATTATTATTTAATTTGATCTTCAATCTGGGGGGAAGGTGCTATTATTATCTCCTTTTTACAGATAAGAAAACTAAGGAAGCACTTACGCTTACATGGCTAGTAAGTATCTTGTCTCATAATTAGTATCTAAGATTTAAATTTAGGTCTTCAGACCTGGTGCTCTTTCCATTACATTACCTAGCTTCCTCCATCTGGGTGTCAATATATAATATTTACATATTAATTATATATAAATATAATAATATTATATATAATAATATTCATAATAAATAAAACAATAACAATAAATATTATAGATTGTATTTATTATATTTAATATATTTATTTATTTTATATAATTATTATTTATATATTATATTCATTATATATAATATGTATAATAATAATAAATACAATAATAAATCATGGGTGTGCCTCTATCATGTATATTGAGTGTAACCATAGAACCAGCACTCTCTCTGGCTTATGTTCACATGCACCTCCTTTGGTAAATTGGTACCATTCCCTTGAGAAGTCATCTAGCTACTAGTCTAACTTTCAGGGTCTTAGGGTCCTTTTATGTGTCTATTCTTTTATAGTTCATAGCTGATATTTCAATAATCAGTGAACAGATATTTTTTAAGGCACCTATTAAGTACCAGGCACCTTGATAGTTCTGGCAATGCCCTTATGAAGAAGGAAATGATTCCTATTCTATCAAACTTACATTCTGATTGGGAAGACAACAATTAAAGTTTAGAATCTTAAGGGCATCTGGGCAAGGGGATGTCTGAATGTTCCAGTTTCTCACAGTCGAGTGGCTTTTGCCAATGTATCTTCTCACAGCAGAGCAGTCAAGCCCATTCTAAACCATTTGATTGTAATACAAAATACAGAAGTCAGCTTAGGCCTTTTATTTATATTTTATTTATTTTATATTAAGGACATCTGAGCAAGGATATGTTAAATAGCATGGAAGACTCCTGTTCCTGGGATCCTAGATTTATTGTAGAACTGAAAGGAATCTCAGAGAGTATTTAGCCCACTCTTCCTTTCTTTTATTGATTGGGAAGCTGATGCCCATGTAATTAACTTTGACAGGTTCTCGGAGTAAGGGTCAGAACTCAAGTCCTCCAATTTTGAATCCAGTGTTATTTTCCCCGTATCGTGTATTAAAATTGAGAGAGTTGCAATCTGCAGCTTCTCTGTCTAGAGGGTAACCAAGGTAGATTCTGAGATGAACAAAGAATTAATATATTCTTTTTGTAAATGAGCAAAATAGAAGTTTAACCTTTAAGAAGCCCAATTTCAATTACCTTGTCAATATCCTGAAGAATTAGCTCCCTATGGGTAAAGATGCAGAAAAGTGCTTGGGAGGAAAACGAGAGTTCATGGGGAATTGTGGGTAACATTTCTGGATAATGTTTTTCCTCACCCTTCATATCCCTCCTGCCAACAAGAAAAGTTCTTTCTTTCTATGTCTCCTCACACAAGGGCTTTTAATTCATATCCCCAAGAAATGTGTTTTTGAACAAGCTTTTTATTTTATTTTTCTAAAACTCTAGGCATTCAGCTTTTTTCCCATGGTCTAAAATCATTGGCTTTTCAAACAAAGAATAAATGGGAGGATTTGGGGCCAGTGAAATATTTATGTAATTAATTAGGGACCTACAAAGTTGATCCAGCTTCAAGAAAGGCCTCTGGTGAGGGGAAAGGAGACCGTAAATATGTTATCACACTAAGTGGAAAGCATCAACAAGGCTTCAGCACCTGTTTCTGTCCTACTGAGGAATACAGCTTTGGGACCACAATAAAGTCTTTGCATTTTTTAAAAATATCATTGTTGGAAATCCCAAGCTGATATTGAGGAGGAAAAAGTCATTCCAGATGTTTACTCTTTCATATTTCTGTCAAACTTGGGAGAAATGCCAGTTGGAAAGACATAGGTCATAGGCAGAACTGTGAAGCAAAAATAACTGGTAAAATGTTTAGCCTCAGGTTTGGAAGAAATTTGGGAGGTGACTGTCTGACTTCCTGCCCGTCAACAATAGCCCTGACCAGTGATTGTCCAAATTTCTTTGAACATTTGTTTTATTTTTGTTTTCCTTTTTAAGGGTCTCTCTCTCTCTCTCTCTCTCTCTCTCTCTCTCTCTCTCTCTGTGTGTGTGTGTGTGTGTGTGTGTGTGTGTATAACCTGTGGCTTAAAGACCATGGATGTACCTCTATAATGTACGTTGAGTGTAACCATAGAACTAGCACTGGTAAATTAGTAAAATTTCCTTGAGAAATTGTCTAGCTACTATTCTAACTTTCAGGGTCTTGGGGTCCTTTTATGTATCTATTCTTTTATAATTCATAGCTGCCATTTCAATAATCGGTGAACAGATATTTTTAAGGCATCTATTGAGTTCCAGGCATCTTGACAGTTCTGGCAATACCCTTATGAAGAACTTACATTCTGATTGGGAAGACAACAATTATAGTTTGTTGGGCTAAGCTCAATCACAGAAGCTACCCAAAATATAATTTATCATTTTACCTCCCAAAGTTTGCTCCAGGATATCTTTATGTCATACAGCTTTTAGACAGCTCATGTCTAGGTTACCTACACATTTGTAGAAATCAGAGTTTCCAGGTAAGCACTCAAAGTAACAAAAACATGTTGGATATTTCACTCCACAGAAAATGTAGAATATTCAAACAGCTCATAGGAACCAAAAACACATAGAAAAAACCCAAAGTGGAAATGGCAATGCCCATAAAGAATAGGCACAATTCTTCTACATCATGTCAATCCTGTTTTTCTATAATATTTCTAAAGCCCCTTGTACCTCAATGATACCCTCTTTTCCTCAGAGAAGGGGAGATCTTGATTAAATCTCTGACATCATTTCAGTTTCATCATATCATCACTTGGATATAGATCAAGCCATGTAGCTCATTTAAAATTCACCTAGTACTATCATATAGCCTGAACCATTATATTTTTTCCCACTAGAATACCTTGAAATAACTTATCATATGTTTCATTAAAATCTAGCCCAACTCAATCCATAATTTTGGCTATATTGGTTTTGTTTTGTAAAACATTTGTAATTTCATGTAATCAAAATTATCCATTTTACTTCCTTCATCTTCTCTATCTCTTGTTCGATCATAAACTCTTCAATTTTCCACAGCTCTGATAGGTACATTTTTCCATGTTCTTCCAATTTACTTATGATCTCACCCTTTATGCCTCCATCACTTACATTAAATGTTGTTCTATACCTAGTTTCTTCCATATTGTCTTTTTGTTTTTGCAATTTTTGGGGTCAGATGTTGAGTTCTTATACCCCAAAGTTTGAATTTTTGTATTTAATCAAATGCTAAATAACTATGGTCATGCATTACTATGCATTATGTACCCAATCTGTTCTGCTGATCTACCACTTTATTTCTTAACCAGGCCAAAATTATTTTAATGATTACTACTTTGAAATATAGTTTGAAATGTGGTACTTCTAGCCTTTTTCCATTCATATTTTTTTCAAGGATACTTTTCATATTCTTGACCTTTTATTCTTCCAAATTAATTACATTTTCAAGCTGTATAAATAATTCTGTGGTTAGTTGATCATTATAGCCCTGCATAAATAAATTAGGTAGAACTGTAATTTTTATTATATTGATTCAGCCAACACATGAACAATCAATATCTTTCCAGTTGTCTGGTTCTATCTTTATTTGTATGAAATGTTTTGTAATTGAGTTCATTTACTCCTTGAGTTTGTCTTGGCAGGGAGATTCCCAAGTATTTTATAATTTCTGTAATTATTTTAAATGGAGTTTCTCTTTCTCTTTCTTCCTCCTGGACTTGCTAGTAAAATATATATATATATATATATATATATATATATATATATATATATAACTTTTTTATAATCTTGTTTTTCTTGGATGGTTTATTTATATATGTTTGTTTTTCCTCAATGCCTCTCATTTGATTTTAAATTCTTTTTTTAATTCTTTTTATAAATTCTTTCTGGGCAAGAAGCCATTTCACAGTACTCTTTGGGGTTGAAGCTTTTCTTTCTTTCTTTCTTTCTTTCTTTCTTTCTTTCTTTCTTTCTTTCTTTCTTTCTTTCTTTCTTTTAATTCAGTCCTTCTCTGAAGATAAACCCCTATTCTCTCTGTTTCTGAAGGAAGTTTCTGTGTTGGGGTTCTTTATTCTTTGCTGGTTAATTTTTTTAAAAATAAAAGATATTAGTGTAAGCACCTCTGATCATGGGGAGGGGAGATGGTGCCTCTAAGTAGCAAATATTTCTAATATGCTTAATAATAATGGTAATGAAGGACATCCTTGTGTCACATTGATCTTAGTGAGATTTCAAGTTTCTCTCCATTAAATATAATACTCTTGTAAACAAGATTATTTATTATTTTAAGAAAGGTTCCATTTATTTCTATACTCTCTAAAATTGTCAATAGGAATGGATGTTCTATTTCTTCAAAGACTTTGTCGAACAGAGATCATATATTTTTGTTGGTTTTCTCTATTATTTGTCTATATTGCCTATTATGCTAATAGTTTTTCTAATATTGAACCAACCTTACATTTCTGTTACAATTCTCAGCTGAATAATATATGATTTTTGTGAAGTATTGCTATAATCACCTCACTAGTATTTTATGTAAAAGTTTTGCATTGATGTGCATTAAAGAAACTAGTCTATGGTTTCTTTCTCTGTTTTTTTTTTTTTTTTCTATTTCTGCTTCATATGTGAAAAATATATTTGTGTCATAAAAGAAATATGGAAAGGCTCCTTCTTTACCCATTTTCTCAAATAGTTTAAATACTTCTGTGGTTATTTGTTTCTTAAATGTTTGATACTGTTTATGTGTAAATCCTGGGGATTTTTTTCTCAAGAAGTTCATTTTATGGTTCATTCAGTTTCTTTTTAAAAATATTTAAGTATTCTATTTCCTCTTTTCTTGGTCTGGATATTTTTTATTCTTGCAAATATACATCCATTTTACTAATATTATCAGTTTTGCTGACATATACTTGACCAAGTTGCTAATAATTGACTTAAATTCATTTTCTTTGATGGTACATTCACATTTAAATTTTATTTTGATATTGAAAATTTGATTTTCTTCTTTTCTTTTTAAAAAATCTAATTGGTCAATAGTTTATCTCTTTATTGGATTTATTCCCCCTGAAACTGACTTCTAGTTTTATTTCTTTGTTTATTTTTTTTTTACTTTCATTTTTTTAAATCTCTCCTTTTATTTTTAACTGGGAACTTTTGAATTTTTCTTTTTCTAAGTTTTTTTTAATAAATATAATTTTTTTCCAAATACTACTTTTGTGGCATTCCACAAATTTTGATATGTTGCTTTATTGTCATTATCATAACAAAGTTACTAATTGTTTCTATGATTTGTTTTTTGACTCACTCATTCTTTAGGAGTAGATTATTTAGTTTATTGAATATGATTTTTATTGAATTGTGGTCTAAAAAGGATGCTTTTCTGCATTTGGTAATGAGTTTTTGAAGGTACAATGTACAGCTGAAAAAAAAGCATATTTCTTCCTATTCCCATTCAATTTTCTCAAAAGGTCTATCATATCTAGCTTTTAAAAAATTCTGTTTATCTCTTTAATTTCTTTCTTATGTATTTTATGATTCAGTTTATCTAACTTCAAGAGGGAAAAGCTGAGGTTCCCCACCAGTATATTTTTGCTATTTCCTTTATTAACATTTAATTTTTCTTTATTATTTTGGATGCTGTGATATTTGATCTATATTTCTTTATTATTTTACATATTATTTCATTGTCTGTAATAGCTTTTAGTAAGCTGTAGTTTCCTTGCTAGATCTTTTTTTTTTTTTTTTTTGCTTTTGCTTTGAATGAAATCACGATCGCTATCCCTATCTTTTCTATTTCAGCTGAAACATAATAGATTTTACTTTAGTACCTTATTTTAATTCAATGTGTGTTTTTGTTTCAAGTGGGTTTTTTGTAAACAACATATTGCTGGATTTGGGTTTTCATCCTTTCTGCTGTCCCTTTTTATTTTATCAGTGATTTCCACTCATTCATAATTATGTTTACTAATTGTGCTTTCCTTCATCCTATTTTCTTCTGTTTATCATTCTCTCTCTCTCTATTTTTGCCCTATCCCTCCTCAAAAGTCTGTTTTGCTTCTAACCCCTCCTTCCTTTAGTTCACCTTCCTTTTTTTAAACTACCCCCCTTTTTTCTTATCTCCTTACCCGTTTACTTTCCTGTTGAGTAATATAGATTTCTATAGCTAATTGATTGTGTATTTAGATTCTTTCCCCTTTGAAACAATTCAGATGAAAGTGAAGTTCAGGAATTACCCACCCAGCCCCACCATATTACCTACCACCATAAAAGCCCTTTTTTGAGCAATTCTTTTGTATATCTTTGCCCATTTTCCCTCTTTCTTCCCCCTTCTTCCAGGGCATTTTTAGATCATCCCAATGTAATTGACCCATGCCCATGCTCTCTCTGTGTATAGAATTCTTCTAACTGCCCTAATAATAAAAACATCCTAAGAAAGTACACATAGCATTTCCCTATATAGGAATGGAAGCAATTCAATGTTATTGAGTCCTTTATGATTTTTCAGGTTTTGTTTTTTTTTTTTTTTTTTTGTGTGCATCTCTTGAGTCTTGAATTTAAAAATGAAATTTTCTATTCATACCTGGTTTTTCTCATCAGGAATGCTTGAAAGTCCTCTATTTCATTAAATATCAAATTTCCCCTGAAATATTATACTTATTTTTTCTGGGTAGGTTATTCTTAGTTCAAATCTTAGTTCCTTTGCCTTCTGGAATATTCCTCCACTTCTTTAATATATAAGCTGCTTAGCCTTGGCAATGAGAAGAAAAAGAGATTAAAGGAATTAGAGTAGGTAATGAGGGAACCAAGTTATCACTCTTTCCAGATGATATGATGGTACGTTTAGAAAACCCCAGAGAATCAACTAAAAAGCTATTAGAAATAATCCATAACTTTAGCAAAGTTGCAGAATATAAAATAAAATCCACATAAATCATCAGCATTCTTATATACCACTAACAAAATCCAAGAGTGAGAGATACAAAGAGAAATTCAACTTAAAATAACTGTTGATAATATAAAATATTTGGAAATCTATCTGCTGAGAGAAGTCAGGAACTATATGAGCAAAACTACAAAACACTTTGCACACAAATAAAGTCAGAACTAAGTAACTGGAAAAATATCAAGTACTCTTGGATAGGCCAAGCAAATATAATAAAGATGATAATATTCCTTAAACTAATCTATTTATTTAGTGCTATACCAATCGGACTCCCAAGAAATTATCTTACTGACCTAGAAAAATTAACAACAAAATTCATCTGGAAGAACAAAAGGTCAAGAATTTCAAAGGAACTAATGAAAAAAAAAATCAAATGAAGGTGGCCTAGCTGAACCTGATCCAAAACTGTATTTTAAAGCAGCGCTCACCAAAACCATTTGGCACTGGCTAGGAAATAGACTAGTTGACTTAACCAGGGTATCATCCAGCTAGTGTCCTGAGGAAGGATCTAAACTTAGGTTTTTTTTTTTTTTACTTCAGACGCAATATTTCTTTCTACTGCAATACCCGTGTGTGTGTGTGTGTGTGTGTGCATTTATGCACATATTGTATAATGTACACACAGATATATATCTATACACATGTATACAGATGTGTATATATATATATATATATATACACATACATAAGATAACATGTATGGACACACATATATGTGTGTCAGCTGTGATGATGTTTTTGTAAATGTAAATATAATTTTGTAAATGCCCCCCAGGCAATATGTATGTAAATGATTATACTTCACAGATTATTTTCAGTGAGAGGATTTCTTGTCTGTTCTTAAAGACCAGGGTCAATTATCAGTGCCTTCACTTGGTTTTTAATGTTGTTATTGTTGACATTTTAAAATTTTACATTATTTATTGACTATCTTTCTGGTTCTGTTTATTACACAGTTATTTTATTACAAGTTATACAATTCTTCAAATTCCTCATATTTCTCATTTGTCTTATATGATATAGTAGTACTACATAAATTCATAAGTGATCATTTGTTCAAAACATCCCCCACGTGATAAATATCCTTCTTATTTCCAGTTTCTTTTTATGACAAAATATGCTACTGTGAATAAGACGGAGATAGACAGACATGTCCAGATAGATAGGAAGATAAATGAATAGGTAAATCAATTGATAGATGGACAAACACAGAGACAAGTAAAAAGGCAAAAGAAGTCATAAAGAGATTAGATTCTATCTGATATATTTAGGATATATAATCAATAACAGAATTTTTAGATGGGGAGTGTATGAGCAGTTTAGTCTCTTTTGTTTTACCATTCCAAATTCTTTTGCAAAACAAAAGGAGTAAATTTGCAGGTCCATCAACCACTATTAGTGTGTCTATATGCTTGTGTCTTCCCACAATATGTTTCCATATTTGATCACCTTTTCTAGTTTTCTTGCTATGGAGTAAACCTTCAACATTTTAAATGAATATTATTATCTCTGAATTTAAGAACTTGGAGCATGATTTCTTGTGATCATTGATAAGATGCAATTCTTATTTAGAGAATTGTTCATAGTCTTTGATAACTAAGCTATTAAGGCATAATTCTTTGGGTTGCTTATAAGGAGAGATTCTCTAAGTCTTAATGGAATTTTGGGGTACTAAAGCTTCCAAGCTAGTAAAGATTACAATTGCACCAAGACTTTTGGAAAACCCATGCAAAGATGTCAATTCCTTGCATATTTTAAAATGTTGGATTCTTTTAGTGACTTTTACATAAAAAATTTTCCACTTAACGGTTTCTTTTGTATCTTACCTGTAATGATTTTGTATGAAACTTAATTTTTTTAAATTAGGAAACTAGATTTTCTATTTTATCTTAATCATCATCTCTGTCCCTTATTTGATTATGAATTCCCTTTTAGACATAATCGTAGAAATCTTCCTATTATTAATTTTTTGTGGTACTGCATATTCAAATCCTGGAAATCCTTGATTCTTGATATGTTATATGTTGTAACATGAATGTCTAAATTTAATTTCTAAAAACACATTTTCTAGGATTTTCTGGCAGTTTGGGTCAAGGAGTAGAAAATCTTCCCCAAAGCAAATCATGTTCTTATAATTATTTTTTAGAAGGAAGCTACTATTTGGAGTGAGTTTTTTTGGCTCTTCTTCTTTCCATTCCATTATTTATAGCAGCACAAAATGATTTAGATGATTACTATTTTATAATTTAGTTTGATGTCTCATAATTCCATGCTTCCTCTCCTTCCTGTTTTTCTTCATTCTTTCTCTTGTGATTGGAGACCCATTTCTTTCCCTTCAAATGAATTTCTATTTTTTTCTATAAAATTTTCCTTTGGCTATTTGTGTAATGTAACAATAATGTTGTAAATTAATTTTGGTAGCTTCATGATTTTTATCATACTGACATGGACAAATGAGTCCCTCCAGTTTACTAGGGATGGCTCCCAGAATAGAATGCAAGGCTCCCATTATGGTTTCTGACACTCTTCAATTATTGCTATTTCCCTGTACTTTTTAAGGTATTTTGTAGTTGCATTCATTTCATCAAATGAAATATTTAAAGAGTACTTAACATAGCATCTGGTGCACAGTAGGCACTTAATAAATGCTTGTCCTCTTCCTTTCCTCCTTTGTATCCCTTTATACTTGTCTTTAGTAAACAATGCCAGTGTTTCCTGTATTAGCAGCCTAATATGTGTTTCATAAATGAATCAATAAATTAATTAATCTCCATATAATGACAACATCTGTTGGTAGCTAGAATAACTCCCCAATGTTCAACTTGGTAAAGAGATTTCTGTGAAAAATCTGTTAAAAGAGAAAAAAAAGTGTGATAAAGTCAAAAGGGAAGGGAAGACTAATTTTAGTAGTATATCCAAAGTTCTTTACCCTAAATACACTGCGCTATCAAAATAGATAAATGAGGACATGGAAATAAGTACAAAGATTTCCAAAGCCATTGGGAAAAGCACACAAAGATCACATGATTATTTGTTCCTGGCTCTCTGGTCCTGAGCATTTCACAAAATGAACACAAAATACAAGTCAACAGTGAAGTGAGGTCAAGAACTTTACCAGAGTCTTAAGCTATAGTGATGGAAGCCAAAGGCCCAGAAGGAGAGAAATCACAGTCCCACTTCTTCTAGGTCCTAG
Source organism: Sarcophilus harrisii (assembly GCF_902635505.1). Lineage (NCBI taxonomy): Eukaryota > Metazoa > Chordata > Mammalia > Dasyuromorphia > Dasyuridae > Sarcophilus > Sarcophilus harrisii. Next base: position 17,106,954 of record NC_045429.1, on the reverse strand, counting down.
TGAGAACCTAGATCTAGAGATTTAGAGAATTGGACTGCAGTCTAAGATAGACATCGACAAGCAAGAAATCAGGCAGTGATAGAGTCAGATGAAAGAACTACAAATATCCAGAATGGAGAGAGGAAAATGACCCATAAGGAACACGATAGCTGTCTTCAGATATTTGAAGAGCTATCATGTGATAACAAGGGGAGCATGAATTCTCTTTGCCTCTGAATGACAATTCTAGGTTCGATATATGTAAATTAAAAGAAGGAAAAACATATGAGCTGAACATATTCAGTTCAATATGTGTAGGGGGAAGAAGAGGGGTGGGTGGGTGTGTAAGCTTACACAAAAACTTCCTGAAAGAGCTATTTGCAAGTGGAATGGGCTATCTTGATATATGGTGGGTAGTTTGGTGACCACTTGTTAGTAATTAGTTAACATTTATGAGACACCTGCTGTGTGCCAGACACTGTTTTGGGCATTGAAAATACAAAGACAAAAATGAAACAGTCAGTACTCTCAAGAAACGTGAGGAGAATATCTCTTGGGGGATATAGTATTCACTTTATATTAAAAAGGAGATTTATTTTTGCTCATCTATGAACTGGACTAGGAGGTTTCTGAGATTTTTCAATCAAACAACAAGTATTTATTAAGTGCTTACTACATACCAAACACTGAGGCCACCAGAAAAAGAGGTGAAAACAGTGTCTCTGCCCACAAGGAACTTATATCCTAATGGAGAAGACCCATGCAAATAATTATTTACATATAAGATATATGCAGTGTAAATGCAAGATTATCTATGATTTATTCTGGGTCTAGATGTTTGCAGATAGTTTATCTTTTCCCCATTGGACTATGAGCTTCATAAAGGCAGAGTACCTAAAACCCTGTAGGTGCTTAATAAATGTTTGTCAAGCAATAAACAGTGTCACATTACACTGATAAATCGTATTGAGCAGGCAATTCCCTAAAATCCTTTTCAGACCATTCGCTGCCTAACAATAGTTTCTCCATCCTTTATTTCTGGAGTTTATTTGCTGGATTCAGGAGTTAGACTTCTTTTTTCTTTTTTCTTTTTCCAATTAATCTTAATTAGATGTCAATGTCCATAAAGCACTGGTCCTAAAGTCAGGAAGACCTGAATTCACACTCATGTCTCTGACCTGCTGTGTGCCCCTAGACAAATCATGTAAAACCTCCGTGCCCCAGGCAGCTCTCTATGACTTGCTGAGGTGCTGACCCCACATTGGCAGAGGAAGTATCCTCACCTAGAGTTGCATATACTAATGGTATCTCAACTAATCTCATGCCTAACTCCTTGTCTAGCTTCAGTCTGTTTCACATGATATTTTTTGGATCTTGACTCAGTCATACAGATGTTAGCTATTTCTCCAACTCTACAATATCCAGAAATTGATCAGCATGCCATCTCTACTCTGATCCAAGCAAAGGATATAAAATGTTAAATGGCTATGGCCTAGTACGGATCCAAGTTGATATCAAATGATTTTAATAGTACTTTATTTTAATATTTAATATTTTAATTATAACATTTTATTAAATATTTGATATTTTAATATTTTTAAATAATATTTTATTTTTCCAAATACATTCAGAGCTAGTTTTCAACATTCACCTTTGCAAACCTTGTGCTCCAAAATTGTCTCCTTCCTTTTTTCCCTCCCCTTCCTCCCCTAGGCAGCAAACTGGTATAGGTTAAACATATGCAATTCTTCTAAACATATTTCCATATATGAAACAGAATATAAATATAGATATAACTCTATAAAATAGAATATAGATATGGAATCGAATACAGATATAGAATATATATAGAGAGAGAATAGAATATATATATATATATATATATATATATATAATATAGAGAGAGAATAGAACATATTCTAAACATGTTTCCATATTCCATATATCCATCATGCTGCACTATTGACATCAAATATTAACAGAAACCTCTTTGCAGCTTATCTCATCAATTCATTCACCAACTCATCAATCCCAGGTTTATCTAAACTTAGCAGTTTCTAGTCCCTATCTTTTTACTTTTGAAGTATACTATCAAATGCTGTGCTAAAATAGAGACTTTTACCAGAAATGTAAAGGAAAATTAACTTGATCTCTGTTCAGGCAGGAATGACTGCCTTTGGACATTTGAAATCACAGGAGCCTCACAAAAGTTAGATTTATAGGGAGTCTGAGAAAATTATCTAGCTCAGTTCTGTCACTTTACAGATAAGCAAACTAAAGAAGTTGTCATTCATCCAAGATCAAAAGGAACACAGCCAGATCTTGAACCCAGAACACTCTGCCTTCAAATCTCGGTTTCTTTCTACTCTATCACAGTGTTTCTTCAATGGGGTTTTGGGAGTTGGGGGAATGCCGCTGCCAGCATGTTTTCCACATTAATCTGCTCATTTTCCACAAAACTCCTTTGAAGCAATTTCATGTTTCTTGAGGCAAAACTTGTTTAATTGGTGGATTTGCTGGTCAATGTTCCTTTACCCCTTCCTTTGACAGAGCCTCTCTCCAGTAGTCTGGGAGATTTTCCAGGGCCACAGAGCCACAGCTCTGGTTTCCAATTCAGCTCTTTATAGGGTTACAAATGTTAAGAAGGAAAAAAGGCAAAACAAAAATTCTAAAAGGAACAGCCCAGCCCAAAGCGAGAAACACGATCGTTTCAACAGCCTCAGAAAAACCACAGAAGAATGAAAGCCTTTGTCTGCAGAGGCTGAAACTGTGTTGGACTGAACAAGAGCCTCAAATTCAGGGACTGAACTTCCGCTCATATGTGGTTGGTGTTGACAGCACAGACTGGTATGAAAAGTGGGGGTTACCTGAAACCTGTGGTTCTTCTATAATTCATGGGTCATGTACGAACAATAATGTCCATTTTTCACAGCCTTCCGTAGGGCAGAAAGCACTGTCAGCCTCATTAGATTTTTTGAACTTCAAAACAGGGAAGTAAATAGTCTACAGGATGTCATCCCTGCCATTTTAGAGTGGAGGGCCCTGAGGTGCAGGGTGTGCCAGGAAATGCCATCCTCCAGGACATATACTTAAGTGACTTAGGGAAAGAACACTTACTATATTTGGAGTCGGATTCTGATTTAAGCACAGGTATTTACTCTATGTTTTCTGCTGTTTAAAATTTAAAGATTGGACTAGAGCAAGGTATCTTAACCTTTTTCTTATCCTGGACAGTCAATGTGGTTAATTCTAGGATCCCTTTTCAGAACCATGATTGTAAATGAATTTTAAATTAGGATTACAAAGGAAGACAATTTTATGGAAAAACAAATATCAGATTTTTTTTTTAATTCAAGGATCCCATATAAAGAATCCCTTATAAAGATATCCCATATAAAGATAATCTATGAAATCCCTTCTACCTCTAACTCTGATAAACTTGTTAAGAAGCTGCGTTGGGGTACAAGCCTAAGATCTTTAAATTCAGAAGTCTTCCATGCATGTCACTATGAGAGAGAAAGATGGGCAATGCTCTCTGTTTTTTTTCTGTCTAGCTAATGAGCCTGGAATCAAATTTTGTTTTTATTGTTGTTCAGTCATTTCAGCCACGTCCAGCTCTTGGTGACCCCATTTAGGGTTATCTAAACAAAGATACTGGAGTGGTTTGCCATTTCTTTCTCCAAATGATTTTATAGATGTGGAAATTGAGGTAAACAGGATGAAGTGACTTGTCCACTTTTTAGGAAGTATCTGAGGCAAGATTTAATCCTCGGTCTTCCTGACTGCAAAAGCAGAACTCTATCCAGAACTAAATCTCCATCAATGTATGAAAACAAATTTTGGTCTGATTATGTGTAAGAAGAAAGGAAGGAAGGAAGGAAGGAAGGAAGGAAGGAAGGAAGGAAGGAAGGAAGAGAAGAAAGAGAAAGAAAAAGAAAGAAAGAAAGAAAGAAAGAAAGAAAGAAAGAAAGAAAGAAAGAAAGAAAGAAAGAAAGAAAGAAAGAAAGAAAGAAAGAAAGAAAAAAAGAAAAAAATAAAGAAAAAAAGAAAAAGGACGTATTTGTCATGTGCTAACTAGAGATGCAAATAGATGAGTGAAACAGTCCCTGGTTTCCCTGAACTCACATCCTAATATTTTAAGGGAGAGGCCAAGACTAAGAAAGATTTCCGCTGGCAGTCACATGGAAGTAAAGGCTCTCTGGCCTTTAGGAGCCTACAACAGAGCGGATGGCCAATTTAATGTCATTTGGTGCCATTTCCACTGGTAATATCATTCTGGTTCCTCAAGATGAGCCATTTGACAAATCCAGGACTTTGGAGCAGGAAATTCACTTTGTGGATCTTCATAGTTGAAGGAGGAGCGGGTCGGGGCTGTGTCTCCCCAGAGACTGCTTCCCAGGATCACGGCTGAGGGCACAGGCTAGAAATGTTCCTGCTCCCAGAGCTCTTGGGTCTTGGAACGTCTCTGGCAAAGTCTGAGGGAGCTGGCAGTGGTCTCATGCTGCCAGTGCTCTCGCTCAGGCCGCCTTGCTGCTGAAGCTCCTTTGGTGACAAACACAGGACTTTTGCCAAGGTAACGACAAATGTTCCTGTAAGTGGCCTTTGGGCACATCCCCGGCCTCCCCACAGGCACCCATGGAGCCGGCTCTGGACACTTCATCAACACCAAAGCCCAGAGCTGTTCGGTTTATTTGCCCTGTGATCTTTGGCCAGTCACTTAACTTATCTGAGTTTCAGGCTGAAAATAAAATTGTAAAATTATATTCTCTCTTCTGCCTGCCTCTCATAGTTGCTGCAAGAATCGAATGAAGTGGGAGAGATGAAAGTGGTTTCTAAACTGGATGCTGGAAACTCAGAATTTCAGAGCCAGCAACAGAATGACAGGGTCTCAGGGATGGGAGCAGGGCCAGAGACCACCAAGCCCACCATATCAGATGATACCCATCTGGTCTCCAGGACCTTCACCATCCCCTTAGCTCTTTTCTGGCCCCTCTCCATCTTCGTGGTGTCCTTGTTAAAATGTGGTAGCCAGAGGGGAATACAGTATTTGATCAAACACAAGAACAAGTATTCTCCCTCCATTTTCCTTGACAAATGGCCCTTTCTAGTTCTCCACCATTGGAGAACTATGGAAGATGGGAATAACCTCCAAGGTTGCCTTTTCTACTGTAGAATAATGCAAATTGCTAAGAAGAGTTACATAATTAGACTTAAAACTTCCACTTGGGAAATTCCATCCAATTTTCTTTATTCTGTGAGTCAATAAACATTTATTAAGCACCTACTATGTGCCAGGCATTGTGCAAAGCTTTGGAGGTGGTAAGAAAGGCAAAAACTGGGGTAGCTAAGTTGCACAGTGGGTAGAGAACCAGCCCTGAAGTCAGGAGGACTTGAGTTTTCAGATCTGGTCTCAGATACTTGAGCAAGTCACTTAACCCCAATTGCCACAGCAAAAAAAAAAGAAAAAGAAAAAGAAAGAAAGAGAGAGAGAGAGAGAGAGAGAGAGAGAGAGAGAGAGAGAGAAAGAGAAAAGAAAGAAAACGAAAGAAAGGCAAAAACTCCATTCTTGCCAGGAGTTATTGAAGCATCATGCTAATCACTATGTACAAACAAACTATAATTGAAAAAAATCAACCAAAAGAGCATGCTAGAATTGAGGGAGAAGGTGAAAGTCTGATCCTTTTGCCACCTGATAGACCTCGAAATGTTTGAAGACATGTTGCCCCCCTGAATCTTCCCTAGGATAAACATCTTCAGTTTTCAGATGATACTCATTTGGTCTCCAGGACCTTCACCCTCCCATTAGCTCTTCTCTGGCCACTCTCCATCTTGGTGGTGTCCTTCTTAAAATGTGGTAGCCAGAGGGGAATACAATATTTGATCAAAACAAGCAGGGCACAGCAGGACTATCGGTTTGTTTATCTTGGACACTGTCTCTCCTCCTGCATCCAAAAACGATCTTCAGTTTCTCAGCCACCATATTAGACTATTGACCTAAGCCGAGTTTGCCCAGGATCCTTTTCAAATGAATTGTCCTCTAGTCCTGCTTCTGCTGTTGTGTACTCAGAAGTTGTATTTTGACCCCAAGTGTAAGACTTTGCATTTATCACTCAAATATTTCATCAGATCCTCAACTCTCAGAGTATTCTACCCTGCTCAGCTCTTTCTGCATCCTTTGATATATAATGTGTCAGTTAGCCCTCTGAACTCTGTGTTTTATGGAAATTTGATTACCATGCCATCTATGCCTCTAAACAAATCAGGGTCGAGGACAGGGACACTCCACTTAAAAACTTTTCCCCAAGTACATCTAGCGCCTCTTTATATTCTTTACATTTAGCACAATGCCTGGAACATAGTAAGGCCTTAATAAATGCTTATTAATTGACTGGCTGAATGACTGATGTAGAAACACAGAGTCCCCTTTTAGGCCAAGGATTCCACCAATGCTGAATCTGTATAACTATACTGTTCTCTAACCCGCATCATTCCATCTGACCCAGAAAAATAACAGAACAGACTTTATCAAGTTTTTTTTTTTTAAGTCTCACTAAAGTATATAAGTAATATTCATTTGATCGGTTAGATTAGTAATACTATCAAAAAAGGAAAGGAAATTAGTTTGGCAAGACATCTTTTTTGTTTGAATATTTATTTGTTTATATTATTTTTATAATACTTTTTTATTTTTTAAAATACATGCAAAGATAGTTTTTCACATTCACCCTTGCAAAATCTTATGTTCCAACTTTTTCTTCCTCCCTTCCTCCCACCCTCTTCCTTAGACCGCAAGTAATCCAATATATGTTAAATGTGTGCAATTCTTCTATACACGTTTCCACAATTTTCATGCTGCACAAGAAAAGTCAGGTCAATAAGGAAAAAAAATAAGAAAAGAAAATATGAGCAAACAGCAACAAAAAGGTGAAAATACAATGCTATGATCCACATTCAGTCCACACAGTTCCCTCTCTGGGTACAGATGGTTCTCTCCATCCCAAGACAATTGGAACTGGCCTGAATCACCCCAATGTTGAAAAGAGCCAAGTCTATCAGTGTGGATCATCACATAATCTTGTTGCTATGTACAATGTTCTCTTGGTTCTACTCACTTCATTTAGGATCAGTTCAAGTAACTTTCTCCTTTCTGAAATCAAGGGCTTATTCTTAACAGGAGTCTTGCTTACTCCTTTTGCAATCACTTGTTCCTTTTTTAGATACTTATTAACAATCCCTTTAATAATATCTTCAAGAATTTTACCAGGAATCAAAATAATGCTCAGTTTACACATTCTGTGTGTGTGTGTATGTGTGTGTGTGTGTGTGTGTGAGAGAGAGAGAGAGAGAGAGAGAGAGAGAGAGAGAGAGAGAGAGAGAGATTGGGCAAAGGTTTTTCTTTCTTCTCCCTTGTAGCTCTCCTCTCCTCCAGAATTTTTGTGATCCAGCCAAGTGATCTGTTTGCTACTGCCCAAACTCAACATTCCATCTCTCCCTCTGCTTTTTGTCTTTGTACAATCCATCCTTCAAGTCTGTTATGCTTTCTCCTTATCTCAATCACGGAGAATCCAGAGACACCTACAAAGCTCACTTCTTGTGCCGGTTCCTATGGGAAACCTTTCCTTATCCTATTATCAGTGTATTCTAACTCAAAATATCATGCATGTAATCTATTTCCAGGCTGCAATTCCCTAAGAAAATATAAACTCCTCAAGGACAAGGACTATTTTTTATTTCAACTTTTTAATTCCTAGCACTTTGTCTTGCTTAATAAATGTTTAGTGAAAGCATGTCTCCAAAGAGAAAGTTCTGAAAATATAACTTCATTCCATTCTTTTGCAGAGTTGGAGGATCCAAGAGTTAGAACTTTTGCAAATATTTTCAGATTTTTGTGCGTGTGTATATTTGTGTGTGGTTTGATCTAGTTTGCTGATTTCTTTTCCTCTTTTTCATTTTATCCTTTGAATATATTATTACTTACATAAGAGTTCTCTGGGAACGTGGTATGGAGATGAATAAAAAGGACATATTTTGACAGTGTAAAAACAAAAGATTTTTTTAAAAAAAAAGCTAGTAAAAATACAAATAAAGAATTGAGGAACATAAGTGAAAATATTTGTGCATTTAAATTAATCAGCATAAATGTAAATAATTGCTTAAGAAAGTTTAGCAGCTCATATTGATGTCCAATATTGACATTTTAATAAAATATTATTTTTTTTAAAAAATGGATAAATACTTATTTAATTGGACTGGACTATATGTGACTTAATTGAAAAGCTCTTTCACAATGGTTCAGCAATTGCATTTTTTGGTTCTCTCAGTGCCCTGAGATGCAGTTCATCTGGGCTTGGAGACTTGGATTCACAAAGGTATCCTCATTAGTCATTTTTGTTCTGTCCTTTCCAGTCCAAAGCTCATTCTTGGCAAAAGAAACCAAAGGAGCATGGGCTGGAGTGTTGACTTCTCTTCACTCTCTTGTAGCACATGTCATGGTGTTACTCTCTCAGACCTCTTTTTCACAGATCAGGTCCCCAAATCTGTGATGATACTTATCCCCTCAGAATCTAGTAGCCTATGTGCTGTTACAGAGCTGCTCCCAGACCCCCTTTGGCTAGATTAGTCAAACCATTTCCTCAGACAAAGTAGAGTATTTTCCTTTGGTTTGATTTTTCAGGGTTCTTTATGGAACCTTAGATATGCATCCACTCTGTCTTTGCCTTCTAATAGACATTGCAGTCAGTTGCAACTGGTTCAAGAACCCTGCTAAGACTTCTATGAGTTCTTCAAGCCCTCTAGAGTTCACTAGGTCCTCTCTAGTGGGGGAGAGATGGGAAGGAGAATAAAGCTGAGATACAATCCTATTCCCGGAGCAAGATTTGACTGAAAGTCTCTTTTCTCACACAGATCTCCATTAGTTCCCTAGGAGGCTTCATAGAGCATCACCAAGTCTCTACACATCCAAATAAATTTCCTGCTGTACCCAGAGAGGTGTCCAGGGCTTGATCATACCTAATGCACAAACAAGACGAGTTTTCACCTAGGAAAAGTATCACAAGGTAGCATCTTATCAGTCCCTCATTTTAAGTAGAAAAGAGTCATTGTCTCATCTGAACCCCACCTTACAGTTTGTTACCAAATTCTTATGAAGTTCGATGACTCTCTGCTTTCTTTGATCCTTCCCTTTCCCTGTCAATCACTCTTTTGTTAAAAAAAGAAAAGAAAAAAAGGTTAATGTTTCTTAGCATTCCTTACCAACATTATGACATTTCTTGGAGTACCCTGCCAAACAACTATTTGCCCTCATTCAGTTGCCCTTTCTTTCACCTCTTCTCCCTGACTTTTAAAAATGGAAGCTAATTGATGACAGTATAACACATTTTATCCTTTCTATATGAAATCCTAGTATATACTTTTGTGAACTGGAGAAGGAATGAGAAAGCACTCTAGAGTCTTGGCCAAGAAAACCCCCAGATGTGATCCCAATAAGTCAAATACAACTATTACAACTAAATACACAAAGCATTTTTTTAAAACTTGAGCCATTTATCACTGTTTTATGCATTCACTGTCTCCTTAGATTTTATTTTTATGCTTTTGTTTTCCTTTTATCTTTAGAATTTCATTCTCTTGCATTCCCGTCTCTCCTACATTGAATACATGTTTTCCTCAAAACAAAAGTGCACGTAAAATTTTGGTCTCCTGTGAATTACTCAACATCTGGACTGCTGTTGTTCCACTAACATGGTGATTAGCCTCTATGGCTATCTAGCGTCACTGATTATGTGTGAATGTGTGTGTGTGTGTGGGGGGGGTCTCTTTCTATTCTTTCTTTTGTTGAGCTTGAAAATCTTTTGATTCAATGTTCAAGACTCCAAGCAAATACATCCTTATCAACCCTTGTTCAGGTTCCCTTCATTCTGGACTAGATCAGTTTATGAAAAATTAAAAATGAATATCTAGCATAAGGCAAGAGTTGCATGGTGAGTGTGAACAGGATATTATAATTGGTGAAGAACTTCATAAAAGAAGAAAACAAGGAAGAGAACATGATTCCATCACATGGCAAGATTGAGATAGCCTACTGGTGTTCCGTTGAATTCCCAAAAAGTCAGGAGATAGTCGGGAAGATCTGGCAAACTTGTAAGATGACATGCTTTATGCAACACAAACAAGCAAGATGGAGATGTGATCTTTCAAGTTATACTGTATCCAAGCTGATGAGGCACAGATACATATGTTTGGGTGTTTTATCTCAGCTGATGATGTTGATAATGTTGTTGAAGATGAGTGAAGATTTTTAAATGTCCTGAAGCTCTGGGTGGCAACTCTCCAAATAATTCTCTAACGTGAGGGATGAGTATCCCAGGAAAATTTTAAGAGAATCATTCAATTTGACAACCAGACCAGTGATAGACAGGGAAACGAAGAGAAGTCAAAGCATTCACGTAGCTGTCTACGATGATGAATTATTATCCCAGGCTACGCAGGGTTGTAGATTTTTTTTTTTTTTTGATGCTGATAACTGTGGTTTGATGTGGTAGGCTGAAATCTAATCTCTGATTGATAGACAAGCATGGAGCCATCACTGAGTGACTGAAATAGAACAGGAAAAAAGAAAAGGGAAGTCAAAGAGTTTTTGATGGAACTTTGGTGAAGTAGAAAGAAAATCAGATTCAAAGTCAGAGATCTTGGTTCTGAATCTTGATTCTGTTATTATTTGACACTGGGTAAAGTCATGTTATTTTTCTGGGCCAGAGTTTCCTTATTTTCAAAATTGAGGTACAGTAGAGGATCTCTGAATTCCCTTTCAGCTTTCAATGTCTATAATAGAATCAGAAAGATCTTGAGGCTGCTTGAGAAGAATAAAGAAGCTGGCTATAAAATGTGATGCTTTTGAAGTCCCAAAATGAAGCATATTCTCTTCAAACTTTTAGTTACATGGGACGAATGACCAATAGAACTGGCAGAGATTGTGCTTGGCTGGTGCTACGAGCCCTAACATTGTGTAAAAAGCTTGGGTTCCCAGTCTTCTTCCACAGAGCAAAGCTAGCATTTAGGGACTCTAATGGCAAGTGTCTGGTCAGTTGTAGATATCTGACTGACAGGGCTGAACCTGTAGTGACTGAAAGGGAGTACATCTGAGTATATTTAGTAGGAACTGGATTTGTTTGAGCAAGTGTGGGATGTAATCCATGGTGAGATGAATATTGATTTGCCAGCTCATTAGTGAAACCTTTTCCTTCTGACATCATTGGAGTGATTGTGTTCTCTTAGCCCCCATCTGTTCCTTAGGCATAACCATAGAGACATAGATCTCATGATGTCAGAGCTAATACTCCAAAATAGAGAAAGTTAGAAAATGAAACATCAAATGTTCTATCTTGAAAGACTTTAAAGAACAAGAAGTTAAAAGCCACTAAATTTTGAGATAGGAAACTGAGTCTCTAATACATCCAGTCCAACCTGTACCAATTTAATCCGAGTCCTCTCTGTGACATTTCTGACAATTAGTCATTGAGTCTTTCCTTGTCATCCATAGATTAAAGGGATAATCTGTTATCTTCATTTTTGGAAGGTTCTGATTGTTAAAAAAAAAAAAAGTTTTTTTTTATTTACATCAACTTTAAATCTGTCTCTTTGCCAACTGGACTCATTTCCCAGCAGTCTACTTTTTAATAACAAGCAAAGTCCAGTCTCCTCATATTTATGTGTGATAGATCATCAAATACACCAAGACATCTGTCATATCCTCCTAAATCTTTTCTTCTCCAAGGTGAGCTATTTCAGCTCCTTCAGCCAATACCCATATGGCCCTCCACTGGACATTCTCCAATTTATTAAACACAAAACCCTGGCACTCAGGACTGAACACAAAACTCCACATGGTATTTGACCATCACCTCCCTTGTCCTAGACAGCCTGACTTTCTGAATGTAGCCTAATTTCACATGACCTTTTCTGGTTGTTTATTAAAATACACTCAGAGGCAGTTGATAGTTCAATGGTTGGACACTTATTAGCTGTTGTTCTTCTAGGAATAACTTCTTCCCCTGCCTCTCCTGGCAGTTTGTTTGCTCCTCTATTTCACTGTCTGGGCCCAGCCTTAGTTCGACTGTAGCGTCAACAAAAATCCACCATTCACAGTAGATTGTAAGTGGTCATAATCTCAGAAAACAGAGCTGATCTAAGACATCAGAGATGAAGGCCCCATCTGGGTCTCTAAAAATAAGTAGCTGTGGGCCTTGTGGCATATCAACAACTTCCCTTCTCTAGGATTCATTTTCTCTAAATGCAAAATGATTGGGTTAGACCAGCTGGTATCTGCCAGCTTTCGTATTCCACGAGACTGTTAAGTTTCTCCTAACTCAACAACAGGGATAATCCAACCTGGCTCATCAAGAAGGAGCATAAAACCAAGGATGCTTCATTATTGCCCCTGGTAATAGTGACAGGAGGAAAAAAAATCATTAAAAAAAATCTCCATTGAGTAAGGAGCTTACATTCATCTTCTTCAATTTCACAAAGATTTTTTAGGCTATTATATGAAGTTGTCATAGTGAATAAAGAATTGGGTCTAGAAAGCAGGAAGACCTAGCAGCTAGGTCAGGTAAGTGTTGGACATAAGTTTAAACCCAGCCTCAGAAACTCTCTGTATGACCCTATGCAAATCACTGAAAAAACAATCTTCCTCAATTTCTTCATCTGTAAAATGGATAATAATGCTACTTACCTCCCAGGGTTGTAGAAAAGGATACAATGTACTAAGATTTATAAGACATTTCACAAGTCTTAAAGCATTATATAAATACTAGTATTATTGGGGTTCCCTTTCTCATACTGTCTGTCAGCCGTCCTCAAACTTTTTAAATAGGGGACCAGTTCAATGTCCCTCAGACTGTTGGAGGGCCAGACTATAGTAAAAACAAAAACTTTGTTTTGTGGGCCTTTAAATAAAGAAACTCCATAGCCCTGGGGGAGGGGGATAATCATCCTCAACTGCCACATCTGGCCTGGGGCCATAGTTTGAGGACCCCTGGTCTATGTGATGCTGGGTCAACCTCCTAATTCCCACTGCCTCCAGAGAACCCTCTCAAATGATAAGTTGTTGAACAACTGTAGAACCAGGAACTGTGCTGGTTGCTAGGGATAATATAAAGTGAAGACTGACTTCAAGTAATTTATTCTTCTGAAGGATATCATGAATATGCTGAAAAGTAATGTATTTATAGAGTGCCAGACCTGGAGTTAGAAAGATGAAAGTTCAAAACTAACCTCAGACACTTAGGCTGTGTGATCCCTGGGCAAGTCATCTTACCCTGTTGGTCTCAGTTTAAATAAGCCAGAGAAGAAAATGGCAAACCATTCTAGTATCTTTTACAAGGAAAACCCCAAATGGGGTTATCAAGAGTTGGACTGATCAAAACAACTGAACAATATATTTATATTATTATTATATTAACAATATATTATATTATAAATATAAATCACCCCAGCCAGAATGTAAGCCCCTTGAAGATGAGGGTACTTTGTTGTTGTCTTTCTCTTCCCAAGAACAACCAGCACACAGTTGACTCTTGCCAACTGCCTGCACATTGATTGACAATACAAAGAGATTCCAGAAGCCAGAGGGTCCCAGCTCCCTCTGTCTCCCCTGTTCTCCATCCTGGCCATCATTACCACCTTTGTCTCCGTTTGGAAACACTGCTGGTTTGTGTTCAGTGTATGCTGTGCAATCAGCACCGACTCAACTTGTAGCACAGTCCCTGGGGAAGTTAGAAAATGAAAAGCTTTATTCAGCCCCAATTAGACTTTTCTATATTCCTTAATATAGGTAATTGGCCCTTGACTGAGGTTTCTTGAAGGACATGAGTGAGAGACAGTGTGGCAAGGGGACAGAAGGATGCTCTTAGAGGCAGAACAACATATTTTTGGTCATACACAGTGGTCACGCCCAGTGTGACAGGGCAAGCTGCTGAAAGTCCCTGTGCTCCAGACATCCCTGACGGGCACTGTTAGAGAGCTTCCCCATCTGGGAATTCCCTAGGCCAGTGAAATCCTAGCTCTAGACCTTGTCCTATTGCTAGTTAGTGTAAGGTCTCTGAATATGAAAGGCCCCAGATTTGTAGTAATCCTGCCATTGACCATGTCATGATGGAGTCCCTGTGAATGGCTCAGGAGGAACAAAAGCTCTAATGATGGATCCAGTGCTAGAGAAGGTGCCCCCATTGTCAGACTCCCAGAGCTGTCCTGAGTCCTGAAGCTCCAATAATGGGACACAGGGAAATGCAAAACCGCAGGCCACCACAAGGGTTTGAGAGAAATAAGATGAGCACGTACTGTCTTTAATAGAAGGAACTGACATGATTTGGAATGAATGCCAGAACATTCATCTGAAATAAGGCAGGAGGACCATCCATTCTTCTCTTATTTCTCCCAAATGCCTGAGGACCTGGAAGAAAAAAATACCAAATTTTTAAAAAGTCTTAAACCACCCATTTGTCTCTTTGACCTAAGAACCTCATGATCTGTGTCCCTTGGGAGTTTTGGTTCAAGATAGCTCACTGCAAATGCTGCTGTCATCCTGTTCCTAGTTCATGTTTAGGTTGGATCCCACCCCCATATCTCAAGGTTATCCAGAACCTCTTGTTATGTGGAGCAGCTGGAGATCCAGATCTAAAGTCAAAGAATGTGTGTTCAAATCCAGCCCCAGACTGCTGCTAACTGTGAGATCCTGGGCAAGTCACAAACACTCTTTGCTTCAGTTTCCTTATGGAAGAGAAGGAAATGACCAGTCACTCTAGTTTCTTTGCCAGGAAAACCTCAAATGAGGGCACAAAGAATTGGACTTGATTAAAGTGACCGAACAACAACATGGAGAGGAAAAAACCTACCTCCCAGAGCTAAAGCACCTACTCCCCTCTCTCCCCACTCTGGGAATCTATAATTATGTGTTTATCTCTATCTATATGTGTATATATGCATATGCACACAATATATATGGATATATGTACACAGATATGCATATATATACACATATATAAATATACCCACATAAAGACATATATAGATTTATACACACATATGTGATTCCCAGGGACTTTGCAGCCAGCTCAAGCCTTGTCCAAGGGCTGTAACAATAACAGCTCTCTTTATAGTATTTTAAGGTTTACAAAATGCTCCCCTGACAACACTCCTGTCAGGTACATATTATAGTTTTCTTATCTCCACTTTCCAGAGGAAGACAATGGTTAGTTTACACACCGAGTCACAAGCAGAGCTGCAAGCAGCCATCCCAGCCTGCCTGGAACTTGTCCAGCTTCCATGTGAACATTCTCAGGGTATCTGGGGCTGTCGCTTTGAGGAAGTGCTTTAACATCTCAGGTGTGAGTGTAAGTCTGTGGCACTTGCCAGGACAAAGCTATTTCTGCCTGAATAATGGAATATCAAACCCTTGTGACTCGCTTATATGAGTTAGCCAGAGCTGCCCCCACCCACCCAATGTTATCTAGTTTTGTTTTGTTTTGTTTTTCCTTAACTACATTTCCCTTGGAAAGGCTTGCTTCTTTTGGCTCCTATCCTTAGCTTTCCACCTGCAAGCAACCAATCAATATTTATTAAGCACCTACTATGTGGCAGGCATTGTGCAAAGCACTAAAGATACAAAAAGAGGCAACAACAAAGGCAATCTCTGTCCTCAAAGAGCTTACAATCTAATGAAAGAAATAATGTGCAAGTAAGTGTGTGCAAAACAAGCAAATGCAGGATAAACAGGACATAATAGAGGAAAAGGTACTAGAATTAAGAGGGGTTGGAGAAAACTTCCTTTTTAAATTTTTATTTTGGAATAAAGCTTTTGTTATTTTCAAAACATGTCCCTAATTTTAACATTCACCCTTGTAAAAACATTGAGTTCCAAATTGTTTTCTCACTCCCTTCCCCCCATCTCCTCCCCTAGAAACCAAGAAATCCAATATATATTAAAATATGTACAATTCTTCTATATATATTTTTGCTACATTTATCATGTTGCTCAAGAAAAAAGATCAAAAAGGAAAAAATGAGAAAGAAAACGAAATGCAAACAAACAACAACAAAAGGGAAAATACTAGGTTATGATCCACCCTCAATCCCCATAATGCTCTCTCTGGGTACAGATGGAAGAAGAAAATGGAATTTTAGTTGGGTCTCAAAGGAAGCTGGGGAAGTCAGTAGTTGGGGCAGATACCAACATCTCAAGGATGGGAAACTGTCAGAGAGAATTCCCAGAACTGAGAAATGGAGGAGGTGGGACTGCTAGAATCAGACCTGCATGTTAGCAAGGAAGGAAGGAAGAAAAGAAAGGAGAGGAAGGAGGGGAGGAACGAAGGAAGAGAGGGAGAAAGGAAAGGAAAGCAGCAAGACAAAGAGAGAGGGAAGGGAGGGAGGAAAGTGAAGGAAAGGGAGAAGGGGGAAGGGGAACAAAGGTAGGGAGGGAGGAAGGAAAGAAGAAAAGAAGAAGGGATGAAGAGATGGAAAGAGGAAAGGAAAAGAGGAAGGAAAAAGGGAGGAAAGTATTTTTAAATAGGCACAGAGCAGTAACTTATCTGAATTATGCAGAAGGTAGGGTCATTTGGATATTCTATTCTGCTTTCAGTGCTCAAAAAAACCCCTGAATAAAACACGCACACACACACACACACACACACACACACACACACACACATAGTATACACACATACACACATATATATGAATGTGTATATATATAAAATATACACATACATACAGACACAGAGAGTGCAAGGCTCCAATGGGATTTCACTTTCTCACTTTGGCAAAGACCTGAGAGCACAAGTGGAACCCTGGCTTGCAGGAGGGGACAATCACCACTAAACACCTTTTCTGGAAAAGTTTGGGGACTTGAGCTGCTGCTGATGTCATTGGTAAGATTATATAAACTGTAGGTCTTTGGGACTGGCAGGCTTCTTCTAAATCATTTAGTCTAACCTACTCATGTTACAGAGGAGGAAACCAAGACTAGAAACAGGGATTGTGCAGGGTCATGTAATGAGGAAGAGAAGAAAAGGGAATAAATGTTTATTAAGTACCTACTATGTGCCAGGCACTACGCTAAGTAGGCACTTTATAAATATTTGACCCTAATGGTAGTTGTGAGACAAAGCAAGCTCTGCAGATTTGCAGTCCCAGGTCTCTTTTCATGGCAATCTCACTAATTAAAACTCCTTCCCTCCACAACAAAGATCCTTAAATGCAAATAACTTTCTACTCATCTAAAAAAATTGCTGAATCAATGCTCCCTGGAACAAAAAGGCCTCCTGGAAGCTCCTACCTGAGGCCACAAAGAGCCACGTCAATGAGCCACAGTGTGGCCTCCTTTTCTTGTGAGTTCTGAAGGGAAAAGGAAAAAACTCCTATCCGTCACAAAGAACATATGGAAGGAATCAACAAAACCCTCTCCAGCTCCCCGTCAGTAAGTTCTGCTTTTGCCGAAGGTCATAAAGTAAACACAGATGCTGCAAAACCAGTCACCAGATGGCACCCCGAGATCTGGAACTAAAGGTGAAGAAAGCTCCACATTTTTAATACAAAGATGCAAGAAATTACCTACCTGAAGGGCTTTCTCCCCTTTCAGCAAACCCCCTTGGGAGTGGCTGCTGGGATCAAGGATTCCCCAAACATGGAGCTTAGATATAAGAAGACACCATGGGGGAACACAACAATAGAAGTAACCTTGGAGACAATAAGAGATGGCTGCTCTCACCCTTGGAGAAGGGAATGATTGGTCATGAATCCAGAGGAGATTAGGAAAAGAAAGAAGTGATGGGAAAAGTAAATGAATGATCCAATGACAGTTCATGGGGAAGGATTCAGATGTGTAAGAAAAAAAAAATTAATTAGTTAAGGCAAAGGAAATGGAACTCTCGGTTTCGAGTTATGAAAACAGTTTGATATCCTGTGTCAAGCATGTGACCTGAGCAAGGAGTTTTACTTTTGACCTCAGTTTCCTCACTTGTAAATGATGATTCTCATAACCCTAACCTCCAAGGGCAGGTGGAAGGGATGAAAAGAGATAGCAATGTAAAGTCTGGGCAAATGTTGGCTATTTCTGGAAAAGTAATTAGGAACCTAGAATCAGCCTTTCCTAAGTGCTGGAGGCAAGAGTCAATCTCAAGTTGAAGTGCAGACCCAATACACATCACTCCTACTACTAATGACCTGGACACTTTGAAAGATCCATAATTCATCCACAGAGACACTTCCTCTGCCACTGAACATCCTGATTCTTCCATTTTTTTCAACTTTCACGGCTTAAGGATTAATCCTTTTGGCCAACCTTCTGGCAACCAGCCTCTCTCAAAAATATTACCCCTAATTATAACTTTGCCAACATGGTAAGCACCCATCTCATCCCCAAGTCCCTGAGAGTACTGGAGAGTTCTGAAAGGAGGAATATAAAAATGAGATAGATGGACCAGGTGCCCAATTTGCCATCATTTCTATAATTCAGAATGTTCCTGTCAGTACCGAAGATGTTAGTAACAAAGAACATAGAGGCACATACAATCATGGAACTTTTTATACCTGAAAGGGCCATCAGAGATCACCCAGAAGAGCCCCATTTTACAAACCAAGGGTCAGAGAGACATTCAGTTTTCCCGAGGTCACACAGCAAATTAGCAGTAGTCAGAATTTTTGGATTCCGGGTATGGGCTCCTTTCCCCACAGCACACTGTCTCTTTTAAGTAATTGAGAGAAAACAGATTGAATTTCTACTTCTTGTGAACCCAAGTGCGCCGAGATCCATAAACGCAGCTGGTGGGGTTGATGACATCTCTTTTTCTGAGGATTTTTGTTTTTGTTGTTGTTGCCATTGCTTTGAGAATAGAGATGATCTCGGATAAATATACAAAAATAAATATTACGTTTCCAAAGTAGAAAAGTCTCTGAACATACACAGTCCTTTTATAGTCTTTATTGTGCTTCTATTCCTGCTCTTCCTGTCAGAGGCAATATGGGGCAATGGATAGCAAAGCTAAAATGTGGGTTCAAATCTCGCCTCAGATATTACTAGCTGCATAAGTCATTAAGCCTCTCTGAGCCTCCATTTTCTGATCTGCAAAATGGGGTTGGTAATAGCACCTGCTTCACAGGATTGTGAAGACCAAGTTAACATATTCTAAGTATTTTTTTCTGTTTGTGTTGAAGAGAGCTGGATAGTACAGTGGTTACCACATTGGATTTTCAATGAAGCAGTCCTAAGTTCAAATCAAGCCTCAGATACTTCCTTGCTGGGTGACTCTGAACAAGTCATTTAACACTGTATCTGTCTCAGTTTCCTCATGTTAAGTGGGAATATTAATAGCTCCCAGGCTTGTTGTGAGAATCAAATGAGATTGAAAATCTTTAAGTGAAATAAAAATTTTAGCTGTTATTCATTAAAACCCTTAAAATATTCTCTAAATCAGACATTATTTTTATTATTAAGCTGGAGTCCTCTAGTCTCTTGCAGCTAATTCAGCTTCGATATAATCTTCAAAGAGAATTTCCTAAAGTACAGGTCTGACCATGTCCCCACTTCTTCTCAATCAACAATAGTGATGGTTTCCAGAAATATAGATTCGTATTTGACATTCAAAGCCCTTCAACATCTACATCCTTTCCCATCCTTCTGAGACATTATTTCCCTTCATGTTCTCAAGGGTCCAACCATACCAACCTCTTTAAGAACTGACATTTGTAAAACCTTTTTAAGATTATGAAATGTTTCACAAATATTCTCTCATTTGATCCTCACAACAATCTGGAGATAGATGCTATTATTATTCCCATTTTACAGATGAGGTAATTGAGGCAGACAGACATTTTAAGTAATTTGATCTGGATCATACAGCCAATAAGTGTTTGTAGCAAGGTTTGAACTTAATTCTTGCTGACTATAAGCCCAATGTTCTCATCACTGCCCTCACTAGCTGCCTATTTGTTGTTCTTCCTATACAATTGTCTTTCTCCAGTCTCCAAGCCCTTGCCCTGGCTGTCTCTTATGCTTCGTAAAGTACTCCCACCTCATCTTGGCCTCTAGTTTCTTTCAAGGTCACCTACTTCATAAGCTTCTCCTGATTTTCTAGTCATTAGTACCCTTGGATTCATTCAATATAGTCAATTTTCCATAGTCTGTGTGTTACTTGCACAATGTATGTACTTGAGGAAAGTGGAATTCAAGCTCAAACTCCTCGTCATCTTAGTAGATGGTGCAGGCACCTGATAAATGCTTCTGGCATAATTAATTCATTGGTTTACTCATTCATTTCTGAAATAAGGGAATCCTATTAAATTTCTAAGAGAAGATGAATGTCCCCATATTCTGTTCCTGCTCAGTACCTTCTTGTGATGTGTTTGGGTGCCATATTTTAGAAAAGGTATTGATAATATCAAGATTATCCAGGAAGGGACAACCAAAATGGGAAGGATTTCAAGTACCATTTGTATAAATCCTAGATGAAGAAATAAGAGATTTTTTTGCTAAGAGAAAAAAGGAGTTAATAAGGAAATGATAGCTGCCTTTAATTTTTAAAAGGTTGTTGTGAAGACGATTCAATCCAGCTTTAGCACAAGTCTGGAACACAGTAAGTGCTTAATAATTGCTTACTAATTGCTTATTGACTCCTGCTTAGTCCCAGAGGACAGACCTAGAAAAGATGAGTATAAGTCGCAGAGAGGTAAATTGAGCATATTTAAGGATTCAAAGATGTGAAAAGAGATCTCAGTCTAAGTAAATGCTTCCTCCCACCTGAGCTGCCATCAGGCAAAGAGCTTCTTCAGGGTGTCTTGGGCTACCACTCTTTGGGCATCTTCAGGCAGTGGTGGGGTGACCTGTCTTGCTTTTGGAGCCCTTGTCTCTCTAGGTTCCAAATGAAAAGCTCTTTCCACCAATAAAGGTTTGTACCGTTGACTTTGCTTTCGTGGCAGCCATTTTTGTGGGGCAGTATAAAATGGGGGTTCATTAACCAGCACGTCGCCCTGCCCTACCCCCACAGCCCTTGGAGAGAGAATGGGGGCTTGCTTGCTTTGTAAAAGACGAGAATCTCCCCTCACAGAAGGACTTTTTCTTTGCCCTCCCCTCACAGAAGGACTTTTTTCTTTTTCCCGGAGGCTCTGATGGAGAAGCAGGGTGTTTACCAACTCGGAGCTCCCCCAGTCTTGAGACTGGGACAAAGAGTCCGGCTCCATGAATGTGGTCTTTTATCGGCGTGGCCACAGAGCCTCTATGTTCTTCCCCCCGAAGCCCCCCACTAGCCTTTGAGACGTGATCATCAAATGCGAACTTTCAGGATATAATTATAGCATTGCCTTTGTGGAGAGAGAGAAAAGAAGTGATTAAAATGCTATTTTACAAAATACTTTGGTTTTTGTCGCTGTTGTTGTTTTAAAGCTCCCATTGTGTGGGCCAGAAAGAAAGAAGCCCATGAGTGCGCCCATTGTGCTGTCTAGACACGCCAACAAAGAGCGTGGCGTGCTTTCCATTGGGGCGGCTCGGCTCCTGCGGACAGAAGCATGGGTTCGGGCCCGCTTCAAAGAAAGCCTTTCTGAGGACGGACATATTCGAGGGGCCTATATTTAGCCTTTTGTCAGCACTTCTAGCATCAATTCATGTAAGTGGTGGCAATTCCATCAAGGCCGCCGCCCGAGGGTTGTTCCAGTTACTGTTGGAAGCAAATTATTTGGACAAATTAGAAAAATCAGTTGGGCCCTTCGGGATGACAGCACTGAGAATGTCACCGATGTCTTCATATTACATCTCTACAGTAACAAAAAAAAAAAAAAAAAAAAAAAGCTTTGGACTAGACAGGATTTCATTGGTTTGGGAACTCCTGCAAGAGGAAGTGCCTTCTCCCAACATAGGCTCCCGTGTTCGAGGACCATCATGGAAGTCTGGGATAGATTTCAGGGGATTCAGGACTCTGGGTGGGGAAATACATCTTTAAGTCAGTATCATGGATTTCCTCTGTAATTCCATTATCTTCTCTTAGACATTAAAAACAAACAAACAAATAAAGTAAAAAAACGATCTTTATCTACAAAAAACATGAGGAAAATGGGCTGGGCTTTTTGCTCCACCCTCCAGCCATCTATTCCGAGGGGTGCAGATGTGAGTGCTCCATGAAGAGGAGTTTTCTGCTTCTCCATGGGGTGGGGTAGATAGAAGGTGTTTACAGTGGAGTGGGCTCCAAAGAATACAGCTTATAGGTACCAAAAAAATGAGAAGTTTATGGAGTTGCTCAACATCACACAGCCAATATATACTACTAGAGGGACTTGAATCCAACTCTTCTCAGTTTATTATTATTATTATTTTGCTGAGACAATTGGAGTGAAGTGACTTGCCCAGTGTCACACAGCCAGAAAGTGTGGTGTCTAAAGCCAGATTTGAACTTGGGTCCTCCTGACTTCAGGGATGGTACTCTAACCACAGTGCCAACTAGCTGCCCCTCAATTCAGTCTTAATTTGCTAAACTGGGGGTTCTTTTCTGTCATGGCCTTCTTTGATAATCTAGTGCAACCTATGAACCCCTTCTAAGAACAATATTTTTTAAACACATAAAATAACATATAGAGGATTTCTAAGGAAATTTCTTTAGAAATTAAATATAAATATATTTAACATAAAAATATATTTATGTTTATATTTATATTATTGATGTATTATAATGTTAATATAATTATATTCAGATATTGATATAAAATACAATTAAAATAAGTTTATGGCCTCCTGCATCTACAAAGGTTCCTCTTAGACTCACCATTATTGCCAATTTAGCGGCATTTTTGTAGAGCTTTAACACTTAAAGATTGCTTTCTATGTAGTACCTCATTTGAGCAACAAGAGCCTGGTTAGAATAGAAGCTCCACAGGGTGAAGCAGCCTCAGGAACAGTAGATGACTTATTTAGGGTCACGTGGCTATTGAGTGTGTGAGGCAGGATCCAAATCCCCTGGCCCAGATTCCTCGGTATGTGTGCCTCAGGCTAAGGACATTTAGAGAGCCCTGGATTCCTGCAGAAGAGGGAAAAAATGATGTTTAAAGTTATTTAGATCACTGCATTCACCTGCTCTGTTCTACTGAAGTATCTTGAGGACAGGAACTGTTTTCACTTTTTCATTTAGCACAACGCCTGGCTATCAATTGTTATTTTGTTATTTATTGTTTTTGTTTTCCTTTCATTCATGTCTGACTCTTCTTTTGATGACCCCATTTGGGGTTTTCTTTTTTTTTCCCCCTGAGGCAGTTGGGTTTAAGTGACTTGCCCAGGGTCACACAGCCAGGAAGTGTCAAGGGTCTAAGGCCAGATTTGAACTCAGGTCCTGCTGACTTCAGGGGTAGTGCTCTATCCACTGGGCCACCTAGCTGCCCCCCCCATTTGGGTTTTTCTTCGCAGAGATTTGCTTGCCATTTCCTTCTACATCTCATTTTACAGATGGTGAAACTGAGGCAAACAGGGTTTAATAACTTGCCCAAAACTCATAGCTACTAAGTGTCTGAGACCACATTTGATCAGGTCCTCCTGATTCCAAGCCCAGAACTCTAACCACTGCAAAATCATCATCGCCCTATTCAGTAAAATGATAGGATTCCAAACAAAGACACCAAAATTGCCAGCACTTCATTTTTAAATAGTGTAGAATTCTAAAAGATTAAGGGATATTCTGATTAAATGATTCTATAAAGTTTGTTATTATATTATAATTTAAATTATCTCTGGGGCTCCCTGTGAGTCTAGGCTGATTCCCAAACCTTCCACAATATGCTTCTCTCGCCACCATAGTGAACAATGTTGTAAGGTGTTAAGCTATGGACTCTTTCCATATCTTTCCTCGTATGGTTTTCTTCTGTTTTATTATATCTTGAGATCTGTTCTGCCTTTGATTTTACTTCTGTCTCTGCTTATGAAATAAAAACGTAGGGGATGTGTGTATATTATACATAGGGCAGCTCAGTTGCACAGTGGATAGAGCATTGGCTCCAGAAGCAGGAGAACCTGAGTTCAAATGTAGCCTCAGACACTTACTAGCTTTGGGACCCTGGGCAAATCACTTTACATTATTTACCTCAGTTTCCTCATCTGTAAAATGAGAAGGAGAATCTTTGTCAAGAAAACCCCAAATCTAGTTGTAAAGAGTCAAACAACTTAAAAACAGTAACAAAAATGTCATACAAATATATATACACACACACAATATATACTCTATGAAAGTTGCTTGTGACCAAAGATCTTTGGCTATAAAAGGTAAATTAAGTTGGTCCAACAGTTTACCTTTGCTTAAAATAACAAAAGAAATGTTTAGGTCAAAGTTAAAATAATCACCATAAAGATTATTTCTTCTACTTACAATAAATGGAACATAGAGAAAATATGTAGAGAAATCTTATATATAATAATAATAAAATAAATAAATACCTGGAAATCAAGCTACTGAAACATGCTGAAGACATGTAAATGCAATTATAAAACGCTCTTTACATATTGAAGGCGTTATAACAAGTGATAGTTACTGCTCAAGGTTGGGCCCCATGACTACGCCATAATATTACCTAAAATATTAGCATATTTAGTATTATTGAACTAGATAAAATTGAACTAGACAGGGCTCTCTAAATAAATTATAATAAAATTCATTTGGAAAAGGGGAAAAATCTAAAATTCAGACATAATGGGGGAATGAGAACAATGTGGGGATTTTCAGAACACAAATCATAGTATAAAATAATCATAACCAAATCTAGTTGGTATACTTTAAAAATAAAATAATAGATCAATGTAACATATAAAATAAGCAAAACTAGAGACAGTTTTTCTGTCTTCTCTGCCTTAGAGAAAACCAGTGTTCAATAAAGTCAAGCACATAAAAAATTATTTGTGGAAAAGCTTAGAATATAAGCTATTTTTAGAAAAACACTTTAATTTTACAAATCTTTTTAGAAATTTGGAAACCAATTTTGCCAAAAAAAAAAAAAAGTTTTGGGAGAGCATCTTGTGCATGATTTGGCCAGCATCATTAGTCATTCTCAATGAGTACTTCATATAAAAGGTCATATCATTTTTAAAAGTTAGAAAATAAAATTGGATGAAGATATTGTTTACAAAAAAGATCATTTTCTACCAAACAAGGGAGAGAAACAACTAGGAAAGATAAAAGAAAAAAGAAAATAACACCAAAAAATTGAAAAGCTTTTTTGTAAATAAAAGCAATGCAGCGATACAGAAAAGAAAGGCAATGTGGGAAAGAAATGTTTGCTTCCAATATTTATGATCTAGGTCTCATATATAAGCTCTAGAGAAAATTAAACTAAATATCCAAGGCCACAAGCCATTCCCCAATAGATAAATGTGCCAGCACAGCAGTTTCTTAAACTATTTGGTCTCAAAACTCCTTTACAATCTTATATACAAATGCATATATGAATGTATATATTAGTATATTAGAACTTAAAAGTATTTTATTATTATGAAAATAATTTTGAGCTCATGAAGCTCTAAAAGGATCTTAATGACCCTTAAAGATCACTGGATCACACACTAGACTAGCATATGAAGAAAAAGATCTCAAGTTAAGAATTACAGACTAGTGGCAACCATGTAAAACATTGCTCCAAATCACTAATATTAAACAAAATACAAATTAAAACTCTTCTAAGCTTTTACCCCACCACCTATCAGGTAAACAATTTAGGAAGCATCCACTATAGCAGACACCATAATTAGTTCCCACATAGTGAATTGACAAAGATGACAGAATACAAGAATAGTCAACACTGGGGATGGGGACTATTACATGTGGTTTCAGACCTAGCTCAGATGTCAGCTGGTTTTGCTGAACTTTATTTTTCTTGACTAACTTTTGTTACAAGGGAGGGAAGAGAGAAAAGAGTTTCTGGTTTGGTTTTATTTTCAGACATAAACGAAATGTAAAAACAAAACCAATTTTTTAAAAAAAATTATAAGATTGAAAAAGAAAGGGGTCAAAGACACAATGGATTAACTGAATTTTGAAGGTTTTGTTTTTTTTTTCTAAACTCAAATTAATCCAAGTCTGAATATTCTTATTTGCAAAATATCTTACTCTGGTGGTGACGATTTGGAACAAAAGCCTACTTTGTTCTGTGTTTATTGTTTAACAGGAGGCAATGGCAAGAATGGGGAAAGTTGGAAAAGTTGTACTTCCCAGATCTGAGGAAAAGAGGTAAGCAACCATTTTTACATACATCTTGTGCTTAGGCATTAATATCACTTCCAGAGTGGTCACACACTGTACTAAAAAAAACATTTATTCCTATGCCTTCAAAAAGCTCATAATCTAGCGAAAGGGAAAAATTACAATATGGACACAGACACCTCAAGTACAAAATATTGGGACAAAATAGAGAAGGCAATCTATCTTTAGGGGAAAAAAAGATGATTCCAACTGTAGGAATTGGGAGTATTTGTAAAGGCTCTGGAATAGGAACTGAGCCTCATTTTGATAGGCAGAGATGAGTAGACAGACCAAGAGATTATTTAGGATATGGGAGAAATTATTGGTCCAAATGCTCAGTTTCATGGAAAGAACTCTGAATTGGCATTTAGAGACTCAGATATTAAAGATTTTAAAGCTGGAATGGATATTAGAGGTTTTCTTGTCTAAGCCCCTCTCTTGAAAAATAAGGAAACTGAGGCCCAGGATTGATAAAGCAATTTGCTGGTGTTAAGTTTTGAGGTTGGATTCAAACATGATTCTTCCTGCCTCCAAGACAAATATTCTTGTTTTACTACTTTAATAATGTTAATAATAATAAAAATCATTTGTATTTACATAGCTCTTTAAGGTTTAAAGACACCTTCCATTTTTCCTCATTCAATCCTTATAACAACTCTGAGAGGAAAATGCTATTTTTAAACACCCTCCCCCCCTTTTTTTTTTACACTTGAGGAAATGGAAGTCACCATGTTGAGTAAGAATCTCTCAATATCAAGTTTAGGTAAGGTTGGACTCCAAATCCAGGGTTCTCACCATGATACTAAGTGATCTAGGATAAGCTTCTTCACTTCCTGGGGCTTCAGGCTCCTTCTTGGGTAAAAACAAAGAGATTGCACTG
This sequence comes from Sarcophilus harrisii, assembly GCF_902635505.1. Lineage (NCBI taxonomy): Eukaryota > Metazoa > Chordata > Mammalia > Dasyuromorphia > Dasyuridae > Sarcophilus > Sarcophilus harrisii. The sequence continues at coordinate 17,079,846 of NC_045429.1, read as the reverse complement.
TGGGTTTTGTTGTTGAGTCATTTTCAGCTGACTTTCCATGATAACCATTGGGATTTTTTTTTTTTGGCAAAGATACTGGAGTAGTTTGTCATTTCTTTCTCCAGCTCATTTTATGAATGAGGAAACTGAGGCAAACAGGATAAAGTCACTTGTGCAAAATCACACAGTTAATGAGAACTGAAGCTGGATTTGAACTCAGGAAGATGCGACTTCCCAACTCCAGGTCTAGTGTTAGCAATATGGCGCCCCCTAAATTTCCCTAAATGACCCCTCTCCTCTCTAAGTCAATGATTCTAAGATTAGCATTATCTGTAGATTTCTGGGAGCTGATCAAGGAAAATTCACTGGGGAGGGAGCAAAGGAAAGGGTGCGCACACATTTCTGTTTTTATCTGGTTGGAAACCAGAACTCTCCTATGAGCTGGCTGATTAACTTTACTTTGAAGCTGGAAGCCCAGGAATGTGTGTTTGCTCTGAGGTTCTACGAAAGCGTTTTACTTTTGGAATGAAAACCATGTTGCAAGTAAGCTTGAGACAGAAAGAAAAAACATTCAATTCTGTAGTGACATCCGAGAATCAGTTGAGAGTCCCCCAAGCCAGGAGCCACAAGCCATGGTTAAGGTCTGTGATTGTTCTCCACTATGAAGAATGACTTATCTCAAAATAAATACAGAAGGAAGCTCCTCAGTACTTGAATACATCTGCTCCTAGGGGACTCACTTCTTCCCAAGGAGTCACACTGAATTATGGGTTAGCTTCATCAGGTGACTTTGTACGGCTCTTCCTCAGTTAAGTTCCATTCACACACAAGGGACATTTCTGATGTTATTGATCCTCTTCAAACTCTAAAGATGAACAACCAGAGGCAGTCAAGGAATTAGCACCATCTATTTGGAGATGAGGAAATGGAAGCTCAGGGAGGGAAAATGATCTGCTCTTAGCAACCCCTGTCCATCCCTTCTCAGACTGTTACCTATGGTTCCCCTGCACAATCCACAATCCAGCCATATAATCTTATTGCTGTCCCTATTCAAGACATCCCCTGGGCGTCCTCTCGGCATAGAATGTGCTCCTTCCTCAACTCAACCTGTGTGTAGCCCTACTTTCTTTCCAGACACAGTTCAAAATCCATACCTTCTGCATGATGCTTTTCCTGACTCCATCCCCACCTATTACTCTCTTTTTCCAAAATGTCTTTTATTATTTAGTATAACAGACATGCTTACATCCACTAAATATGATTGTGTATGGTATAGAATATGTATATATGTGAATATATAAGCATGTGTAGATATATACAGAATATAGTGTATATATATATATATATATACATATATGTGTGAAGAGAGAAACAGAGTGAGACAGAGAGAAGGATTGAAAGAGATAGAGGAAGAGACAGAGAAAGAGAGGGGCAAACACATAGAGAAGGATTGACAGAGAGAGAGAAAGAGAGTGGGGGAGAGGAGAGAAACAGAAAGACAAACAGAGAGAGACAGAAAAATAGACACAGAGAGGGAGAGAGGAAAAGACATAAGAGAGAGACACAGAAACAGAGGGGAGACAGAGACAGAGACGAAGAGAGGCAGAGACAGAGGGAAGACAGAGGCAGAGAGACACAAATAGAGAGAGAGAAAGAGAGAGAGAGAGAGAGAGAGAGAGAGAGAGAGAGAGAGAGAGCGAGAGCGCACATTCCCTGGCTCTCCCTAATATAGAGATCTGTGATACTCTCTTTCTATACACACATATTGTCTCCACAAAACAAGTTCCTTGAGGGAAGGGTCTGCCTGTGCCTCTGTGGCCACAGAGTTTAGCACAGTGTGGAGAACAAAGCAGTGGATTACTCAAAGCCTGTTGGTTGGTTGCTCCTAGCCCACAGGTGAATGGAGTCTCACTCATCCCAGCTGAGAACTTCTCCCCTTCTGGCAACTTCTCACCAAAGCCCAGAGTGATGAGCAAAAGGAAAACCAGAGCTCCCTGGCTCTGTTCACAGGAGCCAGTCCCATCTCCTCTCTTTGTCACAGTTTCCTCAACTTTAAAATGAGGGGCTGCTGGGAGATCTTCTAGTTCTAGATCTAGGATTCTGTGACCTTGGGCTTTAAGTTGTTTAGTACCTTGGATCCATGGAAATAACTGGCAGATTATCTGACAGCAGACCACGGAATATTCTGTGGATCAATCCACCAGTGCCATGTGCCAGGCTCCGTGCTGGAGATGCACTCGTGCATTCTAGGGTATTTGACTTCATTTCTGCTTTTCTACAATTCTGCAAATATCATGAAACCTGAAATTGTACAAGAAGAGCTGGGGCGCCATCTTCAGATGTGTTTCATGTCTTGCAAGGAAAGAAAAATGACCATTTTTGAATCATGAAAAGGTCTCTCTAGAGATTTTCATCCTCTTGGAGGGACAGAAATCAGCTCAGAGGTGATTGATTGGGAGCCAGGAGGAACTTCAGAGGTCACTGACTCCAAAGCCCTCAGTTTACAGCTGAAACTGGGGAAAAGAGTGAATTGCCCTAGATGTCCCAGGCAGTAAATGTCAGAGACAGAATTTGAATCCAGTTCTCAGTCTCCAGAGCCTCTGCTCTGACACACACACACACATAGGAAATAATGAGGTCGGGGAAAAGCTTAGAATCAGTGGGAATTTTCAAATTAAAAATATCTAGAAGCATCTGTCTTCTCAGTACTGAGCAGTCTGGGGGTCAGGTAATTTAATTCTTCCAAAGGTGTCTTCCCTCTTCCCAGAGTACAATAAACATTTTTTCTTTTTCTTTTTTTCCCCTAAGGCAATTGGGGTTAAGTGACTTGCCCAGAGTCACACAGCTAGGAAGTATTAGGTATCTGAGGTCACATTTGAACTCAGGTCCTCCTGATTTCAGGGACGTTCTCTATCTATCTCTATCTGTGGGACCGAGCTGTCCCACAGCAAGCATTTCTTAAGCTCCATCATCAACCAGCCCAGAGTTGGGCTCTGGGGACACAAGCTCAAAAGGTGAAAACCTCCTCCCTTGAAAGAAGTCTCCATTCTAATGGAAGAGACAATAAATATGATTCAAATATCTGCAGCATGAATGCAAAGAGAATTAATAGAAATAAGTTCAAATATTTAAAAACAAGAGATCTTAGGAAGGAAGAGCAGCTTCTGCAGATGATGATTGAACTGTTTTGAAGCAAAAGAGGGACTCCTTGAGATAGAGTAAGGGCCATGAACTCCAGGCAGCCCTGAGGGATATGGCCAGTGGAAAGATAGGGCAATGGGTTTTGCAGCGCTAGTGAATGGAAATGCCAATTTGTCCAAAGTGCTGAGGATGGGAAGGGGAATATACTAAGACTAAAAAGAGAGGCTAGGGCCGATCTGTTGAGGGCTTTAAAAACTAAACATAAAAGTTGTTTCTTCTTGCCTAGAGGCAATAGGAAGCCAGTGATATTTATTGAGAGAGTGCCGTGGTCAGATCTGCACTATATATAAATGGTAACCAGCTCTTTCTTGAGGAGTTTGTCAGGTCTTAGCCAAGTTTCTTCTCCCACAATAGCCACAATCCATCTCTGAACCCTATCCAGCCTTTTCCAGATGGGTACAATCTGGGAGAGCCTGGAGACTTCTGACCTAGTTGAGGGGTATCTCCGTGAGCTTCTTGAAGGGACTGCTTTTGCCTTTCTTAGTATCCCTAGGGCTTAATACAGTACTTGGCATAGAGTAGGTACTTAATAAATGGTCGGTGATTTGACTTGATGTGAAACATCAGAGATGGACTTTAGTGGAGTAATCGGACATCTGGAAGCTTAAGTAGTCATTCTACACCTGACTCTAAAGGCCACTTTACCCCCTTGTGCCTCGGTTTCTATTAGATGTAGTGTCCATTTAGGGGTGTTGTCAGAGTAAGGGAGCTATAATTAATGGCAGCATCCTACAGCTATAGAATATTGGAAGTAGAATCCTGGAGATTCAAATCCTATTTCTGACAGTTAACAGTTGGGTGATCCTAAGAATGTTATTTAATCTCTCAGTGCCTTGATTTCCTTATCTTAAACTGAGGGAAGTGGATTTAGGTTCCTCTATGATCCTTGGGAAAAGACTTTGAGCTGTTGCAAAGATGGTGGCAGATATAGCTCAGTTAAACTGTTTAGAAAAATCTAGGCACAATGCGACCAAGTCTCGGAGTATCAGATGCCAGTCAACTTGGGTATTTTCTTCCCAGAGGCCCCCAAGAGGAGTAAAGTCCACTTGGCTTTGATTGATTCCATCTAAAACCTAGCTCTTCTGACTGAGACCAGGTACTTTGATATTTCACCATATCAAAGGTTTCAAACCACTTGTTTATGTTTTGTCTACACTTGTCTTCTCTGACCATGAGGATCCTTTTGCCACATGGGTAGGACCAGCTTTGTGTTCATAACCACTTCTGATAAGTGTCCTTCACCACTTCCAAATATCCCCTGGCTATTATCAAGCCTGAACCTGACACCATTTCTCCAACAATCTGACCTGAATTCGATGCTGCTTGCTTTTCAGTCTGCTCCATTCCCATAAGCTATGCTTTCTAGCTGGACACCTAATTAATCATTTCAGTTAATATGTGAAACATATTCTCATGCTATTCCAGGAAAGAAAATATATTGAGTTAAGATTTTTCTTTTATTACATAATCGACACCTTTTTCCTCAAAACAAACCTTTTTTTCTTTGACTTTTATTTTGATGGGTTTTAAGTCTGAGTGTAGGAATACAAATTAAACAGTATTAACATCTTTTAAAAAATTGTTTCCGTATTAAAATGTACATTAAAATATTATCAGGACCTAGGATTTCATTAGTATAAGAAACATCCCGATGAGGAAAATTTCCCTTTAGTACAGATCAGCATAATATCTGCAGTTTAAGAGTCTTAAAGAAGTACCCAGAAAACTGGGAAGTTCATGATTTCCCTAGAAAACACAATATGTGGCAGAGGAGACTCAAAAATCTGTTCTCTTTCTACTTGATACTGTCTTTGGGATAATGACAAGAGACAAAATGATAAACCAATAGAGTTTTTGCATTTTGAGATTTGTACATGTAATATTGGGAGAGACCCCATGCTTGGAATTCACTCATTCCTTGGCTCCACCTCCTGGATTCCTAGATTTCTTTCAATGCTTGGTGAAAGTGCCACCTTCCTTCTTCCTCAATCTCCCTTAATCTCAGAGTCTTCCTCCTGAGATTAGCTCCAATTTATCAGGAAGGTGTCTCGTTTCTACACTGTGCTTTGCATATAGTTTTCCCTTAATAAACTGTGAGCTCATTGAGGATATCTTTTACTGCCTTTTTTTTTTTTTTTTTTTTTGTATCCTTGGAGCCTGTAAAATTGCCTGGTATATAGGAAGAGTTTAATAAATGTTTGTAAAAGGACTGACATGGTGTAGTGAAGTCAGGAAGACTTCAATTAAACATCATTTATTTTCTAGGCACTGTGCTAAGTCCTGAGGATATAAAGTCAGGCAAAAGACAATCCCTGATATCAAAGAACTCACAAGAGAATAAGTAAACAACCTGGAAAGTAAGAATATATAAATAGATTGAGGGGAAAATAAAAAAAGGCATTAGACCTTACAGGGAATCAAGAAATGTTTCCTAAGGTCTCAATCTCCGGTTTTTGCCCAGTGGGACAAACTCAGTCTTGAAATCTTTATCCAGATGGAAAGTACTGGTGACTTTATATGGTGTCCTTAACCCTTCTTACCTAAGAAAAACTTAATGAGCCCATGGACATTGTGTGAAGAATTTTTTTGACCACAACAAATTTCAAATACCCTCTGCTAAGGCTTAGGAAATTGCAGTCTATATCAATGGAGGCACTACCCCAAGACTGAACTCAGTGGTCCTTGGAGTATTGTATTACTCATGTCTTCTATCTGTGCTTGCCATCTTCCATTGGATTGATTGCCATTGGTCAATGCCTTGAGCATGAAGACACATTCTAACCTCTCATTTTGTGAAGATAAAAAAGGTCTGAGACATTGGGAAAAGGAGATAGCATAGGCAAGAGGAAAGTCAGAATACTTGCTGTGAAATCCTGGCTCTGCTACTGACAATCTGGATGACCTTGGATAAGTTAATTCCTGTTTCTGAGTCTTAGTTTCTTTATCTATAAAATGGATAGAGTTGAACTGGATGATCTTAAAGATTTCTTCTAACTCTAAATCTATTATTGAACAATCTCAAATAAAAACAACAAAAATATGATTTAAAATATAAATATTTTATTATCCCTACAATATGGGGCTATTTACTAATTCAGTCCCCAAAGAACACAGTAGCTGGCACATAGTAAGTGATTAACAAATGCTATGTCTTTCTGTCTAAATATTGAGGACTCCCCATGGGTCAACAGAGGCACTGTACTTAAGCTAGGTCTAGTTACCCTACTCTTCCACTTACAATAATGGCAATATGAAAAGGACACCCAAATGACACCCAGGTGATACCCTGGATAAAGCACTGCACCTAAGTCAGGAGGAATGTCTTGGGTTGATATAAACCCTCAGGTACTTAATGGGTATTCCTGGATATGTTTCTTAAGCTCTGTCTGCATCAGTTTTACTCATCTGTAAAATGGGGATAATAATAGCACCCAACCTTCCAGGATTTTTGTGTGGCTCAAAGATGGTCTCATTTGAAAAGCATTTTGCTAACCTTAAAGTGCTATATAGATGATATTGAGATATATATGCATACACACACATATAACTATTCAAAGATCAAAGAGTTTTTGGTTTTTTGAGTATAAGCAGCATGTAAAATGTTTTATTTGGGGCTCAACTGATTTATCAAATTTACTTTTTATTTTTAAATACAGATTTTATGACAAAAAGTACAAAGTATTCTTGAAGCTTGTTGAACACCAGAAAGAATACGCAGCCATCATGAACGGTGACATCTGAGCTGTACTCTGTTTGGACAGAAAGATTTGGGGCTGAACTCTGCTCATGTAATTTCTAAAGGGATAAGACCACTCTTGTATCATCTTGAATAAAAAAAAAATCTGAGATGTGAAAAGCTGGAAATAGGGGCTTCCTTTTAAAGCCTTTGGTATTTCTCCACTAACTTGAGATGGCCACTGAGGCTCTTCCCACCTCTGAACAATTAAGGATCTATCATGTTGACTGAAAACACATATGCAATATATCCAATATAGATAAGTGTAATTCTGAGAGAACACAAAACAGTAAGGAAGAGAGGAGAGAGAGAGAGAGAGAGAGAGAGAGAGAGAGAGAGAGAGAAGGAGAGAGAGAGAGAGAAGGAAGAGAAGGGGGAAAGAGGGCTAAAAAGGGAAAGAGACACAGAGGAGCAGAGGAAGAGTGGGAGGGAAGGAAGAAGAAAGTAAGGAGGAAAGGAAAGAAGAATAGGAGAGAAGAGAGAAGGAAGGAAAGAAAAAAGAAAGAGGAAAAAAAGAAAGGAAAAACAATTCCATCCCTCTTTTTTAATATGCCTGTTGTATGCAGGGTACTGAGCTAAGTGTGTATTGGGGAAGATGAGGCACACTACACTTCCTGCATTCATAGAGCCTACAGCCTTGTAAAGGGATTAGAGACTAAAATGAAATGTACAATATATAATTGTGTGTGATAAGTCTACTGAAGAATGACAACCCATCAAAGTGATCAAGGAGAGCTTTCTGGAAGAGGTGCAATTGGAGTTGTCTTTGAAGGCTGGATGAGCTTTCACCAGATAATGTGAGAGGGAGAGGATGCTCTTGAGCATTGGGCTCAGAGTAGACAAGGACACAGAGGCCAGGAAGCTCTATATTTGTCTATTTTGGATGGAGGGTTAAGTGCATGGAAGAGAATAAGAGATAAAATTGGAAAGATAGACTTGTAGGAGGGTTGGGGAAGGCCTTGAATGCCATCTTAAGAAGTCTGATTTCTATTAGGAACCAATCTGGAGCAAATGAAATTTTTTGAGCAGTGGATTGAGATGAAAGAATGACTAAGGGAAGGAGAAATAAGAGCCAAAAAGGGAAGGGAAAGGGAAACTTTAAAGATTTAGTCAAGAAAAGAGTGTAGTTATATCAGTGAGTCATCTGGGAGGGAAGGATGGGGGAAACCATATATATTAAATATACCATGTTCTCTTTTAGGTTTCCCTTCCCTCTCCTCCTTTCATTCCTATTTCCTCCCCCTGTCCCTCTCCTTCCTTCCCTCTTTCCCTCCCTCAGGAAGGCACTAAACTTTTAAATCCAGAGCAAGCCTTTAGTTTTGTTAACAAATAAATAAGAGAAGGAAAAATCCCAAGAAGAGGAGACTGTGTTTGGGGGTTTGGTGAGAAGAAAGAAAAGGGGTTGGTCCCCATCTTAAGAGAGTCACTGTTGAAGGGAGGTTAGATAGGGTCTCTTTGGCCCAGGGGAGCAGACTCTAAACAATGGCTGGGGAATTTAAGCTTACCAATGCGTGAAAGAATTTCCAGACAATGATAACTCGTCAAAATTGAAATGAGGTACCATGACAAGTAATGGTTGCCCCCTCACTGAGGGACTCCAGATATACCTGGATGATCACTATCTGGTTATGCCTTAGAGAGCGTTCTTGGTGAGAGAGAACCTCTAGTGATCCTTCCAAGACTCTGTGATTCTGCTTCAATTAGTCTGATCATATGTTTACCAGAGGGGTTGGATTCTGTAACAGCTAGTGAACTATGCAGAGGAGGACCAGAAACATCTCTCCTGATTCTGTAAATATGCACTTATTAAGCATTTATTATGTCAAGCAATATATTAAAACATGGGGATCCAAAGAAAGGCAAACAATAGTTTCTACTTTTCAGGAACTCACAGTCTAAGAGAAAAGGGAAATAATGTGGAAAAAGGCACCTTAAGTCAGACAGAGTGAAAAATTGGACCTGGTGGAGGCAGGCCAAGAGAAGGTAGTTGTCACAAACACCTGAGGATGCCATTTGAATAGAGGGTAGATCTACTGGACTTGAATGAAAGAAGAAAAAATTCTCAAATATCCTAGAGATATCCCACCCTTGGGAAGTCACTGTAAAGGTCCTACATGGAGGGATAAATGCCACTGAAAAGGTAAAGCAATTTCTTAACTTACGGTATCCATTAAAGCATGTTCACATTTAAGTGATATGTGAATCAAATGCTTGTAAGGGGGTGTTAACAGCCGCCCTTTGTGGAAGTCCCAAGCACTGATATTCTAAACTACTGTGAGGAGTGGGGTAAATAAACTGGAACTAGAAATCAGAGGTCCCCAAAGTGTCAAGATTCTTAGTTAATTTAGAATTGGGTCACAAGAGACAGACTCAAAACAATCCAACACCCAATTTTACCAAGGCCGTGTAGGCGTTAAGTAGCATAACTACAGTCCAGACCCAGGACTCCAGATGCAGCTTCTTTCCAGCCTCACACCAAAGCTGCTTTTCATGGCAAGTGACATTCTTATTTAAGGATTGGTAGGTCAAGTGAATTCATTAAAAAGTGTAATCTGGTTGTGAACAAATCCCAAAGCAATCTGAGAGGATTAAAGCTCTTCATTCATTGGATAAAGTAGATGATGGCCCACAGAAAATATGTTGTGATAGGCTGACAATCTGTGATAGGCCAGGTTGCAAAATAGCAAACCAGATTGGAGTCAGGCAGGCCAGTCTGGAAATGAAGGATCCCCAGCCAAGATCCTTGAAATGAAACCGATTCTGGGTAAGATTTTCTTTCATTATCTCTTCTCTCCCTTACTCTGGACAATCTCCAGAGGTCTTTGGGTGTTCCACCATTGACCAGCATCAATATATGGCAGTAGCCATAGGAGTTAGAAAGTAAACAAGCAGCAGAGACACCTAGATGGAGTAGTAGATAGAGGTACAGGGCTCGACTCAGAATCAGGAACACCCAAGTTTCAAATCTATTCTTAGCCACTTATTAGCTGTATGACTCTAGGTCAGTCACTTAACCTTGTTTGCTTTAGTTTCCTTGATTATAAAATAGGGATATAATAATAGCACTCTACCTCCCAGGGCTGTTGTGAAGATGGAATGAAATAAGTTTATTTATTTATTATTTACCAATGTCTCTGGCATATAATAAGTGCTTTATTAAAGTTATTGTTATTATCTTGTTATAGTCATGAGGTTCTGGGAGTGTGTGGGTATTACCTATTTCACTGGAATTATTTGTGCCAACTATTCTTGCTATACCACTTTATAAATATCCTTTTTAAAAATTTAATTGAAGTCGGTTTAATTAATTGGAAATGGGAAGCACAGTGGTGAGAGCTTGTGAGTACCGGTACTAATGACACAGCCCCTCAAGGTTATCTCTCATTCATTGAGCAGGTACAGTAGCTAGTAGTCAAGTTCAACCTCTGGGAACTCCAGTCTACCAATATGAATCTTAGAAAGGATGTTTTACAATATGACACAGTGTTACTATGAGGTCCCAATAAAACACAGTGTATCTACACAAACCCTTTCATTATCCTTGTGTCTTTCCCAGTATCTACCACAGAGTAAATAACTAAAATGTGTTAAATGAATGAATGAATGAGAGTGTCAAATGATATTTTTTTAGTTGACTATTAAGGGCATAGTCATAATCCTTAATTATTTGAGTCTTTTCCCTACTCTGGTCTCCAAGTCTGATATTTAGAGCTAAACATAATGAATGAGCTAATGGATGAAGAAATAATTACCTGAATAAATGAATAAGTATAAGAATTTAAAAATCGCATATTCACTGCTTACCCTGGGAAATAAAAAAATATAAAAATGTGAGTCCCTGTCTTCAAGGAGCTTATTCTGCTAGGTAAATGGGGATGTGGTGGCCAGGGAGGTGTATTGTGGTTAGGGGGTCACAGAGATGATGAATGGCGTCATGGAATAAGTAATCGATATGTACTTTTCAGGAATGGTCATGTAGACTTGATTCCTATACCTAGAACTAGGGCTAGAAGGGGTCAGTGATGATGGAGGAGATTCCGAAGTTGTTGGGAGATCAGAGGCAGTCTGCAGCTTGGTTTGGGCTAATGATGATGAACACTCATAGTCAGAGCTCCAAAAGCCCACAACAGTAATGTCCAGTGTCAGACCATAGAAGCCAAATGGTCAGAGAATAAAGCTTGTCCTTGATAAATAATGTTTTTAAAGTATTACCCTGTTTTTGAAACTCTCAATGGCTTTGATGGTACCTCAAGTTCTGAAATATCTGGTGAGTTTCCAGAAAGTGGATTTTTACAAACCATTTCTATCTTCTTGAAAACTCCTTTCCCCCTAGGTCTCAGAAACACCCCTTGTTTGCTGCACATATGCTTTCAGAATCCAGAATATTACTTCCAGACAATTCCTACCAAAAAGGAGGGCAGCAAGAACAAATGAAAAATTAATGCAAAGGAAAAAGAAAGGAGAGGAGCTGGGTAACAATTTTACTTAAGACGGAACTTTTGATTAATTACAGAAGAATCAGAGCTGTCTTGTATCTCCATATGTTTAACTACTGTTGACAATCAGCAGGGGTGGGGCAGTGGGGCAGTAATGATGACATCCAAGACGGGCAGATTCTATGACTATCAAGAAAATGATAGATTTTTAGAAAACAGTTTTGACTGTCTTAGGGGCAGTAAAAACCAAATTTCTCCAGTTGACAGCTCTTCCCACAGCCAATCTTGGTATGAAGAATACAGAGGGATATTTATTAACAAAGGGGATATTTTCCAAATAGCAGTAACTTAGCCTTGAAATCCATACCCAGTTTTGGCATTATAGAAACAGATTTTCAGATTTTTTTGTAAAGATGATAAATATTGAATGCTTGGAAATGTTTCTTTGTTTATAAATGTTTATATGCCTAAGTCATGTTTTATTCCTTAATGGGAAAATATATTCCCTAGTGTCAAATGAAAGGCTTATGAAACTCAAACATACATGGGAAATGCAAACTACTGGCCATTTGTTAATGGCCATTAATGACTTTATGCATAGGCATTGGATCTTGAATAAACATACAGACTATTAGCTTATTTTAAATGTTAACAGAAAATGACTCACTAATATTTTAATTGCTATCTTGGCTTATGAATGCCCTGTAAACTAGAGAGAAAATATCTAGAAAACTCTTTCTTCCATGTCGTTCTTATAGTCATTCAAAGTCATTGAAAAATAGAATTTCCGAGTTGTAGGGGACCTCAGCTACCATGACATCCTACCTGTACTGACGAATATCCAATCCATTCTACCCAAAAAGAGTCATACAGGTAAGAGCTTGGTGACAGATGTTCATCAATGGTAAATGGGATAATTTGTTCCAAAGATCATGAAGGCTGCTGAAAGGAAATCTAAGTCCTTTAGAGCTCAGTCAGACATTGAAGATGAAGGTCATCTATTGCATCCCAAGCCATCACAAGTCTTCACGATTTTTGTTTTGTCACTGGACTTTGATGACTGGAAGAAAGAGGGGAAATGATGACTTTGTGTAGCTTTGTCTCATTTAAATCCAAGTCACACACAAGTCAAGATGTCGTCTGTGATGTCACTGGTCCTCTTCAAAAATGGATAAACAACAACAGATAGCAGATTTGATAGAACTCACAGTATTACAGTTGACATTATTAATAGAAGGGATTGGACTAGATCACCTTCCAAAGCAATATATCTACTTTTCAGTCATCATCATATTCCAAACATTCTCCAATATTCAAGGAATAGAGAATAGGTCTATTAGTTCAGTGGAATAAAAGTGAGGGAACTTCTTTTTATGATGCCTTTAATTCATCAATGACTTGTCCAAGGTCACACAATAAGTATGTATCAGGGGATGAATTCGGGCTTCTGGCCCCTCTTTAAGTAGAGTGACCCTTAGTTTGTTTTCATCAGCTTAATTCCTTCCCACTAAAGGCTGGTTTTATAAAAGCCATGACAATAATGACTAGCAAGTACACCCATTTATCCAAACAGCAAAAAAAAAAAAAAAAAAAAAAAATTAGACAAGTCATACAAATGGAAGTATGTTACAAAATATAAGAATTGATGTGCTTTTTAAGTAGAAATAAGATCTGATCTCAAATAAAAGCAGGAGTAGTCCTAATGTCACTCAAGAACATCCATCTTATAAGATGATCAGGCTGATCTCAGAAAAGCTTGGAAAGACTTACATGAACTAAGAGCTAAGTGCAGTGAGTGAACATTGGACACCGTAACAAGATTATATCATGATCAACTGTGATGGACTTGGCTCTTTTGAGCAATGAGGTGATTCAAGGCACTTCCAATAGACTTGGGATAGAAAGTGCCATCCACAACCAGAGAGAGAATTATGAAAACTGAATATGGATCAAATAATAGTATTTTCGTGTTTTTGTTGCTGTTGTTGTTTACTTGGATTTTTTCCCTTTCTTGAAAGAAATTTTTGTCTAACTTGTCTAAATTTGACTTTGTATAAATTCTTGTCTAATGTTTTGATCTAATTTGATTTCTTTATGCAGCACAAAAGTATGAAAATGTGCTTAGAAGTTTAACTTACATCAGATTGCTTGCTATCTTGAATGGGAAGAGAGGAAAGGTAAAAGACATTTGGAGCACATGGTTTTGCAAAGGTGAATGTTGAAAACTATCTTTGCATGTATTTAGAAAAATAAAATACTATTAAATTTTTTTAAAGGACATCCATCTTATAATCTGCATAAGAATGCAGACTAAAAATCAGGGACATACTGAGGAGCCAATTTTTCCTACATGTTTGCAGGGTCTTTCTCTCCAAGAGACTCTGAAACTGTACATATTTCCCCAAAACATTTTGGCACCAGCTTGGCAAATCCCTGACAACAAGCAGATACCTGGCATGCTGATCCAAAATTATGTCTCCTTCTATATAACCCTATGAAATACCCTTCCCCCATTCCTTACCCCCAAGGTTTGACTGAAAGCCTGGTTACATTTTTTCTATTATTTTCCCCAGTTTCATTTAAAAACAACTTTTACATTTATTTTTAAAATGTTTGAGTTCCAGATTCTCTCCCTTATCCCCCTCAATAAAGCACATGTGAAGTTATGAAAAACATTCCCATATAAGTCATGTTGTGACAGAAAACATAGATCTTCCCCTAAAAAAAAAAGAAAAAAACTTCAAGAAAAATAAAATTAGAGAGGGTGGAGGGAAGAGAAAGGGGAGAGAGAGAGAAAGAAGGAGGAAGGAAGAAACAGAGAATGAAAGAGAGACAGAGACAGAAAGAGATAGAAGACAGAGAGAGAGAGACAGAGACAGAGACAGAGAGACAGAGATAGAGACAGAGACAGACAGACAGAGACAGAGACAGAGAGAGACAGAACTTTAATCTGTATTCAGACTTTTGTATTCAGTCCTTCTCTGGGTATAGACAGGATTTTTCATCATAAGTCCTTCAGTGTAGCCATGGATCATTGCACTGCTGAGAATAACAAAGTCATTCACAGCTGATCACCCTAGAACGTAAGCCTACTTACATCCCTAAAATCTTTTTTCCAATAAGCTGAGTTTGTCTCCGTATCCCTCCTAGTCATGGCCTTCTTTCTGTCCTTAGCAGCCATACAGAATAAGTCTATCTACTTTATGCTGAACTTCTCCAGCTGGATATCCTGATGCCAGAAGTCCAAAAAGTCTATCCTTTCTTCTAACTTCCCTTTCGCTCTTCACGAACCACAAACTGGTCTTCTCTATGGTCAACACTGTCCATTCTTCTCCTTCTCCTGCATGAATCCATCCCTTTCCCATCACTACCACAATGCCACTTTAGGTCTTCATTACTCCCGCTAATTTGGATTATTGATCAATTATTATTTTCTGTTAACTCATCTTTCCCTGCCATCTCTCTGAACTCCAATCCATTTTTTACACCAAAATCATTTTTTAATACAACATCTAGTCATACTTTCCCCTGATAGAAAGCCTTCAGTGTCTCCAAATAAATGAAATGCAAACTCTTTTGTTCGGAATTCAGTGTTGGGTAAAGAGGCGATACTTTCCAGCTTCAAGCTTTCTCCAGCCAAGCTGGGGTGCTCACTCTTCCCCAGTTTTGTCCTGCCTCCTTCTGGGTGCGTTTGGATACAGTTTCCTCTTAGGCCAGAGGCAGAGGCCTAATAGCTCCCCTGCTTCTTTAAGGCTCCTTCTCCCTTTGGCGCCAGGCTTGGGTCCCACCCGCACTTCCACAACACCTTCTTGTTCTTTGCATCTTTCTTCCCTTGAACTGAATCAGTTACTTACACGATAACCATGTACTGTGAGTCTCATAGCCTCTTAGTAAGGGACGAGCTCCTTACATAAGGACCAGAGCCCTTTTTGTTTTTTCTGCTTTAAATCTCTAATGACAAACTAGTGTCTCCCCAATATTACAAGCATTTAATAAATACTTGTTTAGTTGAATTTTCTTTTCCTCCATCTAATAACCCTCCAAGCATTGACAGATAGTTAACATAGCCAAGCCACAGTAAGGATCCTCTCTTCTCCAAGCCAAAGATGGCTGATCTTTCCATTGGACATTTGACTGGAAGTCCCACTGGGACTTAACATTTCTAAAATGCAACTTGTTAACTTTTCCCCAAAACCTTCCTTCTCTCTAACTTTTCCATTACTGTTGAGGACATTTCTCATAATCAGTCAAGTTCCCAGCTTGGGTCTTGGAGCTCCTGCAATTTCTCTCCACCTCCCTCCCATATCCAAGACCCATGATCTCCCCTTTGGCAACTTCTCATATACTCCGGTAAGTACTGTCCCTAATCCTGACCCTCATTTCCTTGACTCTAGCCCCATCCTTGTGAAGACCCTCATGGCCTCAGCTGCCAAAGGTCTGTCTGCTCTGGGATCTCTGCACTCCAGTCCATCCTCTATTCAGGTATCAGATCTGCCTGCCTGATCATTCACATACTCCCCCATTCAATGGACTCCAGTGACCCCCTATTGTCTCCTACTTCAAATAGAAATCCCTGTCCATTCCTGCCTTCTGGTCTTACAACTTGTTTTCAAAAAACAAAAACAAAAACAAAAACAAAAAACATTGAATTTGGAGAAGAAAAAAAAAAAACACCTGAGTTTAAGAGCAGGTTTCCCCATTTCTCCTGGCCTTGGGCAAAATATTCAACCTAGCTCTAACCCTCAGTTTCCTCATCTGCAAAATGGGGATAACAATTCCATCATGTCCATCCCACAAGGTTGGCAAAAGCATCAAAGATAACTGGAGCTCTAATCCAAAAACTTGGTCTCCGATACTAGATTTATCCTTTACTACCATGGGCTATTGGGCAAGTGTTGTACCCTTACTTCCTTTAGTAGAGTAGTAGTCAAAGGAGGTGTAGATGAGCTCTAAGGTCCCTCTCAGCCCTAGCTTCTATTATTTTAATGCTTATGAATGGAAAATGACATTCCACTGGAGTCAGTGTTCTTGATCTGGAAGGGACATCGGGGGTCACTGAGTCCAGGGGATACCCTGTCTGGACATGAGCAAGCTCAGGCCCACTGAGGTCATGGGCAAGGGCACACAAAGAATCAGCACCGGGCTATCCTTTGAGGCCTGTTCCTCTGATCTCTCTTGGATGGAAGCTCCTGGCTCCCATCCAAGGGACACAAGGGAGATTGATTCATTGTTGACATTTTGTATTTCCAGGCTCCATCCAACACCTGTCACACAGTAGGCATTTCATTAAAAAACTTGTTGACTGACTGAATTAAAAGTGTTCTTCAACCTATAAATATAAGGAATTATTATTACTTAGATCAAATGAAGTTACAAACACACACTCCCACCAGCACACACACACACACACACACACACACACACACACACACACACACACTGGGCACCCTCACACATATGCACTCGTTCCTATGCACAAGCACCCCCTCACACACACACAGACACACACTCCCTCACACACACACTCACTCAAGTTTCCAAAACATAATACCTAAGGGCCCAGCACAGCTGCGAGATATAAAGAACACACAGTTCTTTCACATATTCCCATATTTTAAGCAGTCCCAGTGTTTGTCCCATGAAACCCTTTGCTCAGCTGGTTTCCTGCTATTTATATTAGGACTATAAATTTGCTGCCGAGCTGACTTGTTCTGTTTAGGAAGAAAACTTACAAGAAAACTTCTAGGAGCATAAAATGGGCAGGAAGTCGTTGTTATAAAAATGGTACCTCGACTTGGTGGGGGCTCCATTGGACAAAGGCTCAGCTTCTGCGTGCAAGCTCGTAATGCCGAAGAACTGGGGCAGCTCAGGTCCTTCCCATCTTGACTCGCCATCGGTCAGCTCCTCCAGGGAGGACTCCTCTGGAGCTTCGATAATAATTGAACATGAAATGTTTGCAATCTCATCAGGAGAGTGACTTCTACTCTTGGAGCCTCAGTCTCTTCTTCCAGAAAATGAGGGGTTCCATGAATCCTGTGTTTCTTTCCAGGTTGAAATCTAGCCTAGTCCCTTCTCCTCTGGGGACTGTGTTGTCCTGTATGAAATGAGAGAGTTACATTAAAAAGCTTTTATGCTAATTCATGTTCCACATCATGGCCAAATGAATATTCAGAAAGCATGACTGATCATATCACCCACCCTCATCAAAGACTCTCAATAATTTCCTATGGCTTCTTTTTTTTTTTCACTTTGGATAATTATTACTCATATTTATATAGCACTTTAAGATTTTTTTTTTGCTAAGGCAGTTGGGATCAAGTGACTTGCCTAGGGTCACACAGCTAAGAAGTGTGGAATGTCTGGGGTCAGATTTGAACTTAGATCCTCCTGACTTCAAGGTTGGTGCTTTATCCACTGTACCACCTAACTGCCTTGCACTTTAAAATTTTCAAAGTGCTTTACAAATATTGTCTCATTTGATCCTAAACCACAATCCAGGGAGGTAAGTGCTGTTTTTATTCCCATTTTACAGATAAAGGAAGGGGACTGATAAATGGTCAAAGGATATAAACAGGCTTGTTTCAGAAGAACAAATCAAAGATACCTACACATAATGACATGAAAAAATGTTCTAAATCATTACTACTTAGAGAAATTAAAATAAAAACATTACTGAGGTACCACTTCATACCTATTACGATAGAAAAGGAAAAATAACAAATGGTAGAGATGTGGAAAAAGAAGTACACATGCTCTGTTGGTGGAGTTGTGAACTAATCCAACCATTCTGGAAAACAATTTAGGATTCTGCCCAAAGGAATATCAAATTGTGCAAATTCTTTGACCCAGCAATACCATTATTATGTCTGTATCTCAAAAATATCATAAAAGGGGGAAAATCTACATATATAAAAATATTTATAGTAGCTCTTTTTGTGGTGGCAAAAAATTGGAAATTGAACGAATACCCATTGATTGGGGAATGGCTGAACAAGTTGTGGTACACTATTGTGACAATACTGTCGTACTAAAAGAAATGATGAGTGGGATGGTTTCAGAAAAAAACTTGTAAAACTTACATGAAGTGATGCAAAGTGAAGTAAGCAGAAAGAGGAGAACATTGTACACAGTAAATATATATATATACATATATATGTATATATATATATATATATATATATATATATATATAACAACAATGACAACAAAACAAAACAACAACAACAAAAACTTACTCTTATCAAAACAATAATCCAAGACAATTCCAAAGGACTTGTGTTGAAAAATGCTATCCATCTCCATAGAAAGAAATGATAAATTCAGAACAAACTGAAACATTTTTAAAGTTCTAGTTTAAATTTTTGTGTGTTTTTCATGACTTCACATGTATGATCGACACCGAATTGCTTATCTTCTCAAGGTAGAAAGGAAGGAGAGAATTTGGAGTTCAAACTTTAAAGAATGGTTATTTTAAAAATATTTACATGTAATGGCCAATAGCAAAATAAATAAAAATATATTGGGAGGGGGAAAGAAACTTCGGAAAACATATCACCAGGCTACAATTTTGCCCAGAATCTTTGTATTGTGAGAACAGGGACAAACAACATGAAAATGGCAAATTTAGTGCAAGAGTTAAGGCAAGGTTTAAAGTCTTCTTTGTTGTCTCCAGGACAGACTCCAAGGGACTCTTCTAGCTTAATATCGTGTGATTTTGAGAGATCTCTGTGGGTCAAAAGTTCCATGGAAAAGATAAGATTTTTAACCGTAAACAAAATCTAGATTCAAATCTTGCCTCAGATACTTAGTCACCTTATTGATTCTGGGAAATTTACTTACCTTATGCTCTCTGAGTGGGCTTTATGGCCCTAAAGTTCCCTTATAATTTTGCTTCATTGATTCCAGGATTCTTTCATTTAAAACAGGAACAGGCCTTAAAGTTCATTGTATAAACTTCTTGATGTCCAGAATGAATTCATTTTTCTTTTTGACTCCATAGCTTCTTGTAAAGTGGCTGGTACATAAAGCAACTTAATAAACGCATACATTTTTGCTTATAGCTAGCACTAAATAAATCTCTTTTTTTTTTATTTTTTGTTTCATCTAACTGAAACTGTATTTTACAGATGAGGAAACTGAGGCTCACAAATCTTGTGACAAGACTACATAGGGATACATAACTAAGTTGATACTGGGACTTGAAAGATGAACAGAATTCAGAAATAATAGAGAAAGAAAGGAAGAAGCGAATATTTCAGCCTGGAAATGGCACCAGCAAAGTCAGCAAGTCAAGTTAACTAACATTTATCAAGCAGCAACTGTGTGACAGATGCTGGGTTCAGCAATACCAACTTGAAGATATGGTTGCTAAGCTCACTGGGGGCTCCTGGGTGAATTTTAGGAAAATCTGAAAACCAGCATTCAATTCCCTTTTATTCTATTTATAAACACCTTGTAAATGCAAATCTGAGACTCTGCAAAGAGATGTATCTCCTTTGATTTGAGCATAATGAACTCTTTATAGCATTGTAGAAAGAGGAGCAAACTTGGAATTACCAAGAACTAGTTCTGAATCCTACTTTGGACACCTATGCTATATGACCTACTCACTCCCTTTCAGGGTTTCCTGATCTCTGATCTCTAAACCTGATTTTCCTTATCTCATTGTTGGATTCAGTGAACATCGTTGAGTCTAGGACCTTGTCATTTGAATGAAAGAGTAAGAAGGCCCCTGAAGCAAAATATTCCCCCTGAGAAAGCAATGGAATGAATTGGTCATTATAAGGTAACTCCTTCCTCCATAAAAATATTGTATTTAGAGAGCTAGGTGGTGCAGTGGATAGAGCACCAGCCCTGAAGTCAAGAGGACCTGAGTTCAAATCTAGTCTCAGACACTTAACTCTTCCTAACTGTGGGACCCTGGGCAAGTCACTTAACCCCAACTGCCTCAGCAAAGATATATATATATATATATATATATATATATATATATATATATATATATATATACAGAGAGAGAGAGAGACAGAGAGAGAGACAGAGAGTATTTATACTTTTTTTTGATATAGCAAATGACTAAGATTTTTTTTAGCATGAGTCCTTACCCCACAACTCTAACCCTAGTTGATATAAATTGTAATCCATATATACATGGGGAGATAGCATTTGAGAATTACTATAGATGAAAATGCCCTCACCCTCCTGGCTGCCCGTTGATGGGCTCTACAGAATTTAGTCAGACTGGAACATATATAACAGACCATTTATATAATAATTATGTATAATATATTATCATATTAATATTATATAATAATAATATTATCGATATATTAGAGATCATATTATATGTTACATAATATCATGTAAGAGAGTCTGTGCTCCCTTCTAGGGCCTTCGTGAACCAGAGGAGCCCTCTGCATGCCAGGAGGGCTTTAATGGAGGGCTCCACTGCTGTAGCAACAACAACAATAACAAACCCTTATTAATCCAGTATTGGTTCATTTAAAATAGCACATTATTCAAAGTAACAGCTGCTAGTCAGATGACAACTTCCCTAATGATCTTTAGCAAAAACGTTGGCTAACGAGAACGTGATTAATTCAAAGTCTGTTTTCCTCTGGGTCCTTTGCACTTCAGATTAAGGGCCTTATTATATATTAAACACACGCGGAATAATATTTGAGTTAAATGCATATAGTAAACAATGGAACTTCAAATGCAATTATGCCCATGGATGTGGATGGCATTTCCGGCCGCGGAGAGTGGAACACATGCTTTGCAAGGCACCGAAGGCAGATAATTATGCCCAGAAGTACATTATTATGACTGTTGCTTAATTGGGGTTTATTTTTCCTTTCTTCTCATCCTAATTATGCATTCATTCGCCTACACGCTAAGTGATGCTGACACTTTGGTGACAGAATGTTTGCTTTCATTCACATAAAACCTTCTGAGTGCTTTTACCATCCTTCGAGGCCCAAAGCAAAGAAGGAAAACGTTTGCAGGCTTGAAATGTGTTTACTTGGTCTGATGGACTCAGACAACTTCCAAGTCCCATGATTAGAGGATGTTGGATCATTTTAGCGATATTAGGATGGTGTAAGGAGACACTATGAGAGGCAATATGGTGGAATGGATAGAGCACTGACTTCAGATCCAGGAACACCTCTGAAACATTCTGTATCTATACTTTAGCCTTGTAGGGTTCCAGGAGATGCTCTATGACTGAAGGAAGCTAGCCCTTATTAAGTGCCTACTGTATGCAAGGTACTGTGCTAAGCACTTTACAGATATCTCATATGATCCAACTCTCTGAGGTAGGGGTTATTGCTCTCCCCATTTTAAGTTTGAGGAAATTAAGGAAAATAAGCTAAGTGATTTGGTCAGGGTCACCCAGTTAGAAAGTGAGGGGAGATTTGAACTGGAGTTTTCCCCACTCCAACACCTTACCCACTTCTCTGCCTGATTAACAATGAGTTGTAGAGCAGGAGCAGACCTTAGATGTTCCCTGCAACAGTAAAATCACAGGTCCTTTTTCTCTCCATAATGGAATTGTAAAATACCACAAATTGGGTGAAGAAAGAAATAAAGGGGGCAGCTAGGTGGTGCAGTGGTTAGAGCACCAGCCCTGAAGTCAGGAGGACCTGAGTTCAAATTTGGCCTCAGACACTTAACACTTCTTAGCTCTGTGACCCTGGGCAAGTCACTTAATCCCAATTGTCTCAGAAAAAAAAAAAAGAAGGAAGAAAGGAAGAAAGAGATAAGGAAGAAAAAGAAAGAAAGAAAAAATAAAGGCCTATGAAATGAAACCAAAGGAGATCTGCAGCATAAAATCCATAAACTCAACATCATTGATTATAAATAATATTTATTGAGTATCTACTAAGTGCTAATCATTGTACTCAGGCACTTACAATTATCTCCCTTGATTTTTCACAACAACCTGGAGGTAGTGCCACTATTATCTCCATTTTATAAATGAGGAAACTGAGCCAGACAGAGATTAAGTGACCTGCTAGTCAAATAGCTGAAGCCAGATTTGAACTCAGGTTTTTCTGACTCTGGACCCTAGCTATTATGTTATCTAAGTATACATTGACCAGGACTAGACAACACAAATCAATCAAATCTCAGTCAAGGAGCTTCCTAAGGACTTGGGTTCAGAAGGAGACACAGAAAAACATAAAATGTTTGTCGGATTCTGCCCCAAATACTTAAAACTGGATAATCCTAGAGCAGTCACTCAATATCTTTGGGCCTTAGTTTCCTAATCTTGATCACAGTTTTCCTAATGAAGGGTTGGGCTCAATGATCTCTAAGGTCCCTTTGAGCTCTAAATCTGTAATCTTATGCCCTGAGGTCAAATTCTACCTCAAACATAATAGCATTTGGATCATGAGTAAGTCACAATCTCTGAGACTCAGTTTTCTTATCTACAAAATGAAAATCCAATAATTGGTCAGTCAACAAGCATGTATTAATGAAGGTGCAATTACTATTTGTCAAGCATTTTGAGGATACAGATACAAAGAATGAAATAATCCCTACTTACACTCTAGATGACAATATATGTATGAAGAAAGCTTTTTTTTTTTTTTTTTTTTTTGCAAATTCATGAGGGTTATATAAAAATGTGTTATTTCCACAGGCAAAATGTGAGCTCCTTGAAGGCAGGAACTCTTATATTTCTGTCCTGGTATTACCATTTCCTAGCACCATGTCTTGCACACAGTGGTTGCTTAATAAATATTGTCTGTTAAATAAAAATTAAAAAATTAATAAAATAAAAATAAACAAATAAATATTGTCTGTTAAATAAAAATAAAAAATAAATAAATAATGCCTGTTTAGTGAACTAGCTTTGTGGACTGTCTAAACAATTCTATATCTTGAAAGCAGAAACTCTTATATTTCTGTTCTTATATTACCAGTTCCTAGCACCATGTCTTGCACACAGTGGTTGCTTAATAAATATTGTCTGTTAAATAAAAATTAAAAAATAAATAAATTAAAATAAAAATAAACAAATAAATAAATAAATATTGTCTGTTTAGTGAACTAGCTTTGTGGACTGTCCAAACAATTCTATATCTTGAAGGCAGGAACTCTTATATTTCTGTCCTTGTAATACCACTTCTTAGCACCATGTCTTGCATACAGTGGTTGCTTAGTAAATATTGTCTGTTAAATAAAAGTTTAAAAATAAATACAATAAAATAAAAATATACAAATTATTTGTTTATTTTTATTTTATTTTTAAATGTCTGTTTAGTGAACTAACTCTGTGGACTATGCAAACAATTCTATATCATGAACTGGACAATAGGCATTCTTCATCCACTTGGTTTTTCCAGGGCAGATGTTTAGGATAAACTCTTCCTAGCAATTTACCAATTTAACTTATGAGACTCTGAGATGTTCTGTGATTTAATGCAATCAGCAAAAAGCCATTTCCCAAGAGAAGTTTCTGTAGCACCTCACCATTTATAGGCAATTCTTCATTTTAGACTTTAAGCTTGAAATCCTCCAAGACAGCGGAAAACTTTTTTTTAGTAACCATATGCTTCCTTGGTTTGTACCGTCATCCATGTTAATAGACAAAGGGACATCAAGCAAAATTATCTTTTTTTTTCATTTTTCAAAAAATCTTGTCTCGTTTTAATATCTTCAGGAGGGAGAGCTTGTTGGAGGAGGGATCCTGAACGTGACATTTAATTCAACCAAAAAAATGCTTTTTTCAATCAATAAAAATAAACATATGCAACTATTGTAATCACTGCCCCTTTCAACCATTTAAAACATCTGTCAAGTTTTGTTCAGCTGTCAAGTACTATTTGTGAAAATGTGCCTGCTTATGTATTCACCAAGAATGTGTGTACATTTTACAGAGATAGGAAAGTCAGGATAAGAGTTGCTAGTTACTGAAATTCCTTGATCATCATTAGGGATGGGGCAGTAATAAATATGGATTTCTTCCAGAGTTTCCTCCTTAATTTCAAATGTCTTGAGGATTACTTTGATACAACTGAAAAACCTTAACAAGTATTATGTGGCAGACCCTCCCTGTGCTGGGAGCTAGGGAGACAAAGGAAAAAGAAAAACAATCCTTGGCCCCCTCAAGATCTTACAATTTATAGGGTTTCTCTCTTTGGCCTTGTTTAATTCTGTGTGGTTCTCACTAACTTGAATGAGGGCAGAAATGAATCATTTTTCATGTTTTCAGATAACAGGAAACTTGGAAGGAGAACCAGCCCTGAAGAGGAAAGCCAAAATTCAAAAATATTTCAAAAGACTAGAACAATTGGCTGAATATTATCCCCAAAAATCCAATGAGAACAAATGTAAGATTCTACACTAGATTAGATAAAATTAGATAGATAGATAGCTGGCTGGCTGGCTGGCTGGATAGATAAGTAGATGAATGGATGGATGGATGGATGGACAAAAAAGTGAGTGAAAGAATAAATTTATGGATCAGTCAATAAATGTGTAGAAATAAAGTCTGTATTTGCAAGAATGCAGGAAGTGTATTTACATTGCAGCTGATCTGAAAAAAAAAAAAAAACATTGGGGGTTTTACTCTATAGCTAGATCAACATGAGTCACCAGTGAAATGTGGTAACTCAAACAATGGCTGTTTTCCCAGACTGCATTGAGAGAGTCAGTGTTCATGAAGGTGATGATTCACATTCATTCTGCTTTGGTCAAAGGACACCTGAAGTGCTGTGCTGCATTCAGCAAAGGAGTCTGAGAAGGAGTAAGCAGAGAGGTAGGAGGAGAATCAGGAGAAAACTTTATCACAAAAATCTAGAGAGGAGAATGTTAAGGGACAGGCCAATTGTCTGAGAACCTCCACAGCTGTGGATGATAGCATCTGAAGTAGCTGCAGGGCAGCCTTTGCTGACACAGGTGTTGCAGACTAGGAACTAGATAAATTGGAGGCAGAGGGAAGAGGAGAAAGATCAGACAATGCAACAGTCTCTCAATGGTCTGTTTAAAGAACAGCAACTGCCTCCCAGTCTCCTTGTACAATCCTCTCACAAGAGGAGATCCATTCTGGATTGGATCTCCAGCAGCCACTGTCAGGTGACTCCTGTGTATTCCAACAGGAGAAAGTATTCACGAAGAGATGATACCCAAGTATTAATAGCTACAAAAAGGCCAAGAAGGAGAAGGGATAAGAAAAGACCTTTGGGTTTGGTAACTAAGACACCACAGGTAACTCCTCTTCTGTCCCACTTTCCCTGGCTAGTTTTCCTGTATGCTGACCTGAGAATATTGTGAGGATAAAGGGGTGGGGATGGGAAATGGGGAGAGAGTTGAAAGAATGCCAGATTTAAAATAAGAGGACTGGGGTCCCATTTCCCCCATGTATTAACTGTGTGACCTTAGACAAGGAACTTCACCACTTTAGTTCTTCATCTATGCAACTTAAAAAGTTGGGTTGGACAAATTCTAAAGTCCTTCCGAGCTCTTTTAAGATCCTTTGATCCTAAGAAATCTAAACGTGGAACAAGAGAATGGAGTGAACCCTAAGGCATTCCAGGACTGAAAACAGGACCCCTGATGGCTGAGTTCTCTGCTCTGGAGGAGCAGAAAGGCTTGCTTAAGGGAGACAAGCAGAGGAGGTTTCTTTAATGGGTGAAGGACTACATTAATGTGCAGAGTTCCGAGACCACAGCTGGGTCCTGCTGGCCAAAAGCTTTGGGAGAGGGCTGGGAGTACAGGCAGAGTGCCCAGCTGCACAAGTGAAGAGGTCTGCTACCATCTGCTGGAAGATTTTGGAGAGAGCTACGATGCAGACAGGGATGATGCAGACCGAGAGCTGCTCTAGAAGGACAGAGGCAGCATCTGCCCTCTGGGCTATCCATCCTTTATTCAGTTGCTAAACTGCAGGTCTAATCATGTCACTTCCTTACTCAATAAATTCTAGTGGCTCCCTATCACCTCCATGAGGGAAGCTAGGTGGCGCTAGAGGGGATAGAGCACTGGAATGGGAATCAGGAAGACATCTCCCTGAGTTCAAATCTGACCTCAGATACTTGATAGCCACATGACCCTGAGCAATCTTCAACCTGTCTGCCTTAGTTTTCTTATTTTAAAATAAGCTGGAGAAGGAAATCGGAAATCTCTCTAGTATCTTTGCCAAGAAAACCCCAAACAGGATCATGGAGAATCAAACACAGGTGAAACATTTCCACAATAACGTCACCTTCAGACTCGAATTCAAAATCCTCTGATGGGCATTTAATCCTCTTCTGAACCCCCATCTTTCCAGTCTTCTTACACCTTATTTCCCTCAACATACTTTTCAATCCCAGAGACACTATCAATTTTGCTATATTACAAACAAAACAATTTCGGTGATGGACATTTTTTTTCAGACTGTCCACAATGCCTGGAATATTCTTCCTTCTCATTTCCACCTCCGGCCTCCCTGGCTACTTTCAAATCTTTTACAGGAAGTCTTTCTCAACTCCTCTTAATTCTAGTGTCATTCTTTTTTTTTTTTTTTTAACCTCTTTTCCAATTTTCCTCTATTTAACTTGTTACAACATATTTTTGCTTGTTGTCTCCCTCATTAAAACTGTGAGCTCTTTGAAGTCACGGACAGTTTTTTGCCTCTTTTTGCCTCTTCAGCACTATAATATTCTCTCTTTCTGTCTCTCTATCCATCTGTATCTCTGTCTTTCTAAACACACACATACACACACACACTATGCACTATAGTACCTCTGTTTTCCACAATCAAGTAGAACAAATGTAATCCCTCCCTTTCCCCTAACAATGATTGATGGAAAATAAAGAAAAAGATTGAGGTTGGGGCTTATTTTTTTTTCTTTTCTTTGCATCAACAACACTTAGCACAGTGCCTAGCTAGTGCACATAGTAAGTCCTTAATAGATGTTTATTAACTGATTACCTGTCAAGTTATGGCTGAGAATATCAGCTGGGATCTGGTTCTCTAAGGAAGCGTGGCTCTCTGGTGAATATGTTTCTTTTCCAAGAGACTCTTTAGTCATTTACATTTCTTTTCCTTGAAGTATAAATAAGTCTGTATCTTTTCTAAGCCTTGTGGCTTATAAGTTGGTGATAGGAACTGGAAGCATGGATAAATAGATAGATGCTCCCAAATTATCGAGGGAGTCAAAATGAGTAGTTAACTTGAGGATTCCAAAATCTAATGAGGTCCTTTAAGGCACAGGAATCTCTTGTGAATAAAAATTGCCCATTGAGTAATTTCCAAGCCCCAAAACATGCATTCTAGGATTGCTGCTTATTCATCAGTGCTTAGAGAAATTAAAGAAGATGTTCAGGAGAAAGGGAGAGACAGAGAGAGAAACAGAAGCGGGGAGGGAGATTATGTGCATAATACAAATATAATGTACATTATTTATATATGCATATGTTTATGTGGATATATGCACACAGATGAAAATGCTTCTACAGGTCTCCTGATCACCCCCCAGGACATCTGTTGTTTGGAACTGCAAGCTATTTTAGTATTGAATGCATTCAGGATCTAATCAATGTGAAAATGTAAACCCAGTCACATCTCCTCATCCTATGTGATTTCTGTCCATATGCTTCCATAAATCAATTAAGCAATAAGCACTTATTAAGCACCAACTATAAGTTAGATACTCTATCAGGCGTAAAATTACAGAGACAAACATGGAATAAACTTTCTTCTCAATTCTGTCTTGCACAGAAATTGATACCAATGTGCTAGGGATATTCCCTTAGTCATTTTCTTCTCTTGGAGATACAAAAGCAGTCCATGAGCTTTCTAGCCTTCTTTCTCCTTTTGCAAGACTGTCCAGACTCTTTTTTTCAGGCCCACATGTTCTGGATGATCCCTCACATGACACTTATCAAGTGCCAATCCTTTTTGGTAAGAGCTACTGCTCACTTAGACCTGCCATGTCTGTTGTCCATCGGATTCACCTAAAGGTTCATAGCTCCTCATCCTTTCAGGGGCCTGAGACTAGCAGCTAGATGACATTACCAGGTTATATTGCTATTTTAAAAGTCTAAGGAAGTGTCCATTGCCTAATAAATTGGGCAACATACATTTTTCATTTCGTTGTTTTCTTCTCATGTGGATTGCTAAAGGCCCATGTAAAAAGAAGCAGCCCAGAACAGTCCCAGCTTATGAACGTGCCTCCAAGACACACTAGCCATGTGATCATGGCCATTATGGAAGTTCTGACTCTAGTGTTTTGTTAAAATGTAGTTAATCAGCTACTTTCTCTATCTCACTTGGTTTCTCTGAGAGTTAAATGAGATACTATTTGTGCTATATAATTATCGATGATTACTTTCTTAAGTGAACTATTAAATATGCAAATAAATAGATTTTATAATAGATCTGTTATAAGCAGACAGACCTTGAATACTTCAGCTTGAGCCCCCACTAGTGTGCTTCTTTCCAAGGTTATCAGCTGATATTCATTGAATCAGCCATTCTTCAGAAGCTTTTAGAATGGGGATTTACTAAAGTAATAGAGGAAGAATAATTGATACAAAATATTTCTCCAAAAATCTGAGACATCCTCTCCTATAAGAATCAATACTCTAAAGGAGAATGGATTTATAATGAGAGAAAATGTGGGAAAGGACTAGTTCACAAGTCTTGTTTCTTTAAAAGTCCTTTCTCTTCATTAGTAGGCCATTCGAGAAGTTCCCTTTAAACATGGTGAATATGTCCATCTATTCTTGGCTTCCAATGTTGCTGAATGCCACCAAGTGATCCTGGTTTACCAGTAGGATAACAATGGGAAGATGACTGCCATCATTGTTCTGGGAAAAATTAGTATGCTGATGAAAATATGGCAAATTCATCATCCTTCAGACCCATTAAAACTGACAAGATACTCTTCCAATCAAAGATGGAGGGGGAGGAAGAAGTCCTGCCACATGCTTGCAGTTCCTTCTTAGGGGGGCTAACTAAAATACTACACTCATATCAATTTCCTCATTTCAGCTTTAAGGCCAGAAGGCATAAAGCTATAACTACATGTCCAGCACCATTTCACTTTGTTAAAAGACTTTCAAATACTTTTAATACTGGGGCTTTTTGATTGAAATGTGTTATTACCTAGCTAATGTATCAGGTTAAAGTGGGATGGGTTGACTTTGACCCCACTATTACACTGTTTGAGGTTAAATTTGCCAGCAGGAGTCACCTCATGGAACGTGCTCAGAATTGCTATTTGTTCTGATTCTGACAAACACATGATATTTTGAGGACTCGATTTTAGACATTACGAAAAGAACTTTACTTTTTTGAGATGAGTGGAAAACCTCCTTGGCCCTTGGTCCTTCCTTGAAAGATCCCTTGAAAGATACTGCAGGTTAGAATGCTATATCTTGATGTTCATCCTTTGTTCTTGAAGAGTTCCCGTGGCTACAGGAGGGTGATGTCTTGACTTGCGGGTGAATTGGATTTGAGACAGAACTATACAAAGTCAGCCTCTCTCTTCCAGAGTCATGACAGTGCAGTAGCAAAACATAGAATAGGACAATTGTCAATGACCTCCGAGGATGCTATGTTAATGACTAAGATGAAGAACTAGTTCAGTCTCTCTCTTTGCTTCATCCTAAGTGGAAAGTAGTATACTTAAAATTCGAGACATTAGTGGGCATTGGAGGATGGACTGAGATCTTGCCATCATGACTCCCAAATCAACTCCACAGAAGGTGTATTTAAGGAATCAAATTTGTTCATGGGTCCCTACAGCCTTATCTACATTCTTTCTAAGGTAGTTGAACATTAGCCTTAGAATGAACGTCTCCAGTTTGGAAACAACCTTGTAGTTTCAAGATGGCCAGAGACCTTGGGTACAATCAGAGGAGCAGTTGAGTCTAGCACGAGCAACAGCAATTGGTTGTGGCAGATGAAAGAATGTTTGCTTGTGGACGTGACTCATAAGGCTCAGGAGAAGTCCAGGTTTGGAGGGGAGTGATAACACAGAGCCGATGTAAAACTTAAAATGCCTTACGTAGCAGGCCAAAAATCAGTTTTACGTTCTGATGATACTTAAGCTGATGGTAACAATAACTTCAAGTTACTAAACCTTGTTTAAACTGTTTAAAATGCATGCTGGGAACCCTTCATGTTTAACATTTCTTTGCATGTAGGAATAAATTACGAGTCCCGTATCTGACTCATATTATACAGAATTTCTTTTTCATTTTCCACTTTTTGAAGAAAACTAAGACATGAGCCATAACTTAAAGCCTGAAGAAAATTATCCGAGTGTGAGGGGAAGAGAAGGGGAAGCTAATGAGCTACAGAGCATGAGCACAGGGGGTCTAGCCTCAGTCTAATTAGAGGCCAGGCTCTATTGGACAGAACTAGAACCAAACCACACACAAACAGAATGGGGAGTGGTAGGAGAATTCCCCAGGCCCTTTGGGCCTAGCAGAGATTCTCAGAGATTAGATTTGTATTTTCCATATATTATTAACATGTGATGCTGCTAGAAATGTAATGAAAAAAATAAGTACCCAAAGTTTAATGAGTTGTTACCTTAGCCAATCATGATTATTTTGCCACAATCAGCACAGTAACACTAAGGATTTGGGGGGTTTGATGGAGCTTTTTTCAAAATCACTCTTGTGTCCCAGATGTGACCTAGATTCTTCCAGAGAAATGAAAGCAGAGAGCATGCTTAGTGGTATACCAACAAACCATGATCTACATCTTGCCAGAAAGAAAGGTTTCAACTATTCTAGGAGCCATTAACTCGTTTTTTGCATCCAGAAACAAAATACCTAATGCCAGCTATTGATGGAAGAATGTAGTGGAAGTTGGAGATCAGAGTCCATTAAAAGAACCCCATCAAAACAAAACAAAAAAAATAGAAATGAGGGGACCTCTCATTTAAAAATTGTCCAAATCTTTATTATTTTGAGACATGAACAATATTCTCAATCGTTCTATACTTCAAGGAGCCATGAGTTCATTTGGGTCTGAACTCCATAGATGCCAGAAGATTCCTCTGTCTTTTAGAATGGGATCTTATGGATCATCGTGATAGAAAAAAAAAGGGGGGGGGAGTTATCTGGAGAACCAAGTCAGTTAATGAGCCTCTAGGGAAGTAGCTACAGAATTTATCTGCAGAACCAAATTTAAATCAATGCTTCCAATTTACTGGGACTCACCTAGTTTGGGGCCCACACAAAGGAATCAATTGGATTTAATGATCACTTAAGCTCCCCTCTCTCTCCTAGTTTTAAATCCTATAATCTATGATGGTATGAGATGAAAGGGGAAAAAACGGAAATACTCTAAATATTTTATATTTGCTTATTTAAAGGATAGGGACGAGGACCTCTGAGATTTGGGTTTAAGCCCTGCCTCTGACACATACTGGTTACATAATCTTGAATCAGTCCTAAGAGTTGCTTAACCAACAGTAGCTGGGAAATTCTAGATTCCTTATCCAAGTGAGGTTAACAAACATTTATAAAGAAAGGCAACAAAACCAATCAAATAAAATATAGTGTCCAGATTAGCTCTCGGGAGGGCCTCAGGATCAGTCAGAGTCAGGATCAGTCAAAGTCCTTGGTCTTTAGGAGGAGAAATGAAGGAGGCAGGCAGGAAAGCCACTCAGCTTGCCAAAGATGAATCCTGGACTCTGGAGTCTGGAGCCTAAGTCCACTCTCCTCATCATACTGTGGCAAAAAAGGCTCTGATCCTTTCCCTCAGCCCTCCAATTCTTGCCTCTGATTACCTCTTCACAACACAATCAGCAAGTGCCAATGATGAGGAGAGCCATCACATCACTGTATATTTATAGAACCATTATCACACCTTGAGTAAGTAATGAATTAGCCTTAAGTGCTCTGCTGTATTAGATTCAAATACACCTTTTCAGAGTTCCAGCCCTCTACAAACAAACAAATATAAAAATTCTGACTTTGCCCTCAGGGAGCTTACAGACTAAGGAGAAGAATCCTGCAAACAACTATACGTAAGCAAGATACAGAGGATATATTGGAAGTAATCAACGGGGAGAGACACTGGTACTAAGGGGATTTCATTAGGTTTCTTGTAGGTGACATTTTAACTGAGAATCCAGAGAAGTCAGAAGGAGATGAGAAGGGAGCCCAGCCTGAAGGAAAGCCAGTGAAAGGAGAGGAGGGTCCTGATTTCACCACCAAAGTTTACTCTCTAACCCCAAGACTCTATTCACTCCAATACACCCCCTCCCACTCATGAGTCAAGACCTTACCCTGACACATTTCCCCCTTCTATTACCCCCGAATCAATTACAGACTCCTCTGCTTCTTTTTTTTTAAGTGTAATTATCTTTTTTTTTATTTATTTAATAGCCTTTTATTTACAGGATTTATACATGGGTAACTTTACAGCATTAACAATTGCCAAACCTCTTGTTCCAATTTTTCACCTCTTACCCCCCCCACCCCCTCCCCTAGATGGCAGGATGACCAGTAGATGTTAAATATATTAAAATATAACTTAGATACACAATAAGTATACATGACCAAAACATTATTTTGCTGTACAAAAAGAATCAGACTCTGAATTATTGTACAATTAGCTTGTGAAGGAAATCAAAAATGCATGTGTGCATAAATATAGGGATTGGGAATTCAATGTAATGGTTTTTAGTCATCTCCCAGAGTTCTTTTTCTGGGCATAGCTAGTTCAGTTCATTACTGCTCCATTAGAAATGATTTGGTTGATCTCGTTGCTGAGGATGGCCTGATCCATCAGAACTGGTCATCATCTAGTATTGTTGTTGAAGTCTATAATGATCTCCTGGTCCTGCTCATTTCACTCAGCATCAGTTCGTGTAAGTCTCTCCAGGCCTTTCTGAAATCATCCTGTTGGTCATTTCTTACAGAACAGTAATATTCCATAATTTTCATATACCACAATTTATTCAGCCATTCTCCAACTGATGGACATCCATTCAGTTTCCAGTTTCTAGCCACTACAAAAAGGGCTGCCACAAACATTCGTGCACATACAGGTCCCTTTCCCTTTATAATCTCTTTGGGATATAATCCCAGTAGTAACACTGCTGGATCAAAGGGTATGCACAGTTTGATAACTTTTTGAGCATAGTTCCAAACTACTCTCCAAAATGGTTGGATTCGTTCACAACTCCACCAACAATGCATCAATGTCCCAGTTTTCCCGCATCCCCTCCAACAATCATCATTATTTTTTCCTGTCATCTTAGCCAATCTGACAGGTGTGTAGTGGTATCTTAGAGTTGTCTTAATTTGCATTTCTCTGATTAATAATGACTTGGAGCATCTTTTCATATGACTAGAAATAGTTTCAATTTCTTCATCTGAGAATTGTCTGTTCATATCCTTTGACCATTTTTCAATTGGAGAATGGCTTGATTTTTTATAAATTAGAGTTAATTCTCTATATATTTTGGAAATGAGGCCTTTATCAGAACCTTTGACTGTAAAAATATTTTCCCAGTTTATTGCTTCCCTTCTAATCTTGTCTGCATTAGTTTTGTTTGTACAAAAACTTTTCAGTTTGGTATAATCGAAATTTTCTATTTTGTGATCAGTAATGATCTCTAGTTCTGCTTTGGTCATAAAGACCTTCCCCTTCCACAGGTCTGAGAGGTAAACTATCCTGTGTTCCTCTAATTTATTAATAATTTCATTCTTTATGCCTAGGTCATGAACCCATTTTGACCTTATCTTGGTGTACGGCGTTAAGTATGGATCAATGCCTAGTTTCTGCCATATTAGTTTCCAATTTTCCCAGCAATTTTTATCAAACAGTAAGTTCTTATCCCAAAAGCTGGGATCTTTGGGTTTGTCAAAGACTAGGTTGCTATATTTGTTGACTGTTTTATCCCTTGAACCTAATCTATTCCACTGATCAACTAATCTATTCCTTAGCCAATACCAAATAGTTTTGGTAACTGCTGCTCTAATATAATT
Source organism: Sarcophilus harrisii (assembly GCF_902635505.1). Taxonomy (NCBI): domain Eukaryota; kingdom Metazoa; phylum Chordata; class Mammalia; order Dasyuromorphia; family Dasyuridae; genus Sarcophilus; species Sarcophilus harrisii. The sequence goes on along the minus strand of NC_045429.1, from coordinate 17,045,544 downwards.
TTAGATCTGGTACAGCTAAGCCACCATCATTTGATTTTTTTTTCATTAATTCCCTTGAAATTCTTGACCTTTTGTTTTTCCATATGAACTTTGTTGTTATTTTTTCTAGGTCATTAAAATAGTTTTTTGGGAGTCTGATTGGTATAGCGCTAAATAAATAGATTAGTTTAGGTAATATTGTCATCTTTATTATATTTGCTCGCCCTATCCAAGAGCATTTAATATTTTTCCAATTGGTTAGATCAGACTTAATTTGTGTGAAAAGTGGTCTGTAATTTTGCTCATAAAGTTTCTGAATTTCCCTTGGCAGATAGATTCCTAAATATTTTATATTATCAGTAGTTACTTTAAATGGAATTTCTCTTTGTAACTCTGACTGTTGGATTTTGTTAGTGATATATAAGAATGCTGATGACTTATGTGGGTTTATTTTATAACCAGCAACTTTGCTAAAGTTGTGGATTATTTCTAATAACTTTTTAGCAGAATCTCTGGGGTTCTCTAAGTATACCATGACTCCTCTGCTTCTGATCCCAATTTCCTTGGTGATCTCTGCACCCCAGTAAAAAGTTTGAGAGAGATCCTGAACCAAATGGCCCCAAGTAGGAATGTCAATAGCACTGGAGGGTAAGGGGACAGTTATTGGTTTTATTCCTTTGAGTTCCTGTCCATTTCCTATTTCTTTTCTATGTCTCTAGTTGGATGGAGGACTGGGCCTGGTGTCAAGATCACCTGAGTTAAATTTAGCCTCAGATATCTCCTTGATGAGTGATCCTGAGTAAGTCACTTAACCTTCGTCTGCCTCAGTTTTCTAATTTGTAAAATGGGACTCATAATAGTGCCTATCTCCCAGGACTGTTGTGAGGATGAGATGAGATGTTGCTAAATTATTTTTGTTTGCTTTTTTGCAAACCCTAAAAAACACTAAGTGTTAACTAATTTTTTTTTCTGGAATATATTGGGTACTATGCTAAACACCATAGACATTATCATATTTAAAATGAGGGTTTAAGTTCAGTCCTGAATAATTTCTAAGAAAGGTGGAATGTCCTACTTATCGCCCGTCTATTTTTAGGTGTCTGACCAAAACAAAAATAAAACAAACAACCAAAAACTTCACATATTGAAGCTCAAAAATAGCTCTTCACAGAGGATTCTAATTCACCTCAGCCTCCACAGTATTTTTAGATAGCTGCATGTTTTACATTTTCTTTCCTAGTTCCCCGAGGATGCCAATAGCAATGACCCTCTTCCATCCTATCTCTTAAAGGAAAAAAAAAAACAAAACTTATTTTTATTTTTTAAAGTCCTTTATTTTCAAAACATATGCATAGATAATTTTCAATATTTCCCCTTGGAAAACTTTGTATTCCAAATTTTTCTCCCTCCTTTCCCTCCACCCTCTCCCCTGGATAGCAGGAAATCCAATATACATTAAACACATGCAATTCCTCTATACAAATTTCCACAATTATCATGCTGCACAAGAAAAGTCAGATCAAAAAGGAAAAAAGGAGAAAGAAAACAAAACACAAAGTACAAAAAGCTGAAAACCTATGTTGTGATCCACACTCAGTTCCCAGAGTCCTCTCTCTGGGTGCAGATGTCTCTCTCCATCACAAGACCATTGGGACTGGCCTGAATCACTTTGCTGCAAAACTTTTTTTATAAAGTTTTTTTTAATCACCCCATTTTTTTTACCCCCATTCCTTTTCTTGTTGGTTTCTGAAATACTAAATTAAAAAAAAAACAAATTAGAGAATCTAAAATTTGAAGAGACTTTAAAAGGTATATTGTGTGTCCAATTTATTCATTTAAATTGCAATCCAGAAAAACTGTGACTTGTTCAGTTTCACATAAGGAGTAAAAGACAGGACAAAGGTTCAAATACAAATGTTTTGACTCCTGATGCAAAATTCCAGATGCATTGTTTCTCTTGCAATTCCTCCTCAGAATGGGTGCAGGTCACCTTCCATTCCCCAAGTTGGCCCATTCTGTCTCAGGATAGCCATTGATCTTTCCAAAGTGTTTTTGTCCCCTTTTAAAACAAATATCCCATTTGAAAGCCTTGGTGATTGGCATATGTCAGATTACAGATGGCTCCAACTCAAAAAGGACCTAAAATGTGATCTTAGAAGGCCTCAGCAATGGAATTTTGGCTCTTAGTATAGGAAAACCCCTGGAAGGAGATGGGAATATGAATAGAAAGTTATTAGCTTCAGGGAGGTCCAAGAGTAGGTGTGTATGTGTGTGTGGGGGTGTCCTGGCAGGAAGAAGGAACAAGGCATCAAGCTAAGTAGGTAGCAGATAATGGGCAATAGTCCAATCCAGTAGGTGGTCTTCCTCAGGAAGGTCTGGCAGGAGACAAAGCCATGAAGAGGAGCTATTCCCTTCCCAGCACAGAGCTGATAAATCCAGTCATCGGTAATTTCAGATTAAAGCTAATAAGAGTTCTCGGAGGCAATATCTCACTTTTTCAAAGTAAGCATCTTTAGTTTTACTGAGTTTCTCCTTTTATAAGATAGAGGTAATAATGGAGGAAAAAAATTATGCACAGGTGAGCATGTTCCTGGGGGAGGGAGGGATGGACAGGTTCCAAGTCATGACTACAAGAAAAACCAGATCCCATGCTGGATCAAGCACTTCCCAAAACAAATCCATGGAACAGAGATGAGCTCAATGGTCCAAAGCTGGAAGGGAGGCTGGCTGGGAGGTACAGGGGAGGTGTGCCAGCATGGAACGGGTAGCACAACATTATGGCAGGATCAGCAAAATTCCTTATATACAAGGTTTCTAACAAAGATTAAGATCTTTCCCCCTACAGCAACCCAGCAGCCACACCCCATTAGGAGCCACCAGAAATTGTGAGCCGAAACCTCAGGGTTCTAATCTTGAGAGAGTCACTTACTCATCCTGCCTCAGTTTTTTTTTTTTTTTTCTAAAATGGGAAGGTTAGAAAAAAAATGATCTATCAAGTTCTTTCCATCTCTAATTCCCATGATCTGAGATCTGGTTACCATCAAATGCCCGACTCTTTTCCTCATGTGGCTCCTCTAGCTGCTAGAGGGGTCCTCAAACTTTTAAATAGGGGGCCAGTTCACTGTCCCTCAGACTGTTAGAGGGCTGGACTATAGTAAAAACAAAAACTTTGTCTTGTGGGCCTTTAAATAAAGCAACTTCATAACCCTGAGTGAGGGGGATGATCCTCCTCAGCTGCCGCATCTGGCCTTTGGGCTGTAGTTTGAGGACCCCTGCTAACAGCTGGGTGGGGTTGGAGTCAGCAAGAACAGAGTTCAGATCCGGCAAGTCACCCACCCTGTTCACAATTTCCTCAACTGCAAAAAGCAGCACCTATCTCCCTAGATTGTTGTGAGAATCAAATGAGGTAATATCTATAAAGTACTTGGCACACAGAAGGCAGTATATAAATGCTTATATCTCTCTCTCCCACTAGACACCCTAGTTCTCAGCTTATTATCCAAATATACAATGTGCAAGACCTCTTCCATTTTTTGATTAAATATTTATGTTTAATATTCTCCCTCCTCTTCCCTAAGTAAAGCCCTTTGTTTCCAGAGGAAGGGAGAACTTTGATATAGGCCAGGAATCAATCGAGGGCTATTTGTGAGAGAGAGGAGAGGAGAGGAGAGGAGAGGAGAGGAGAGGGGAGGAGAGGGGAGGGGAGGGGAGGGGAGGGGAGGGGGAGCTTTTTTTAAAACCTGTGTGTTGAACCCCTTAACAGCAGCATAGTGAAGCCTTTGGGATTCTCAGCATTATACTTTCAAATGCCTCAAGAAAATAAGAGGCTGCCAAAAGCAACCAATTCTATAGAAAGACTAACATCAAAATATTTTAAACATTTGCCTCTTATTTTTTCCATTTCCCCGCCTCTGTCCTGATTCATAATATACTCCATTCATTTTTAGTTCTTGTTCAGGATGCAGTAAAACTTAGCCCATCTTTACCTCAAGACAAAATCCAGACATCAAATAAACAATATTTAATTGTAAGCATTCCTGTTCTCCAAGCTTCTGTGAAATAGAGAAGGAAGAAATGAAAAGAGGATAAATCTATCCAATTCTAGTTCAGCAGGAAATTCTGTCCAGGCAGATCACATCTTTAGCAGGTCAGCAAGGCAGACAAGCCCCAGCTGTTAAGATTCAATTCAGGGAAATAGCACCACCCTTCCCTGGCAATCAGCTGGCATTTAGGCCTATGCCCAGGATTGTGTTAGAGCCAGCTGGAAACTTTTGAGCCCATTGTTAAATACTCAGTGTGAGCATTTACACCTGGGAAATAAGTGGATGCTACAAATCAGAGTCTGATATATTGTTAATCATTTAGACTTTAAAAAGTGATGGAGAAGATGTTAATAATGCAGATTAATCTTAAAAGTGAACTGTGGACCTCTTTTTATAGAAAGTCAAACATTTGCTATCACCATGCTGTACCGCCATTTCTCTCAACCCTCTCTATGGGGATCAAGAGTTCTAGGGCCACACTCTTCCATTTCACAGGTTTTACTTCTTCTTTTTTTTTTTTTTTTAAATATAAGGAGCTACATAAGCCGCCCTTTCTCAAGACCTGTCTCTCATTAAAATTTTCTGGACAGGGTCATGTGGTCACTTCTTATACATTCTAGTAGCACTTCTCTGTATTCTTTGAAATGGCAACTATAATATAGTAAACTTGTATTATTTTTCTTTTTATGTGTTCAATAAATGTTTCTGAAAATGAAATCAGAGGTATCCTGGAAGCCAAATCATTTATGCTCTGAAGAACTGATTGTTAAATTGTCAGAAATTTCAATTTTCTCACCTCAGAAAATGGCACATGCTACAAGTCAGGGCATGCCTCATTATTTTGTTGATTAGTGTTAAGAAAGTAAAGGAGAAAATGTTAATAATGCAAATTTAATTTAAAAGTGAATTCACACATTTTTCCTAGCAAATTTTTAAACATTTATCAGTTCACCCATGAGAATAACTCTTATTTATAGAGTACTGGGAGGTTTATAAAATATTAAACAAATGAAAAACCAAAGATCATTTTTTCCATTCTCTACTAAAGTCTTTATAAATCCTTTGTAATTCTGGGGGAGAAAAAAATCCATTAATAGTGTGTAAGTTCAGTGAACATTGTAAAGATAATGAGCAAAGAACTGTAACCAAGTGTTAATTAAACGAGATAAATTTTCAGCTACTTAATTTTTAAAAAAGGAAGCGGTAAAAGAGGCAAGAGAGTAGAGAGAAAAAAGGAAGGTAGAAAGGAAGGAAAGGGGGAGAGGGAGGGAAGGAAGAAAGAAAAGAAGGAAGAAAAGGAAGCAAAGAAGGGAGGGACAAAGACTTTGGATCAAACTTGAAAAACATCTTATAATACTTTCACCAGTGGCCTAATAACTAGTAACCAAATGGAAACAGGACTTTTTAGTTAAATGACCTCCACTACACTAACTGTCTGAACCTATTTTCCAAGCCTTGGCCCCCTTCTCCCAGTGTTACCTCATCTCCTCCCACCCTGTCTGTTATTTGCCAACTTGTTGCATTTGGTCGTGGAGAATCTTCTGTTTGATTTTTGTTATAGGGCGAATCAGCCCTATACAGAGTTAAGTGACTTAATCAGGATCACATATCATAAGACCAAATTTGAATTCAGGAAGATGTGTGCTGAACACTGTTTAATACTAAGACGGAGTCACCAAGATTATATAAAAGATAGTTCCTGACTTCATGGAACTTATAAACTAGAAAAGGAAAAAAAATTATAAATAGTGATGGGTTTGGAGATAAGAACTCTGAGTTTCAATTTCCTCTTAGATACTATTTGTGTGACCATTGAAAATGACTGGAAGACTGAAAGCCTCAGTTCTTCACCTGCTGAATGGAGCTAATGCTATTTCTATGGACCACCTTATGAGGAAGTTGGTTCTCCCTCAGTGGAGCACGTCAAATAAAAACTAAATCATCAATCCTCTTTTGTCTGAATTATAGAAAGCTTTTTGGTCAATGATGGCTCTTTGGTTTCTTCCAGACTCTGATACTGTGATTCCCTGCATAATCCTTTGTGTGTGAGTTGCAAAACAAACAGCTTCATGAGGTCTTGTCAGTTTAATGATCTCAAATAAGTCTTCAAGACAGAGTTCCCACAACCACCAGCCTCTTGGGCATCAGTAAGCGATAGCTTTGAAAAGCCTGAGACTACATTCAGTTGGTGATTCCTATCTATATCTTTTAAAATTCTTTCTGAAGGAGAAAGAAACAGAAATAGCCTTAATGAACATCAGGGAGAACACACTTAGATTTCATCCTGAATTGCACAACAATGCTCACTTCATTAGCCATATACTCAATTTTCAAGAAGCATCCTAAGGCAATACTGGGAGGACTAGGATAACAGCCCCCAGGCTTTATGTCCCTTCCTTCCTACTTGTCGGGGATAGTCTTGCTGATTCCCCCAATCCAGATGTCCTGTGTTCTCAGGTTTTCTCAACTCTATAAAAATTTCTTCATGAGAAAAGCTTAGATAAACTAAGGTAGAAGTTTCAACACAGCCCACAGCCCACCCAGAATATCTAAACCAGAATAAAATGACATTGTGAACTATTTAGCAAAATTAATAAGAATACAACAAAACACAAATAGTACACTTTAGAATTAAGTCAATATGTAGCCCACAGGGATTTTTATGTTTGGTACCAGCGTTTTATTTTTTTTTTTCCCCAATCATGTCTGATTCTCTGTGATCCCATTTGGAGTTTACTTGGCAAAGATACTTCAATAACTTGCCTCTTCTCCAGCTCAATTTACAGATGAAGAAACTAAGGCAGATGGGGTGAAGTGATTTGCCCAGAATCACACAAGTAGGAAGTATATGAGGCCAAATTTTAATTTAAAAAGACAAGTTTTCCCAGCACCCTATACAGTCTGGTCCACCTAGCTGCCCTTTGTGTGTTTAGTGATCCTCATTTCTTAATCTAATGCTTCTGAACAGCCCATAGGGATATGGACTAAATTTGTAATTTCATTGGTGTGGGCCAGTGTTTCTCCCAATGTTTACACCTTAAACTTCTTACAGCAACAAAAATGTGTAATGAGACCTCAGGGTAATTGAATAAACTACCCACATTACTCATATTATTCTGCAATTATTTAATGCTTAAGATACCATTAAATAATTTTTAGTCCAAATCATTCTGGAAAACTGCCATACAATCCACTAAATGAGAATTAATTTGAACAGGGAACTCTAAAGTGAAGAAATTCCCCGCACGAAGTCAGACCCCCATGTTCTCTACAATATCTATGACTACAGAGTTGCCCAAAGTATAGACAAGGCATGTGACTTGCCCAGTTAGTATGCTCAGAGGATGACTTGAATCTTCCTGGCTGGCTCTTCATCTTTGGCCAAGCACTGTGGTTCTGAGTCAATTCATACTAAAGTGGTAATGACTGAGTAGACCTTCTTCTCTCTTGGAATTATGTGTACTTTAAAAATAGACAAGTATGCATATGTAAGGGGATTTCAGGAAGCACAGAGTCCAGGAACTACTTGAGGTGATAAATGGCCCTTCCCAGCCTCATGAAATTCTATTACATAATAAACTATTCTGTCTTTTTATGAGAGAATCACATAAGATATTGAAGCCATGGGGCTCACACACGTCCTTCCCAGATTTTTACAAGGCTTAAAAAAGGAAAATGAGACAAGCAGCTCATTCTCCTTTCATCCTAAGATCACAAAGGTCAGTTTTATGATATTTAAATCATCTCACAGGCAGCTATTTCCCTGGAAGGCAATAATCATTACTCTTGCTTGTCTAGGCAAAGACTTTGCTCTCTCTCTTTTTTAATGTTGCTAAACAATAATACTTTTCACTATCTGCTTGAAACATTTCAGTTACAAAGGAAACATTTACCAGGGTAATAATTGAAGAAACGGATGTACAAATTGAAATAAACCCCATCATAACAGCAACATGGGATAGGTAAGCCAAGTATTATTATCTCCATTTTATAGGTAAGGAAACTGAGGTTTAGAGAAGCCAGAGAATGTTCCCAAATGACAGAGGTAATTCATGGCTCCTAGGTCTGTCCCTTAAACAATGGTGCCTCTCATGATGTTATTGCTTCAATATGCTCCTAATTATAATCAAAGATTTATTTGACCTGTTAAATTAACATTGAATTATTATAGTTAATAATATTTTATATTTATTCAAAAGCTTCATCTGAGATGATTAAATATTTCTTTAACTAAAATGATGGTTTATAATGAAAGCTACCATTTTCACCCAGACCACTTTCCTCATCTGTTTAAATACATTGACACATCAGGGTGTTGACAGTATCTTTTGGCAAGATACCATGGTCAGACAAAATATCAAGAGTCATATGGGATGAAAAATTATAAGATAATTGAAAAAATATATAATTAAATACTGATTTGATTATGATTAGGAAGACTGTGGGAGGGAATAGTGAAGAGAGTATCTGGTCTGGAGACAAATCTGACTTCAGACACTTACTAGTTGAATGACTCTGAGCAAGGCACTTAATCTCTGCCTCAATTTCCTCATCTGTAAAATGAGCATAATAATAATATCTATCGCCTAGGATTGTTGTGAGGATCAAATAAAATTATATTTGTAATGTACTTATTGCAGTGCCTGGCACATACTAAGTGCTATATTTGTTGCTATTGTTCAGTTGAATTTGCCTCTTTATGATTCCATTAGGGGTTCTGTTGGCAAAGATACTGGAATGGTTTGCCATTTCATTCTCATTTTACAAGTGAGGAAACTGAGGCAAACAGGGCTAACTGACTTGCCCAGGGTTACATAGTTTGTAAGTGTCTAAGGCTGGATTTTAGCTCAGGCAGATGAGTCTTCCTGACTCCAGGATTCAATCCAAAATGGCACCACCTAGGCTTCTCTCAAGTGCTATATAAGTGCTAGCTATAATTGTTATTATAAACAAATATTGATTATTTGAGTCATACCAAGTATCTCAAAAAAATTAGTCTCAGTCTTCCAATGATATTATTTATGATTTATTGCACATAAATAACTTGAGCCAGATTTTATGAATATAAGGATTATTTATCTTTTTATTTCTATGATTACTTTAAGGTCAATAATGTGAGAAATGGAAAGAGGAATTGCTGATCTTCACAAATATAGCTTTCATTTATTTCCAGTTAATATACACATAAAAACTTCATCGGCCTACATTTAATCACAATTTTTCATCTATCCTCATGCTTTCCTAAATAATAATAATATATAAATATTCCCAAGCTAGTGACTTGCAAGCTTTTTGTAGTTTTGATACATATTTCATTTTTATTTACTGCTATCCCTAAGCACACATATGTCATATGTTATATCTTTTCACATATATGAACTTAAAAAATTAGTTTTTAAAATGTTTAATGAATCTCACCTTACCTTTTGAGATAAATGGAGGTATCTCTGTAAATCATAAACTTTGATTTGATTTGGGAAAATAAAAACCTGTAGATCATATAACTGACCACTATGTGTCACTGTTTTATTTCTTTAATCTGATTAAATATATATGCAGAAAGGCTTTGCATAGAAAAAAAAATAGATCAGTCTCTTAAAAGAGTAATCTAATCCATTTCCCCCCTAAAGATAGAAAAAAAAATATTAATATGTCACTGGGGTTGGGAGAGATTGACCATTGTGTTTATTTCACGAATTTAAACACCATTTCATTTGCTTTAATATTCTGAAGATTAAAAAAGGAAAATGAGGTACATTTTTAAATTTAAATTTGTTTTTCATATATTTGAAATCATATAAATTACGCTGATCCATACTGCCAACTTTTAAATTGAATATTCATGATCCTCACTAGTTGTTTTTTTAACAGATAATAGCTGCTCAAAAAAATCTTATTCATTTGACATAGATAGATATTGCAGTATTAAATTACTATAGTTAATCATAGTTTATATTTGTTCAGAAGCTTCTTTTAAGATGACTAAATGTTTGATTAACGGAAAGTGATAATTGTTTCTTTACAGAAAAAGTAAAGCTATCCTTCCCACCTTCACCACGTTCCCTGTTTAAATATGTTTATTAATGTAAATTAAAGGGTTGACAGTCTCTTTTGGCATAGAATCATGTACAGACAGAATACCGAGAGTTACATGGCATGAAAAATTACATAGTCTCTCTGGGGCATCAAATAATCCATCCCATTGTATCTCTATTTTAAGTGATGAAAATCCAGCCCTCATATCTTCTGGTCCCATTATCCATCTTCTTTATGGATCAACTCCCTTTCCAACCTCCTCTTTAAGCCACAATAAAGAAAGGATTTACACACACCAGATGATGGGTATACTGTGATTTTGTGACTGTTCTCCTTGTAGGATTTAGATGTCACTTAGGGGATATATTCATTTCAGGCATTCTTCCCTATTGTACTCCCCTTTTAAAGGTTTTTCTGGCAAGGTGTCTTCAATACTGATTTAGCTATGTCCTACTGATTCCTTTTTAACACTAGTGACAGTAATTTCAATAATTTATTTGCACGAAACTCTGAAATGTGTCCCTTTACCACATTTATGACCTTTTGTGCTGTGAGGCTACATGGCATTATAGGAATTAGGAAGATCTTAGAGTCCTACCTCTAGCACATATTGTCAGTGTGATGGTGGACATGTCACTTATATTTTGAAGAAGGAGCTCACCTCAATTGGTAAAAGGAGTTTCTATACCAATAGAATCCCAGGTACAATTCCTATCCTATTTTCTACTTAAGATTTGTTAGTTCTCTTTTGACACAGACTGGGAAAACTAAGAGCTACACTCTTGGATAAAAATCTAATTAATCTAGCCTAGAGTCCCTTCTCATTAGTAGAGTGGAAACCTAGCAATCTGACCATGTGAGGCCAGTCCCTTCATGATAACCAGAAATAGAAACAATGTAGAATTTCTCATCAACCCTCTCAGAGGCTCCCATATCTACAGGATATCTACAGGACCTATGATTATTTAATCATAAGTCATGTCCTTTCTTCCAGTCCTTAAGACTCTGTACTGGCATATATCCAAATTCAAACACAGATCTAATTGAGAACAAATTACAAACAGATGGGGGAATTGTGAATGGATCCAACCACTCTGGAGAGCAATTTGGAACTGTTATCAAACTGTGCTTACTCTTTGACCCTGCAGTGTTTCTACTGGGTTTATATCCCAAAGAGATCTTAAAAAAGGGAAAGGAGCCCACATGTGCAAAAATTTTTGTGGCAGCCCTTTTTTGTGGTGGCAAGAAACTGGAAACTGAAACAGCCCATGAGTGGGAAATGGCTGAATAAGTTGTGGTATATGAATGTTATGGAATATTATTGTTCTGTAAGAAATGATCATCAGGGTGATTTCAGAGAGGCCTGGGGAAACTTAGAGGAAATCATGCTGAATGACATGGCAGAACTAGATATTCATACACAGCAACAAGAAGATTATATGATGATCAATTTTGATGAATGTGACTCTTTCTAACAATGTGATGCTTGAGGCTAGTTCCAATGATCTTGTGATGAAACAAGCCATCTACATTCAGAGAGAGGACTGTGGGAACTGAACGGGGAATCACCATGTAGCAATTTCACTCTTTTTGTGTGTCTGCTTGCGTTTTGTTTTCTTTCTCATGTTTCCTTTTTGATCTGATTTTTCTTATGCAGCAAGATAATTGTGTGTGTGTGTGTGTATAGGATTTAAAATGTATTTTAACATGTTTAACATATATTGTTATTTTTTTATTGCTATTGTTACCCTTTGCTTATCATGGCTGAAAGAGGAGGTTGGAAAGGGAGTCGATCCATAAAGAAGATGGATAATGGGACCAGGAGATATGAAAAATGGATTTTCATCACTTAAAATAAAGGTACAATGGGATGGATTATTTGATGCCCCAGAGAGACTATGTAATTTCTCACACCATGTAACTCCCTCCTCTAAGGGAGGGAGTGGGAGGAAGAAGGGGACAATTTGGAACACAAGGCTATGCAAAGGTCAGTATTGAAAAATTATACATGCATATGTTTTGAAAATAAAAAAAAAACTTTAATAAAAAAGAGCCAAAACCCCCAATTACAAACAAGAGTAGTAGCTTTTCATATTAAAAAAACATAATATTAATAAATGACATTTCTGCAGTGTTTTATGAATTCAAAGAGCTTTTTTATTATTATCATTAGATGCTAATGGCTCTATAAGTAATAAGTAGGTAGTGGAGATATTAGTTTTCTGTTTTACAGATGAAACAACTAAGCCTGATGGAGATTAACTGCACAAGGATACAGCTAATAAGTAGCACAAACTATGGACTTAGCAAGGAAGATCTAGTAATGGCTTAACATATGTCTTTCTGAAAAAGTATAAGACAAGTTTAATTTGCATTATTTGCATTTTCTCTATCACTTTCTTAATTCTAGACAATTAACAAAACAATACATCAAACCTTGATTTGTTGCATTGTCCAATTTCTGAGGTGAAAATGAAATTTTATCAATTGACTCCTGCAAGTTTATCTGAGCTAATTACAGCGTATCCCCGTGTTCTTAAATTCACAACCTCCCCATTTTATTTTTAGTTTTAATCCATTGCTTTATGAATCATGTTGAGTGAAAAAAAATCAAAATAAAAGGGAAAAAAAGCATGGTAGAGGGAAAAAATAGAAAAAAAGAAGTGAACCTGGCATGAGTTGATTTATATTCAGTCTCCTTAGTTCTTTTTCTGGATGCAAATGGCATTTTCTGTCCAAAGTCTATTGGAATTCCTTTGGATCCCTGAATCACTGAGAAGAATTAAGTCTTTCATAGTTTATCATCACACATTCTTGCTGTTACTGTATATTCCTAATTCTGTTTAATTTGCTCAACATCAGTTTATGTAAATCTTTCCAAGCCTTTCTAAAATCAGCTTATTATTTTTCATAGAACAGTAATATTCCATTATCTCCATATTCCACAGGTTAGTCAGCCATTCCCCAACTGATGGGCATATATTCATTTTCCAACTCTTTGCTACTACAAAAAGAGCTGTTACAAATATTTTTTGCACATGTGGATCCTTTCCCCTTCTTTATGATCTCTTTGGGATATGGCTCCAGTAGAGCCACTGCTCCATCAAAGAGTATGAACAGTTTGATAAGACCTCTGGAAATAGTTCCAAATTACTCTCCAAAATGATTTGATCATTTTACAACTCCCCCCCCCAACAATGTATTAGTGTCCCAGTTTTCCCACCAAGATTTATCATTATCTTTTCCTGTCAACAATCTTAAGCAATCTGAGAGGTGTGTAATGGTACCTCAGAGTTGTTTTAATTTGTATATCTCTAACTGATAGTTATTTAAAGCACTTTTTCATTTAATATAAATGATTTTAATTTCATCATTTAAAAATTATTTGTTCATATCCTTTGGCCATTTATAAATTGGGGAATGACTTGTATTCTTATAAATTTTACATAATTCTTTGTATATTTTAGAAATCAGATCTTTAACACATGTACTGTTATTTTTTCCCCAGATATTTCCTTTTTAATTTTGTTTCTGTTGGCTTTGTGCATTTTTTTTTAAATTTAATGTAATCAAAGTTATCCATTTTGCCTTTCATAATGTTCTCTAGTTCTTCTTTGGTCACAAATTCCTCCCTTCTCCAAAGATCTGATAGGTAAATTATCCCTTGCTCTCCTAATTTGCCTACAGTATTACCTTTTATGCCTAAGTCATGTACCCATTTGACCTTATATTGACATGTATGACATGTAGATCTATGCTGAATTTCCGACATTATTTTCCAGTTTCCCAGCAATTTTTGTCAAATATTGAGTTCTTATTCTAGAAACTGGAGTTTGGGGAGACTATCAAGTACTAAATGACTGTAGGTCTTGATTATTGTATCATATGTATCTAAACTATTCCACTGATCCATCACTCTATTTCTTAGCCAGTACCAAATGGTTTTAATGACTGCTGCTTTATGATATAGGTTCAAGTCTGCTACTGTTAATCCAACACATCAGAGGAAAAAAGAAACAAAATGTACCAACACATCAGAGGAAAAAAAGAAGCAAAATGTACCAACACATTAAACAGAGGGAAAAAAAGAAGCAAAATGTACCAACACATCAAACAGAAGAAAAAAAGAAGTAAAATGTATCAACAGATCAATTGAACAACACATTATATGCAAAATGTGGCAGAAATAGCACATTTTCTCATCACTTCTTTCAGGACACACTTAGTCATTATAGTTATAGAGTATTCAAGATATTCTCTCCTCCAGTCCCTCCTTGTACATTGTTACAATGGTTGGGCATGTTATTTTCCTGGTTTTTATTTCACTTTGTAGCAGTACATATCTCTCAGTCACTGTTCCTTGTAGCGATGGCTGCTAGGTGGCGCCATAGTGCACAGAGTGCACTAGAGTCAGGAAGATTCACCTTTCTGAGTTCGGGTGGTCTCAGACACTGGCTGTGTGACATCTGGCAAGTCACTTCACCCCATCTGCCTCCGTTTTCTCATCTGTGAAGTGAGCTGGATGAGGAAATCTCAAATGGAATCATCAAGAATCAGACATGACTGAAAATCTCTGAACAACAAATTTCTTGCATCATAGTCACAATAAACTGTTTAACCAGTCCCCCATTGGATAAACATCTATTTTGTGTTCTGGTCTTTACTATAAATATTGTGGTGGACATGGGGTCTTTCTGCTTTTGACATCCTCTGCTTTCTCTTTGAATCCTCAGAGCTTACAGTTCCCGACACATAGAAAATGTTTAATAAATGCTCATTGACTGATCCTCAAGATATTTGCCCATCAGTGGAACTTCTGGGTCAAGGGTTATGGCTATTTTAGTCAGTGCTTTAACATAATTATAGGTTGATTTCTAGAATGTTTGGACTAAATCCCAGCACCTTCAACACTGACTATTCCTACCTTTTGCCATCTCTGCCAATTTACTGAGTGTGAGATAAAATTTCAGAGATACTTTGATTTGAGTTGCTCTTATTTTTAGCAACGTGATTCAGACTTTCATGTGGTTTTTAATTGTTCATAATTATCTTTTTTTCAAGAACTATTTGTTCATATTTCTTGTTAACTTATTAGAGTTGCGATTTTTATACTTGCATAGAAGTATCAGAAATACTTGACAGCTTCTTCCCTTACCCTAGCTGCTCAGGTGTTTTTCTTGAAAGAATTTAGCCACATTATGCATAAAGGAGATAAATCAGAGGATTTCCTAATTAAACCTGGGCGTATTCCTAAATAACTTGATACCCATATACAAAGAATTAATTAAATGACCATATAATAGAGTGTGAACAAGCTGATAGCATTACAAATTGGTCATGATGATTAAAACAACACATTGGTTAGCTGAGCTTTAACCATATCTTTTTTACTTTGGAAAAAAAGTAAGATGGACCCTTTTTGAAGTGATAAGCTCTGCAGACAGAGTCAGCACCATAGTCAGGAGAATAACCATAAGTGGTCTTCCTTCTCTGTTAGAGCTTGAGGCCCTAAAGCAATGCAACCAGATTCTCATTTGACAAACATCAAATTCTTCATGACAACAAAAACATTATATTAATAAATGGCATTTCTGTAGTTTTCATAAAGGGAACTCAAGAATATTTTTTCTTGGGTCCTAATCTTTTGGGTAAAACAATGGTGGAGGCACTGAATTCCCTACATAGCATGGTCCCAGAATCTATCCTGTTAGCAGAGAAAGATGGTTTCTGGCAGAGTTATATCTTTGAGTGTTCTCTTATGGGTAACTGCAATTCTGGAAGTTCCTGTGATCAAGACTGATATTCTAGAGAGAGAAAATATTTCATGATATATCCCACTCCTTAGAGAAGGTAGAACCAGCTTTGTACTTAGAATAAAAAGTCACTGAGAATTTCAGGAGAGATTCTGGCCCAGTAACAATCAGAAGAGCAATTCTTGACAGATTGCAGAGATGAGATCAGCAGACGCTGTTATAGATCTACAACACTGGAAGCCCGAGTTGCCTTAAGGATGCTTAATAAGTGCTTGTTGCTTGATTGACTGATTGAATGAATGTGATGTTTTCCTTAAGTAATACAAGATTACATCCACTTTTTTGGCTGCATCCCTCAGATTATTCATTATACAAATTTCATTCTACTCATGTCTTCTCTGTGCCATATTTGGGAGGTTAATTATTTAAAATTTAAATACAAGATTTATGCATTTCTCCTTACATTTCATCTTACTAGATTAAACCCAATATTTTAGCCTTTTGGTATCTTTGAATTCTGATTGTTATCTAGTGTGTTGGCTTTCTTTCTCTGCTTTGACATCTTCAAATAAAGTAACATGTATGTACATAGATTATATGTATGTGCATATATTATATATACATATACATATGGGGAAGGAGAGAAAGATAAAGATTTTTTTTTTTTTTTTTGCTGAGGCAATTGGGGTTAAGTGACTTGCCCAGGGTCACACAAATAGGAAGTGTTAAGTGTCTGAGGCCAAATTTGAACTTAGGTCTTCCTGATTTTAGGGCTAGTGCTCTATCTACTGCACTACCTAGCTGTCCCAAGAGAGAGAAAATTGAGAGCACTGTGATAGAAAGTGATTAATTGTGAGAATCAAGTGAACTAGATCTACTCCATCTTATGATTCAATTCTGGAACTAGCTCAGTCCCTTTTCTGTTCAATTATGGATCTAGTTCAAATTCTGTCTCATGAGAAAACTTTATTCAATTGTGAGAATTGGGGAGAAGAACCTTTTTGTATTGTTTGAACCTATCTCTACGTGGCTGGAAAGATATATTGCACTTCCTTGTTTAAAGACTCTTAATCATGGCCATAAGTTATGCTGACCAGAAATCTAGTAAGATCCAAAGATTAATACAAAGGTTTTTCTCACAAATATACATCTCAAGTAACATGTCTCATCTGTACACTGACACCATTCTTTTCAATCCATTATTATTTCCATGTTCCTTTGATTATTGAAAGATATTTGGGGAGAGTAGGATACCTCATTTTCCTGAATTCAGGGAATTACACTTATTCATTCTTCCCCTCTCATGTCCCCAATCTTTCATTCAATTAGAAACCAGATCATCTAATGGTGTACTTTTTCTTTTAAATCATTAGTCTTAGTTGATTGTTTTTAATGTATAAAAATCTGTCTCCAGCTGTATTCAGGGTCTAGCTTTAAACTGAGCAAGGGGCTTGGTCCTGATTTGTTGGGCAATTGTTATGCATGGCTTAATAAATCAATGTACTCAGAAGAGCAAACCATCTCATGTTTCATTCGCTTCTCTCTCTCTCTCTCTCTCTCTCTCTCTCTCTCTCTCTCTCTCTCTCCCCTCCCCCCATAAAAATACATACACATATATATGTGTACATGTGTATCTCAATATATATAGATAGATAGATATACATATATATCTTTAATAAAAGTCTTCTTCCTGTGATACTCTTTGAATATGAACTGCGAATCACTGTGGTTTCTAGAAAATTGACACTTTGGATTAAATCTAATAAGATGAACTTTGGCAGGGATAATTGCAAAAAGGCTTACACTTGGATTCAAAAGTTTCATTCACAAATATAAGAGGTGAGAGGTTGTCACTATTGTCTGTCCTGTTTCAAGGAAGAGCAATGATATCACAAGTGATGTCTTGACTAATACATGAACTAGAATTAAATGAGTATAATCATCAGATTCACTCTGTCTTCCAGTCTTCAAAATCCAGTGGTGAGACAAAAGTCAAGACAACTATCAATGGGCTGGGATGCAGTGGACGACCTTGGCAAATTCAGTACCTGACCAAGGCCTAGGTGCTGCCTCGATGTCCATTGAACAAATTGTTCTCATCTGCCCATTCTGCAACAGGAGGTCTTCATGTGCTTGGTCTAGAAATCTCCCAACTCACCAAGAATGAGAGGTGAGGGCTTCACTTTGACCAAATCTGCCTCAGTGTCCTTAATTGTAAAATGGGATAAAATAGAACCTACCCCTTAGGGTTGCTGTAAGGGTCAACCAATGTTTATTAAGAATCTACTGTGTTGCATTTTTGATTTCCTTCACAAGCTAATTGTACAATAATTCAGAGTCTGATTCTTTTTGTACAGCAAAATAATGTTTTGGTCATGTATACTTATTGTGTATATAAGTTATATTTTAATATATTTAACATCTACTGGTCATCCTGCCATCTAGGGGAGGGGGTGGGGGTGAGGGTAAGAGGCGAAAAATTGGAACAAGAGGTTTGGCAATTGTTAATCCTGTAAAGTTACCCATGTATATATCCTGTAAATAAAAGGCTATTAAATAAAAAAAAAAAAAAAAAAAAAAAAGAATCTACTGTGTACCAGACACTGTACTAAACACTGAATTCAATGACACAATATTTGTAAGGCAGTAACTGATACACAGGAGACCTTACATAAATACTCATTATTATTAATTATTACATATAAATTATATATAAATAAATAATATATAAAAAGTCTTTTTATTCTGATGCCTCATTTTGGCATAGACTCTCTTGGCTTTTTGGAGATTAAAGGAATGGAAGCTCTAATGTTAGCTGTTAAAAATTCTGGGTCTGGGTTCAGTGAGGGGGTGGCCCTTCCTGGCCCTCCTATGCTTGCCAGGTGAGAAACATAAAGCTTGGGGCAGAGTGGGGCACTGGCCACTACCAACCACATGATGTTGATTATGTTTTGTTTTTCAATCACAGCAATTCAGAAAGAAATATTGAGATAGTCAATGGTGGAGGAGATACTCCGACTCTATTGGTGAAATCATGGCTTCAAGCATTGTAAATACACTTCGAGAGCATATATAGCTCCATAGCATCCAAAACAATCCTATGTCAATAATTATCCAAATATCCTGAAATCCTTTTCTTACACCCCAGACATCAATAACCATTTATTAGATACCTACTAGATGTAAATCAACAAAGAGAGAAAAAGTAGCCATGACACACATCTTACTATTAAAGAATGAATTATGATGTTATAGGGAAGGTAAAGGAACAAATAACAGTGAGATCAGTGTAAAAAAGGAAAGGGGAATTTTCATAAAAATGTATCCATGTGAGAGAGAGGGAGAGGGAGAGGGTGTATGTCAATGGGTGAGTGTGAGTATATTGTGAAGACATGTGTGTGCTGAGTGTTTGTGATTGTGAGTGTGTGTATGTGACAGCATGGAAGTGTAAATTCAAATAAAATGAAAGTAGTGGAAGAGTATATGGATGTGTGGGAATGTGTATATGCTTGTGATGGTTAGTGTGTGTGTAAAAAGGGATTCAAGTGTGGGAGTATGTGAGTGGAAGGTGTTGAAAGAAGAAGTGGGTGTGTATGTATGTGTATAGTGTATATATGCGGAGGAGGTGGGGGGTGAAGCATGTGTATAGGTGTGGGGAGATGGGGAAGGATCCATTGAAGATGTAGCATCTGAATTGAGCCTGAAGAAAGGGGGAACCTTCAAAAGAGAGATGGTGTTGAACAGTAGCGGGGAGTTCATTTGGGGTCTGTGCAAAGGCATGTGAATATTGGAACAAAGGAACAGATTGGGGATTCTTGAATAGCATAGTTGGACTATAAGATGGGACACATGAGAAAGACTATAAATAAGACAGCCCAGATCAGCTGGAGGCAGGTTACATAGAGCCTTGAATGTGAAAGACCTGCATTCAGATTAATCTTAATAGGTGTATGACTGGGCAAGTCACTTAACCTCTGTTTTCTGTAACCCCCTCATCTGTAAAAAAGGGAGACACAGAAAAGTGTCCCAACAGCCTAGAATGGGATAAAGTAAGTAGATATCTGGGAGGAGAACATGGCCAAAATCAAATGCTTCCCAGAGATGCTTAAAAAGGATGATGATTGAGGAAGAAAGGGCTAGCACATTAAGACTTGATCAATGGTAACTTTGAATAGTTACAGTCAAGAACAATAAAGGATAAGGAAGGGGATGAGAACCAGACAGAGGATTGTTGTGGGCTACCTTTAACTAAAATAGGAAAGTTTGGAAGAAGAAAGTTTGGTTGGATTGAGGGGAAATAGGATGTAATTGCAACCAGGCTTGCTAACAAAAAATACACGTGCTATCCTTGTGTTATTCACTGTCACTAAAAACATGAGGGTGTGTATATGTGTGTGTGTGTGTGTGTGTGTGTGTGTGTGTGTGTTTACTCTGTGGTTCTTCCTTGAAGTATATAATACCCCCACTCTAAGGGGGGCCTAAGGCATTGCATAAAATGATAGGGGACAGGAGGTACCTGGGGTTGAGTTAGATTACAACCATCCCCAAGTGGCCTATAACTAAGGGGAGCCCCACAGAAGGTATTGATGGAATGGGAGAAATAGTACAGTCATATTGGTATGACACTGAATGCAACTCAACTTCTCAACTTGCACACACCCCAAAAGAACAAGCCACAGCTTTCTTGGAGTCATTCCATGGCTTCCACTTTGGAGACCACTGGTCTGTTTTTGTTCATCCTTTGTTTTCAAAGAGGGACAATAACATCATGAAGATGATTCTTGACTTGTGGTTTTAAGTGAGATTTAAGTGAGAAAGAGCTGCACAAAGTTGTCAGCCTCACTCTCTCTTCAGAGTAATGGAAGTCTAGTGGTAAGATAAAAGTCAATACCATTGGTCTAGAGAAGCAATACCAAACACCAATGTCATTGGTGTTTGTTAAACTGAAATGCTGGCTTTCCTCATATAAGAGCCATGTCTGAGGTTACCACACTAGTATTAAGACTTCCCTTAAAGAGGGATTTTTATATTATATGTGGATAGACTACTATAGTATATTTTATATTAATTGGCACACATTCTCTGGATACAGTATATTAAACACTAGAGTCATGGTGGAAAGAAACAGAGTAGAAATAAGGTGAGCTTTTTTTTCCCCTGAGGCAATTGGAGTTAAGTGACTTGCCCAGGGTCAAATAGCTAGGGTGATCTACTTTTTTATCCTATTTCCAATATGAACTCATATGATTTCAAACTTTTCTAAGTATTATCTTCCTCATCTCTAAAGTAGAAACGCCACCTGCACTGCCAATCTCACATGGCTGTCATGAGGATCAGTTGAGAGAATGTAGGCAGCCCCAGAGTGGAGAAAATCATTCTCTAGGAGAAGAGAATGTAAATCTTTTTCAAATGTTTCAGAGAGGTAAGTGAGGATGACAACTGGGAAAAGCCGCCACATCTGGCAACTAAAAAATCACATTGAAGATACATTTTGCAGAATATAAAGTTGCATATAAATGTGAGCTATTATTATTTTATATCTGACTTGATACAATAACTCTGTAGGTAAGGTGATAAGATTACTCCCATTTTATAGATCAGGGAACTGAGCCTGATGAGATTTATAATCAAAAATCATGGAGCCGTAGAAGGAATGAAAAAATAATATATGCCATTTGCATATTCTAGGGCAGTGGTTCTCAAACTTTTGTTTTCAGTATCTTTATCCTATTAAAACTTATTAAGGATCTCTCCAAAGCGTTTTTGTTTATCTGGATTATATTTATAGACATTTACCATAATGGAAATAAAAACTATTTTTGAATTTGTAGACCCTCTAAAAGGGTTTGAGAGACCCCCAGGGTTCTCTAGACCATACTTTGAGAACCACTGTTCTAGGGCTTTTAAAGTACTGTCCAAACATTGAGTAGGACTAAACTTTTGGAGCAAGAATATTTGAATCAATTATCTCAGAAATTTCCCAGCTCTATGATTTTTTGACTATAAGTCCTATCAGGCTCACTCTTTTCTTTTTTTTCCTTTCTTCCTTCCTTTCTTTCTCCCTTCTTCCTGCTTTCTTTCCTTTCCTTCCTTCCTTCCTTTGTTTTTATCTTCCTCTCCCTTCTTCCCTTCCTCTCTATCTCTCTTTCTTCTTCCGTTTTTCTTTTTCTCTCCCCCTTTCTTCCTTCCATTCCTTCATTTCACTCCTTCCTTTCTTTCCTTTTTTCTTTCCTTTCTTTTCTTTCTATTTTAAGTGACTTGCTCAGGATCACCTCACTAGTAAGTACCTGAAATTGGATTTGAACTCAGGCCTTAATGTCAATGCTGGTGCTTAATCTCCTGCATCATCTAGTTGTATTACTTCTCAGAAAGAAATTCATTCCATATCTCAATCATGTTTAAGGAAGCTATCAGGATGTGGAAACAATCTGGGGAATGAAATAAAGGATGGAAAATAGAGCATGAAAAAGCAGGCAGAAAGAATGCATTAGGAACAGAGGGCAGCATTAACTAAAGAAATTCAGTATTGGAATCTACTGCTAAATGTTCTCAAGATCTCAAGAGAGATCAAAATGGAAAGACAGAGACAGAAATGAAAAAAACAAAATTATACACATGGAATAAACAGAAAGAGTTAAATCATATTTATTTTGACATATGTGGATAATAGCACCAAGGACAGAGATTTCTACCTGGACTGGATTTGAAATCTAGCCTCAGGCATTTACATGGGAGGCAAAGCAAGTCTAAATCTAACCTCTGTTTCCTCATCTGTAAAATGGGGACAATAAGAGAATTTGCCACAGAGAACTGGTTCGAGGATAAAATAAAATGCTAGTAAAATATTTTGCAAACCTTAGTGGGATATATCAATACTAGCTATAATTAATATGATTATTATCTCTCTTTTTTTTTTTAAGCCTATGGGCTGTGAGAGTGTTATGGGAGGAAGGCAACAGTAGAAAAAAAAAAAACAGTATCATAGACTCAGAGCTAGAAGAAATCTTAGAGATAAGCAAATCATCCAACCTCTCATTATGCAAATGAGAAAATGAGGAAGAACTCTCAAGATATTCCCAAAGGTCATACGTCTGACTTCATATGTCCCAGGCTTTTTCCACAGATCCACATCAACATCCTCACTTACCCAATAAATTACTGAGAAGCTTTTCAAGTGATTCTATTTTTCAACCTCTGAATGCTGTGGAAATATCCCTCCACCTCCACCATTCAGTAAAAACCCTGAGAGTGCTATAGACTCATATTAGCTCCACAGCTGGAAGGGACTTCTCCAGGCCTTCCCCAGTACATTGGAGCAAACCCCAGCCTAAGGAATTTGTTTTCATTTTCATAACTTCTCCAGGTCACAGAGGTGGATACGTGACTGACACTTAATGTTTGTTAGATTTATTGGATTGAAATTTTCATCATGCTTTCTTACCTTCCTAGACTGATGAAAAAATTAGGTGACTCAGATGGGCTGCCCCACTGGGGTCACAAAAGAAGGCAGAAGCAACCCCTACTGTGTGCCAGGTGTTGTGCTGAGTGCTGGGGACACAGAGGCAGAAGCAGCCCCTACTGTGTGCCAGGCACTGGACTGCCCCACTGGGGTCACAAAAGAAGGCAGAAGCAGCCCTACTGTGTGCCAGGCGCTGGGCTGCCCCACTGGGGTCACAAAAGAAGGCAGAAGCAGCCCCTACTGTGTGCCAGGTGTTGTGCTGAGTGCTGGGGACACAGAGGCAGAAGTAGCCCTACTGTGTGCCAGGAACTGGGCTGCAGCACTCAGGTCTGCACTCAAGGAGCTCACAGTCTAACCGGGGAGAACTCAAGCCAAATACCTGGTGCCAACAAGACGTGGGTAGGATCCATTGGAGAAGAGGAAGAAAGAAGGCAGGCTCTTCAGGTGGTGAAGGTAGCTCTCGGGAGGTCCTGCCCCCGCCTCCGCCCCCGCCTCCGCCCCCGCCCACAGGTCATAAACCCGCCCCGCCCCTCGCTACGTTCATTGGCCAGGACATCGAGCGGGCGTGCCCAGTCCCGGGCTCCGCCTCCTCGCCCACGCCCCTCCTTTCCCTTTTCCCTCCCCTCCCCCTTCAGGTGGCGCGGGCGGGCACGCGACACCTTCCTTGTAACTGCTGAGGGAGGACGGTTTAGCTCGCTCTCTGGGGGTGCTTCGAGGGCCGAGGAAGCCGCGCGGGCGGGCCGCGCGGAGGAGGGAAGCGCGGGGCTGGACGAGCTAGGCGGGGTCTGCGGCGGGCGGGAGGACGGAGGGGCGGGGACGGGGTCTTCGACGGGCGCGGGGCGGGGCCATTGGGGGCGAACAGAGGCGGGGCCCGGGGCGGGAGGGCGGGAGGCGGGGCCTGCTGGGGGCGGGGGCGGGGCGGGGCCTGCGGCGGGCGCGCGCGGGCGCGCGGGGGCGCGCCGGGCTGACACCGCCTACGTAGCCCGCGCTCGTCTCGCGCCTGAGCCGGCGGCCGAGGCGCCTGGCTCCCCAAGCTCCGAGAGCCAGTGCCGGCCGTCGTGGACGCGGGCTCCGGGCTCCGACGGCGGAGGAAGGAGGCGGCGGCGGAGGCCACGGCCACGGTCATGGAGGGGCAGCAGCTGTCCCCGCAGCCCCAGCTCCAGCTCTGCGACAGCCTCATGATCTGGGTGAGCGGGGGGAGGGGAGGCGGGGGACCGGAGGATGCGGAGAGAGGGGCGCGCCGGACCGTGGCCCCCGGCCCCCTCCGCGGACGCACGCGTGTCAGCTGCGCCGGGGGAAAGTGGGGCCCGGGGCCGGCACGCCCCCGGCCGCGACCCGGCCTCGGGGCCACCTGTGCCTGGGACTCCCCTGGAGCTCAGCCGGCCGCCCTCTGCGTGCCTCCGGGAGCCCGGGCAGCACGCGAGGGACGGGCCCGGGGCGCGCCCCCTTCCCGCCCGCGAACGTGACCTTGGCCGGCTCCTGCGAGCTTTCTCCGGGAGTGCGGGTCCGCCGCAGCCTGGGCCCGGGGCCCCCGAAAGGCCCCGGGGCTCCGCGGTGACTGGCGGGCGCTCCCTCCCCCAGCCGACCCTCTCGCGGCTGCCCTCCGGCTTCGAACCGAGCTGGGGATGTACGCCCGCAGGTGGAGGCACACGTGTGCGCGCGCACGCACGCGCGCGCGCGCCCTGTGCGAGTCGGAGGGGCCCCGACCCTGGGCACGGCGGTGGGACGAGAGCCCGGGCGGCCCGGAGCGCCTCGGAGGCGGCGTTCCCCGGGTTCGCGGGTGTCCCAGGGCAGGGCTTGTGGGTGTGGCCGCAGGTGTCCCGGCTCCCGGAGGTGCCCGCCTCTCCCGGCCCGGGCGCGTTGCAGAGTGGCCCACAAGGGCACCCAGAGACCCCGGAAGGGGGAGGTGGGGACAGGGTCTCAAAATACATAACATTTCCGTATTAAACTGAGATTTTAATCATTTTGTTCAAAAAGAAGCGACGTGTATAAAGTTTCTGGGTTACAATTAGCAAGCCATTGAACTATCATAATCACCTGGTAAATCAACATGTGAATTTAGAAATGGTAGTCATCATCATCATCTTTGTACATGTATTGTGTTGCCTAGAAATAGAATTAAAGGCTGTAATCTATTATATTGTTACATTGTACCTACTCCCGACAAAGGTAGGGAATTTAGGTCTTTATGATGTCATTGGGACATGTGTGCTCATCTTCTGTAACTGTATTTTAAGATTTTGAAATAGTGTTAGTTCTATAGCACCCAGCAACTGTGTTTGAATGTCTGCTCTGTGTAAGGCACTCACTTAGCAGCCCTGAAATAAGCCTTCAGGAAAGCCAGTATTATTATATATTCATACAGATATGTATATACGTGCATATAGAGAGCACAGACATATGTTATATGTGTGTACGTGCATTTATACATGTGTATGTGTGTGTGTGTATATTACAACGCCAGGCAGAATGTAATAATTATAGCAATAGTCTTCTATAGAAGATATAAAACATATTTATGTATGTGCATGTGTATATATGTGTATGAAATTCAGCACTAGTCAGTAAGTAATAATTATTTTAAGAATGTTCAAAATGTTACCAGGATTCTTAAGAAGGAACTTTAAATCTTGGTTCTTGAGGAGGTAGCATTTTAACTCGGGACTAGGTTGAATTTAGAGCGAGGTTTTAGCAATTTTTGAGAGAGGAAACTCCCAGGTAAAGAGACTCCCTCCCTCTAGCAGTGTTAGTCATTCAGTCAGCAAGTATTTATTAAGTCCTTATTATGTGCCAGACCCTTTCCCAAGCTTGGTGAAATACAATGAGAGAAAAAAACAGTCTTTGTTATCAAGGAGTTTATATTCTAAGGATTAGCCTACATTCAGGTAATTTTGTGCATACAAGATACATCCTAATGGAAAAATGTCAGGGCATAAAAGTACTAGCAGTTGGGGGTAGGGAGTGGCAGACTGGGAAAATCTTCTGAAAAGGTGGAACCTTTTCACACCTAATTCTCTACTTTTGTCGGGAGTAAGTACAATGTAACGATATAATAGATCATAGCCTTTAATTTTATTTCTAGTCGACAACATTCTTGGAACACAGAGGCTGATGTGAGGAGGAAGAGAACAATCAGCACTAAGAGACAAAGTGACCTGTTCCAGGAAATCCAAGCAGGCCAGTATAACTGGATTGGAGAGCAGATGGTAGAGGTGGAGAGTACAGGTGTTTAGTGCTAAACAGAACTTTTATGTGTTTTGATCCTGAAAGTAATAAGGAAACGAGTAGACTTTATTGAATATTGAATGAGGGTGGAGTTATATTTTGGCTCCTAAGATGAGATGGATTGCAGTGGGTAGAGAGACTTGAGACAAGGAGGTCAATCAGAAAGCATTTATAATAAGTAATTCAGGCACAAGTAGATGTGAAAGGTAGAAGGTGTGAGCAGAACCTTGGCAATGGATTGATTGACTGGACAGGGGTTAGTGTTAAGAGCTGAGGATGGGGCTTCTTTTCTAACTATGGTCTGAGAGAGTTGCCTAGAGCACAGAGAGGCTAATATATATATTTCCTGAGGGCAATTCTCATTTTCAAAGGCTCCAAGGCCAGTTTTGTAAAGAGCACTCTGCCATGATACTGCTCTGATAGGATTTAGAGAGGCAGAACTGTAACTCGCTTTTGGAGTAATGGCAAGTGTTGGCTGAAATGAGGACTCTATCAGGGACTAACAGGAGGTAAGCCTGAGGAGGTCCAGAGTTAGGGATGTTTTAGATTAGATTAGAGGGGGTGCTTTACTCTTCTAAGACTGACTAGATAGCAGTGTTCACAGAGCTAGAGGGGACCCATGCAAGAATATTTATTGAGCTAAACTGACAACCTCACGTCCTTTTCAACTGAATTGTTGTCTAGTTCCCTTTCACCTCAATCTTTGTGAATATGATGATTTTTAACTGCAGCAGAAGACAGATTTGTCCCAGCGTCCAGGGCCTGTTGAATTTTTTTTTTAAACTCTTAATTGCCCTTCAGTGTGGCAGTAGCCTCTCCCAAGTCTGTCTTCTGCACGGGTCATGACTATAACAGAATGCTTATGAGGAGGGGGCCAGGAGCAAAGCACCTAACCTAGTCATGACATAGCATAGATGTAGGTCATAGTGTTGGCGTTTAGCATTTGAAAGGAGCAGAAAGGAAAAGAAAAGCAAAAAATGACTCCAAAGTTTTGACTTTGGGTGGCTAGAAGAATGATGGTATTATTAATAGAAATAAAGAAGTCTGGAGGAAGAGCAGGTTTGGGTGGGGATGTGGACTGAACAGGAAGAAGAGTTTGGAGATATTTGGTTGTAGAGTTTGAGATACTAGTGGGACACGATGATGTATATCAGGCACTCCTAGATACATTAGAGCCCAGGTCAGAGCCTGGGAAAGAGCTTAGAGCTCAGAACTTGTGTGTGTGTGTACACACACATATATATGTGCATGCATCTGGCAAGCATGTACTCATACATTTGTGTGTATACTCATATATGTTGTTTTTATATGTGTGTATATATATATATATATATATATATACCTACTTCCACATGCATGTATGTATATACACACATATATTCACATTCATTTAGATGTCAAAGAAAGAGGATAATGGAAATAATGGGAACAGTTGATCTCTGAGAAAAAATCCTTATAGACAGAAGAACCGGCAGCACCAAGGACAGAATTCTAGGCCTCAAATGGATTGAGTGAGAGAACAGAATCCCACTGGGACCCTGAAGACTGAACAGGTGGTCTCTAGTGAGGATACCCACTGGTTGAAGTGTACCAGGGGCCTGGTAGGGGAGCTGCCAATTAGGTGTGGACTAGTGAGAAGGAAAGAGATTAGAAGCAACTTTTGGCAGTCTTGATAATTTACTTGAAATGTTATCTTAGAAAAACGCAAGTAAGCTAAATTCCCAGGACTTGATTGTCATTTGCCTGGCCACTGGGATTAGTAGAGGGCCTCCTTTGTGGCCCTGTTAGGATCTCTGTTATTTTTGGGTCACAGGCTAAAGAGGCTTTGCTCTTAAATCTCATTGTTAAGGAATAAGTACAAAGAAGGCTGCTCCCTCCTTCCCTGTCTTTCCCCCTTCCAGTTTTTTAATTCATCTACTGCACTTGGTTATATAATTTCAATTTGCCCAAATGAAATTACATTTTACTCTTATCTAATTTATTTTGTATCTAAATTAAACTCTGCCAAGAGGCACTTCTGTCTTATATGACTGTCAGGAGGAGAAATTGACCTCAATATGGACATTGTGGGCATTAAAACGGATTCTTTGAAATGGCTTATAATATTTTACATAATATCATACCAAAATGTTTTTTTTTTAAAACAGGTTTCAGAAAATAGTACATTAATGAGGTTGATATATAAGTTCTGTTCCGTTGACCCCTAGAGGACTGCTGAATCTGTCCAACAGGGTTTATGGCTAATAAGCCTTTTCCACTTTTATCTGCAGTATCATTTTCAGATTCAGTCATAATTGTAGTGAGAAGATGTAGTGAGCAGAATCGGACAACTGGGCGATGGAGTGGATAGCTCCACTTGGTCTCTGCAATTCTGCTTCAGACAATCACTTATTCTCAGCCTCACTTTCCTTGTTTGTTATAAAGGAGTAATAGCACTTGCCTCAAAGAATAAGGATAACTTGCAAAGTGCTTTGCAAACCTAAAAATCACCTATAAATGCTAGCTCTTTATTCTAGCTTAACAATAACAGTCCATTCTCAAAAAAACAAGAAGTCACTAGAGGAAGCTAAGATGGCAGTGGGATTTTCACAAGAGTTTGGAAGGTGGTAAACTGAGGAATTTGAGCCTTAGCCAAAAGATCATTTGAGCTGGAGGAGGTGGGAGAGTGGATACCCTGAAAGGAGATATCATCCTTGTTTTTGAAAAGGAATTGGGATCAGATGAACAGGAATGGGGGTCAGAAGTGAAATGTAAATTTGGGAAGAAAGTCTTGCCAGACTAAAGGGGGGTCATGCTGACATTTCTCTGGCAGCCAGTTATTACAGATTTTTTTTTAAGGAGTTGTCCATTTCTCCCTTTAATCATTTTGCTGTAAAATTTAATTTTTTCATCTGATAGCGATCGACCAGTAAAGTCCCCTCTACTTCCCAGTTCTACATATAGAACAATATCCATATGAATAATGCCAAATTGAAATGGAGCAATAATAAAGAATGAATACAAAATGGAAGCCACCCTCCCTTACTCTTGATTTCTCATGCCCTCAGGAAGTTTTACAAGGGCCCTGTTACAGGTTAACTAGCCTCAGGCTAGCCCTGGCTTTGGGCCAGTTGTGGGAGAATGGGCATCTTGTCAGACTGCCTTTCCTTCTTATTTTCAGAACTAAATGACATACTTTGCAAACAGTTTTAGACTTGAAGTTTCTAGCCTTCGGCATGTCATAAGGTGGTAATGTGTGAGAAGAATTTTAAAGTCACAGATGGAGAGGAAAGGGACCTACTTCTTCAAAAGTTTTCTCCTTAAAATATATTTCCATTGAGTGGTTTTCAAAAGTAGCTAAGGTGGGCCGGGAAGATATTTTGAAATTTCTTAAGAGCATTCTGTTTTTTACCCTTGGATTACTAAAAAAAGACCCCACTCCCACCCGAAATTCCTCCACCCAGGTGATTTTGCACAGAAAAGAAACATGGTATAAAAATGTGTGATTTTCTCTGCCATGATTTTATTAAAAAGCTTATGGATTTTATTTTTATTTAACATATTTTGTGATCAGAGAAATTTGATGATTAAATTTTGAGGGTCTGTTTATAATGAGGTAATTTTTATTTCCTTTCTCCTTTCTCCTCTTCTCCATTATTTTAAATGTTAAATCAATTGTAGATAACATCTTACAAGCTGCAGAAGAAAAATGTCTCATTCTACTTTTTGTCATTTAGTTGCAGACATTCAATACTGCTGCCCCTTGTAAGAATGTCCGGCAATTAACGAATGGGGTTGCCATGGCACAAGTTCTTCATCAGATGTAAGTAGTGATTGTCAATTGTTGTTCATAATGCTTGTGAGGGTATTTTAATACCCTCTGTACCTGGTTATCTTAGAGTATTTCAGGTTTTTTTTTTTTTTTTTTTTGGGGTCTCTTTTTTTTTTTTTTTCTGAAGGACCTTTAAAATTCATTTCATTTTATCAAGTATTTATTAAGTATCTCCTGTGTGCAGTGAAGTATGCTAATGAGAATCTGGGGATTCAGGGACAAAAATACTAACTATATTGTTCCTTTGGTTCTGATGGAAAAATGTATGCACTGATAAGTCAGAACAAAATATGTCCTAAGTCATTTGTAATATTGGGTGAGCACTTACACCTTGGGCTAGAAGGGCTTGAAACAAGGCAAAGGAATGGTCTTGTGTGGGAGGTGGAAGTGGAGTTTTACTTAAAGGAAGCTAGAGAGACACAGAGTACAGCTTGAGCAAAGGTGTGAAGTTGAGTGATTATCTGGGGGAGAATAAACATTAGAAGTGTAATGTGACATCAAGCTAGAAAGTGGCTGGAGCCACATGGATCAGGTAGTGAAGGGCTTTAAGTCTTAAATAGAGGAGTTTGTGTTTTGGCACTTAGACCAAAAAATTAGGTTTCTTTTTCAGAAAGTTGTATAAGCTTTGTAATCAATGCCTAATGGGAAATCATTCAACCAGAATTTAAACTATTAATATGTGCCAGGTATTGTGCTAAGGACTAGTCATAGAAAGCCAAAAACAAACTATTCCCTTTTTCTAATGACTTTGTATTTTATAAGGAGGATGTACATACAGTAAAAACATATGTAAATATGTACCAAATAAATACTGGAAGTGGGGTGGGGAGGCATTAATAGTTGAGGCTTTGAGGAGAAAAGGAAAGATAAGAAAGAAGCTAAAAGACAGAGGGAGGAGAGAGGGCACTCCAGGTTCTGGATCCAGGATGATGGATGTGAAGAACATTAAAGCTGATTTGACCCTAAAAGGGAAGTATAGTATGTAACAAACATGGGAAAGCTAATTAGAGCCACACTAGGAGGAGCTTTAAATACCAAAATGGAAGGATAGGCCTTTAATTCTAGAGGTAAGAGGAAGCTACTGGAATTTCCTGAAGCTGCGGTGTGACAGGTAAGATCTTTAGTGGGTATTGCCTTGGCAGCTGTGTGAAGGAAGGATTGGAGAGAGGAAAACTGCATTCAGGGAAATCAGTTAACAGCCTGATGCAAGAGTCCAGGTGACAGGTGATGATGGCCTGAAGTAGAATGGCTACTGTCTGAGTGGAAAGAAGAGTCTGATGGGAGAAGCGGTGCCCAGGGAGAATCAGCAAGACTTGGCAATCAGATGAATGTTTAGGATGAGAGCGATCGGTCAAGAATGACACCAACTAGAAGGATGGATGGGGCCTTCTAGAATGGGGAAGGTTCCAAAGAGAAGAGCTAAGTATAAAGAGGAAAGATAATTTCTGCTTTGGACCTGGTGAATTTGACATGCAACTAAGACATCCCATTGGTGATGCAGAGCTGAAGCTCAGAGGACAAAATGTAAATTGACAGGCAGACTGACAGAGAGAGAGGGGCAGCTAGAAAGATGGATCTGAAACCTGCCTAACAGATGATGATCAAGCAAAGGAAGGTGAGGAGCTTGTCATGTGAGAAGGAGGCTCAAAACAAAGCTTTGGGCTGCAGCCACTGGTGAGGGGTTTCACAGGAAAACAGCCCTGCTTTTGGAGTTGTTATTGAAGCTTTACTTTTTGTCAGAGGAGGTCTTTGGTGTTTTCTTTTGCTAATCTTAGAACTCAGCTAAAAGTTACCAATGAAAGATTGAGGGAGTAGAGGTCAGCTTTGGCAATATTACTGGACTTTTGATGTTCTGTATTACTTCCTTTCTCTCCTTGTGTTCCTTTCTGTAAGTGTGAAAAGGAGTGAGGCAGGGAGAGGTTAAGAACCTACGATTTCAGTGCAATACATTTATACAATTATGCTTAATAATATTTAATTTGCCAAGCACATACCTTAAGGTAATTTATCATGGGATTAGAGTTGAAAAGAGATCTCAAAGATCATCTCCTCCCATTTTTGTCCCTGTTTCTGTTTTGCATTCGAGGGAATGGAGGTCTAGAAGGTAGAAGCAGGATTTGAACCCAGTTGGACCTGTCTTATTTTGTGCAAATCAGACAGATGTAGGGGAATAGTAGAGTGAGTCTGAAGAATCCTCTTATGATAGTAATTGAAATATAGGTTGGGTTGAAATCAGGAATCACAGTTTAGGGATCTATAGTTGCTTTACCTTTCATTGACTGGCAGAAGAGTTGTGATAAAGAGCAAAGAGCCTGCTGCTCTTCAGTATTTGCAGATAATTTGCTAGTTACAACTAGCAAATTTTTTTAACTAGACAAATGGAGAAAGGAAGGGAGGACTAAGTGATATATATATTTCACCCACCATTCAAATATAACTTTTTATTAAAAATATCTGGTTATAATTCCATTTTTCCTAGGAATCTTACTGTAGAATAATCTTAGTTCTAATTTAGTTACTAAAAACAGGATTTTATTGTTCTGGTGTGCTTTTGGGGATTAGAATTTTGTTAGTTGCAACCTCAAAGAACTAGAGGGGTTTGAGTTTTAGTTTTAAGTTTGGGGTTGTCATTTGTTTTTGTTATTTTTTGCATGTTTCAGACACCTGTCATTTTTAAATGTTCATTCTTTTTTGTTCTTTCTACTAAAATAATCTTACTAGTAGCTAGGGACTGATAGGGGACTTTTTGTTGAGTAGAGAACCTACATTTTATTTCTGGGTCAGAGTTGAGATTGGAAGAGAAGAGATGATCGTGTCCCCTGGAGAAATTAAGAAGTTAACCATAGCCACAGTATGTTTGTACAGCTTTGTAATTAACTTCTAAAGTCATAGCCCTCACCAGCTATGTAGTGTTAAACTTATGTTCTTAGCACACCATCAGAAAGAGCATAGAATTGGGTGTTATAAACCACATTGCACTGCAACCAATCGAGTTCATCTGGTTGGTTCTGCTAAACTGGTTATTAATAGGCTACTTTTGTTAAAAAAAAAAAAGTTTCACCTGCCTTATATATGTCATAACTATAATGTCTGCATTTTGGGAAAAGATTAAGAAAACTTGATATTATTTCTAGAGAAGCCGAGAAGACCCAAGTGAGAGCACATATTTTCAGTGCGCAGAACATATATTTGCAGAGTACACAGTTGCCAGTTCAGTGGTTCTTACAGTGAACTGTGTGAGCTCCTATTTCTTCCATCCAACTTCTCTGCAACCTCCTTAGCTGGAAGGGACCATCTTGGTGTATCGCAAACACTTGTTTGTGGGCTACTTTTTCTCTCCTCTCCTAAATGAGAAAACCCCAAAGCTGAGATAGTCACTTTTATATTCTCCTATAGCACCTAACTTAGTAACTTTCACTTGGTAATTGGTCAATAAATGTTTGTTGTCTGAATACGTGCATGAGAGGTTTATATTAGTTATAGATAACCAAGATCCCATGGTGCACCCCAAAACTTAGAAGCATTAAAAGACTATGACAGAGTTAGTCTTACCCTAGCCATCATACAGTTACAGGCCTATAATATAAAATGAACTTGTTTTCAAACTTTTTTTATGCAAGATATTATATTGAAACATTTATACAAAGAATAATTTTGAGGGAACCTTTAAGTTTTCTCTGAATATTAAAGTGCTTGCTTCCTTGGTGAAGTAATTCGACATTCTTGTTGTCTTCTCAGTGTCTCCAGATGTTTTATTGGTTGCTCACGTGTGTGCTTTATTCCAGAGATGTGGCTTGGTTTAATGACTCGTGGTTAGGCCGAATCAAAGAAGATGTTGGTGACAATTGGAGAATAAAGGTATCCATGATGACATTGACTAATTTGCTGAAGTTCAAAGACATCTTGATATAATGGGAAGAGTACTTACTGTGTCTGGAGTCACAAGACTTGGGTTCAGATCCTGCCTCTAAAGCACATTCTTTGGTGACCTCTGGAAAGTGCCCTGATCTCCCAGGCTTTTGGTTTAGCCTCATCTGTAAAAGTAGGGGGTTTTACAAGTTGATTTCTCAGTTCCTGCCTTGCCCTGGGTCTGTGATCTTAGGCTCTCAAAAGTTTATGAAACCTGATATGAATTAAATTTCCTAAAAAAATTTTCATGTGGTCTTAAAATAATTTGAATTTATCTAAATGTAAAAATTATTATCTCATGTATTTTTTACCTGATTTAATTATATAGATTCATCTCAGTTAAAAGACTAGAGTTGAATGTACCAGTTCATGCCATTCTTAATCATATCAATAATTCAAAATATAAAGTATAAAAAAATTGTTTTTAGCAGGAAAATACTGGGAAAAGAAGCCACAAGTGGGCATTACCTTCTTAAAAATTACAACATAAAAGTCCATTTTCCATTCTCATTTTCTTCCTTCTAAAGGAGAAAGTTAGATTTTTTTTTTATACTTCCATTGAAAATGAGGGAAAGATAGAATTTCATTAAAGCTTTTCTTTTAACACTCAAATTGTATGTTGAGCTCTTTATATAAACATATTCTGGATGTTTATTGAAGTCAGAGATTTTTGTATTTTGTCAACAAACAGCAAGATGCATAGTAAGCTGCCATATATATATCTGCCATACAAATGGTTTTTCAGCCAGATTCTAAGCCTTATGGGCCTTTATGGGTTAATTCACTTAATACAGTTAAGTTTCACTCTAATTTTTAGTAGCTGAGGGATTACTGATGGAGTGGGCAGAGAAAAGAAAAGGAGGAAATGCTTATGTTTCTTTATGGGGTTTTCCTGGCTGAAAAGTGATAGTCTGCTCACTGAACTATTGTTCCATGTGTGCCTCCTTAAGCAACCATCCCCTCTCTTGGAGGTGACTCTGGACAGGAGCCACAATGTGGTTACCAGGATTCTCCCTGGCTTTCTGCTTTTAATACGGTCTGCCCAGCCTGCTATACAAAGCTGTTGGGGAGCTGGGGGAAGGCCCTGCACAGGTGGTGGGGGTGCTGTATGGTCTTTAGATTCATTGGTACTTTACTCCCAGTTCAATCACTTGGACTTGCTTAGCCTCAGTTTCCTTGTCTGTAGAATGGAAATAGTGATATTTAACACTTTGGCCTCCTAAAATTGCCAGGAGGAAAATACTTTTAGAACATGGAGAGTGCTGTTGAGGTGATCCTCACTTTTCCTCAGTTCACTTAAAAGTGTGTAGACACAGGATAATCCTGGTCTTTGGGGAACTCATCTTCTGTGGGAGGACGTATTTTTATACACAAATACACACAAGCCTAAGGGATTTTGAGGATGGAGAGAACATGGCAGACTTGGATGATCTGGGCAATTCTCATTCTGGAAGATGGCCCCTTAGCTGGGTATGGAGTGGGGAGAGAGCCTTGATGATGAGCCACACCAGATCAGTAGGAAATAGAGCACAAACCAGCTCCCAGAGGCCAGAGGGAGAATCTGGGCAAGATGAGCTTTGGCTGGGACACACGGCATGAAGCTTCCTGTGAAATCAGCTTGGAGACAGATTGTGGAGGTCTGTAGCTGGCAGCAGCAGTAGGGAATCCTGGGAGAGCTTGGGAATGGACAGCTCGGTCTTATAGCCTGGTCAGAAGCAGAAGTCCTAATTCAGGAGGCAGCTTTAACCAAATCAATTGATTAACAAGCATTTAAGTATCTGTTATGTGCTAGTCACTGGAAATAAAAAGATTAAAAAAGAATTATAGGGCTTTTGTTGCAGGGAACAACAGCTGTTTTGTACATAGTAGGCATAAATACCATCAGTAATAATAATATTGGCCAAGAAGAGATATTGACAGGAAGATCAGGAGTAAGCAGGGTTCAGGAAGGGGAAAAGGCTACTGGCATTTGTGGTCCCTGATATGGAGCCTTTTCATAGCAGTCAGCGGGGTTGGGCAGTGGAGATGATGCATGTAACAGTGTGGGGAGCTGGGCAGTAAAGGGAGGCAATCACTTTCTAAGTAGCCAGGCCAAGGGGAAGGATTTTCATGACCCTGTTTGGGGAAGCACAAAGAAATCTGTCACTGAGGACATCTTTAACAAGGGCGCTCTGGCCCCAGATTTGCTCCTGGCCTATGAACATGCAGAGCTCTTCCTTCTGCCTTCAGTTAGAAGTGTATCTTTATGACCACGTGAAGGCCTCTGGCATTGGGCCCTTCCTGCCTTCACCCCAGCTGCCCTGTCCTGCCTCCCCGAGCAGTCAGCCTTTCAGCCACACTGACCTTGCTGTTCCTCACACACATTACAGATGGTCTCTCTTCTGAGCTTCTGCATAGTCAGCAAGCATTTATTGAGCACTTACTAGATGCCAGACACTGCTAAGCACTGGAGATACAAAGACCTTGCTCTGAAGGACCTCATAATCTGATAGGGGAGACAGCATGAAATCAGATGAATACAGTAAATTAGAGATAATAAGCATGAGGAAGAAGAATGATGATGAAAGCTGACAGTTATGTAGTGCTTCCTGGGTGCCAGGTACCGAGTTAACCATTTCATAAACATTCTCTCATTTGATTCCCTAATAAACATGTTATTATCCCCATTATACAAATGAGAAAACTGAGGCAGACAGATTCAATGACTTGCACAGGGTGCTACACTAACCAGTATTTGAGGTCAAATATGAACTCGGGTCTTTCTGGTCCTGGGCCTTCTAGCATCCCCTGGTACACATCATTAGAGGCATTAAGAGTGGGGGCCAGAGGGGAAGACTCTTGATGGAGCCTAGGACAGCAGCCCACAGCTCAGCATGGCCAAACCCCATCCAAACGTGCTTAAGGAATCATTTTAAAATGACAAATTTAGAAGCACCTAGCAGATGTGCTTACCTGTGGTTTTAAGTGAATGTATGACTGTGGAGATCCTTCCATGGGCCTGAGTACTTACAGGTTGCCTTCTCCTCCAGAATTATCTTAGTGCCTTCCTGCAGAAAATTGCCTTATCTTTTGTATTTCTCTGTACTGGACCCATTGTTAAATGTATAGAACCAACAGGCCTTGGGTTCAAGTCCTACCTTGGCTGTGTGACCCTGAGCAAGTCCCTTCTGGTTCAGGGCTCTGCATGTTCTTCATTTGGGAGCTCTTATTTCTGCACACGTGGGCTTCCCTGGGGAGAATGTGTAAAGTCCTTAGGGCAGAAACTGTGGTAGGTGGTTCTGTTTCCAGCACCAAGGACAGTGCCTTGCACAGGACAGACACAAAGTAAATGCTGGTGGATTGATGGGCGTCTGTGGAAATAGACTATTATAAAATGGTGATGTTCACATTAGTATAAAACAGTTGTGTAAGTTTCATTTATTTGTCTTTTTTCATTTTAGGCTAGTAATTTGAAGAAGGTTCTTCAAGGAATTATGAGCTATTATCATGAGGTATGAACAATGAAGACTTGTTTTACACATTTATCATGTATCACTTAATTTTGTTTTTTATTCACATCTGATCATCATCGGAATATTAACAGTAACATTGCTGTGCTTTTTTCAAATGAACTGCATTTTCAGAATTTGTGGGATACAACATTGACCATTAGTCCACACACTAACTAGGCCATTTAGCTGTAAAGTGCCACCTGTTGTTTAGGAAGTCTGGAGTCAGGAAGAGCTGAGTTCCAATGTGGCCTCGGAAATTTACTCATTATGTGATTCAGGTAAGCCCCTTCACCCATTTGCCTCAGTTCTCAGCTGGAGAAAGAAATAGCAAACCACTGCAGTGTCTTTGCCAGGAAAATACTCTCCAACAACACTGTTAGGGAGTTCATGTAATGTGATAATGGCTGACAGAATGATGAGAGTATCTCATATCCCAGTGTCTGGAAGCTCAGAAGGGTCAGCAGGTAATTTCCACTGAGTGCTCCAGGTAGAAAGATCTTGGATCAAGAAACTGCATTCGACTGGAAGCTTCCTAGAGACTGCTCTGCCTTTTCTGGACAGTGTGGACCAAATGATTTAGTACTTGCATAAATCTTAGCTGCATGATCTGGGGACATGAAATAGCAATCTACTTGTGAGCTCCAAACCCCAGGTTGCTAGCCTCTTGTGGAGAATATTGCAGTTTTTCCTATCAAGATATTTTTGATGCCCCTTTTAGCTTGTTGCACAATTATTTATTGTTTAGTTGTTTCAGTTGTGACCAACTCTTCATGACACCATTTGGGGTTTCCTTGGCAAACATACTGGACTGGTCTGGCATTTTCTTTTCCAGCTTATTTTACAGATGAAGAAACTGAGGCAGACGGGGGAAGTGACTAGTCCAGAGTCCCAGAACTGGGAAGTGTCTGAGGCTGGAATTGACCTCAAGTTTTCCTTATTTTAGGCTGGCACTTTAGTCCAAAAAAGATCCCTTTTGGAGAATTCTTTCCTAACTTTCTGAATTTTATCTAAACTTGCCCTATTTTCCAGAGTGCTTTTATAGTCACTTGAAAAATGAAAGATGAACTCAATTACATTCCCAAATAGGTCCCTGCAGGTTATTCTTTACATTTATTTTACAGATACTACTCTTGCAATAAGAAATTGTGGATATAGACCTCATTGACTTACATATTTTTTACATCTGGGAAATCTATAAGATGGCTTTATCTACCTTACATTGATGGTGGCTTCCGAGAGCCACACTAACGGACATTGTGTTTCAGTGTTGTATAGATTTTTTTGGTGGGAAGATTTGTGTTGGGGACATTTTTAAAAACATTTTTTTTAGCTCTTATTAATTTTTTATTTTATCAATGATTTCAAATCTTTAACTCATTTGTGTTTTTAGTCTGTAATTTCTTTATATTTTCATGACTGGGATCAAATGTTTATTTAGAAATAAAATTGCAAGTGTCATTGATTCGTTCTGTGCATCATATTAAATTAAAAGCCTGACTCAATGCTCTTTTGATATTGCAGTTTTTAGGTCAACAGATTTCTGAAGAACTTATTCCTGATTTAAGCCAAATAACTGAACACTCAGACCCTACGGAGCTTGGCAGATTACTACAGCTTATTTTAGGCTGTGCAGTCAACTGTGAAAAGAAACAAGGTATGTGTAGGATGGTGACATCTTTTGAGGGGCTGTTTGGTTCCTGGAAGTGGTCCTTAGGGTGCCTTGGGCTGAGCTGAAATGTGATGTCATTCTTAGGCTCTCTTTAATGTCCTTTTGGCCATTCTGAGAGTTAGGAAGCCCAGTGCTCTTCTTGCTTTCTAAAAAGAAAAGCAGTAATGTCAAGGAATAAGCATTGTTTTTAAACTTGTTCAGATACTTTGCACAGAGCTGTTATCCAGCTCTTTGCTGGGTTGTGGAGGCATTTTGAGATATGAGTGCGAATCAAGAGAGCAGACTTAATCTTCACCTTGTCTTGTAAGAGACATCAGTTCTGATTCTCCCCGAGATGCAGACTTGAGGGGCACTGACTGTGGCACCTCGTAGGAGCAGGGGATTCAGGTTGATGCAGGTGATATGAAAAGCCTGGCTGAGCTGGAGGGGCTGGGCCTCTGCTCTTATGTCCTCAGTGATAGTGAGAGAGTCTCACCCTTGACTTCTAGTAATAGACTTGTGAAGTAGAAGTACAAGGTGGGGGAAGCAGGGCTCAACATCGGGTCATCTCAGACACATCAGAACTGGCATGGATGGTAGCCCCAAGGAGAAGGTAGAGGCTTCCTCTGCCATCTTCTTTCAGAAGTCCTCACTGTCACCTCCGACTAGAGTCCTCCTTGTCTTAGGTCCTGTGGCCACACGTTGGCCTTCCTCTCAGTCTTTTGTTGGCTCCCCCTCCTTTAAAAGGTCTGCATCTGTTCTTGGTTTTCTTTCACTTTCCTGACTTCATTTTTGAGCTCTGCATAAATGAATTCTGGATCTCTACATCTCCAATCTTCACTCCTTTCCCAATTAAGCCCCATTTGTCCATATATACATAAGACCAAACCTTTGGGATATCCAACCGACATCTTAGCATGATCCAGGAGAGAGTCTTCTCTTGATGTCTCCTGACTTAATCTCTTGTGTTAATGGCACAGGTACTCACCAATTCACTATTGTTTGAAATCTCAATGTTATGTGTAATCTATATCAAATTGCTTGCCTTCTCAAGGAGGGAAAGGGACAAGGGAGAGAAATTTGAGGTTCAATTTTTTTTTTTAAGTTAAAACCATTTTGAATGTACTTGGAGGAAAAATAATAAAAAGAATCTTGAAGTTAGCTTTGAGTCTTCCCTCTCATCTCAGGTAACAAATTTGCTGTGATGTTTTTTGTTGATTCTCCTTTCTGCATTTCATGCATCTTCCTTCTTGTTATTAACTCCCACCACTGAAATTAGTGTTAATAGCCTCTATTTTCTTTGTCTTGCCCAATCCCTTTTCCCTTGCTGACTGGTCATTCTTTACTCTGCATAATAATATACTGTTGCTGCTTTCCTTCAGAACTCTGCATCAGTTTCCCTGCAGTCCCTTCTCAGCCTGCCCTGGCTCCTTTCCCAGCCTTGCTTTTGGGGCCTTTGCTTCAGGTCCAGTCACCTGGACTGCTTGCTTTCTTGTGTGCACTTTTATGATCCTGTTGCTTTGCTTCTGTTGTTGCCTCCTCCACCACTTTTGTTTGTGGAGACTGTTGGGCCTGAAAATCCCCACTCGACCTCCTCATGAGCCAGGGGCTCTGATTTCTCACAGCTGTGCCATAGTTTTCTTGCAGCTTCATCAGCCTTGAGAGGCTGGATTTAGATGAGACCTTCTGAAAGGTCATCTCTTTCATATATCCTTTGCTCCTCTTCCATCCTGCCACCTTGGACCTTGGATCTGCCACCTCTTGGGCATTATTTTATAAGGTTACTTATTGTCTAATTGTAGGTCACGTCCCCTGCTAGATGCTGAGCTCTTTGAGAGCTGCTGCCTTGAGCTTGAGGGCTGGTCTCAGGGCAGAGTAACCCCCATAGTAACTGCTTATTCTTTGTTGCTTCTTTTATTGTGGACAGTTCTTAATGTTCTTATTGGAGAAAGGCAGGTGTTTTTCAAAATTTTTTTATGTACTTTATACCCTAGAACACATTCAGAAAATTATGACTCTTGAAGAATCTGTTCAGCATGTTGTGATGACTGCTATTCAGGAGGTAAGTGATGGTCTGTTATAAAAGGAAATGGAGGGCAGGGGTCACAAGCATCATTATCTATGCTTAGAAGGGAGAAGAATTAGGTCTAGATTGTGTCTACTGAGGAAGAGATAAGGGGTTTCTGTAGCCCCATCGGTAATCTCTAATGGAGAAGTCTTTTATGTGTGTGTAGATATTACACACATGCATAAACTTGTACACATACACACACACATCTCCTCCTCAGGAGAATGGACTGCTTCATTATTTGTATCCCTGCCATTTAGCGTCATGACTGGCACTTAATGGCCATTTCACAAACATGTTCTTTTTGTTCAGCTGATGAAGAGAGAATATCCGATTGACCAGGACTCTAAGGTCCTTCATAGGCCACTTTAGCAGTTCCCTCCCAAGAGTATGGTGCCTGTTCAGGGCAAGAAGGGAAAGAGAAGGATCTTGTTCAAATGGATGTAGCCGATGGCCTGATCAGGCTGACCAACTTGGTTTCTGACCTGGATTGTTCTGAGTGTAGACATTCTCACAGAAAGAGTGAGGAGCAAAGAAAGGGCTGGTGCCCTCAGAGGCCTCTTGAACCAAGAAAAGGTGAGGCCAGGGAACACAAACTGAGAACAAATAAAGTTTTTTTTTTTTTTTCTTTCTGAATAACAACAGACCTGAGTGTGTTTGGGGACTTTTAGTGGGGTTTAATTTGGGGGGGATGATTTTTAGGAAATTAATTGGACAGTCGACCTTTACCTGGCTCATAAGTACTTTTATCAACGCTTTTGCATTCATTTCCATCTAGATAGTTTTGTGCAATTTTAGTTTGTCTCCAAAGCACCTCTTGGGGCAGTCTTTGTCATGTGTATGAGATATACATGTATGCCTATATGCATATGTATACTAATGTATATGTGTACATATTATTAAAGAGGATTTTATGGAATCTTTTCATTTTGGTATGATTCCTTACTTGATAATAGCCTTTCCAAATAAATCTCTTCAAATTAGCACATTGTATTTTTGAAATGTTTAATCCTGGGATCTAACTTTATTAATATTTCTTGACAAGTATATTTTCTTCTATGAACAATACTCTAAAACCAAGCTTATGATTTTCAGCTAAATTTGTAATTTTTGCCAAAATATGTGGGTATTTTATCTTTAACTTCAGTGATTACTTTTACTTGTGTGTATTTTCCTAAGATCCCAAGTACACACCTTAGTGTAGAAGCTTTTGCAGCTTTCCATGGCCAGCAGTATTTGTAGCCACTGTTCCTGAGACCAAATCTTTGACTTTACTACAATTGGCCCTTGGCCAGAAATGCAGAGTAGGCCCTAACCCAGTATGATTAGCCATTGGGAAAACCTTTTTGGAAGCTGACTGCCCCTGACTCCCATACTCTTACATGTTTCTTCTACTTGGCTGTCGGTCATTTTAGGGCCACCTTAAAGCTGTTATACTAAAATTCATTTTAGAGTAAAATGATCTTGAGCAATATGTGTACTGAGAGCTATTTGAAATCAGACAGATATAGCTAATTATAAATTGTTAAAACATGTGTTGGTGCTTCTCTTTTATATTGTATATGACTAATTTTAACATTTCTCTTTCATAGTTAATGAGTAAAGAAATAGTGAGCTGTGCTTCAAGTGATGCTGGAGAGCTGGAACATCAGGTAATGAATGCCCTAGAAGGCTCTTGGTCCCTCCTCTCATAATGGTCAGTGCTTGGTGCAGAGTGGGTACCTCATAATCTCCCTCCCCCTCAGTGTTATCAAAGCACCTGCTCCGTGCCCAGCACTGTGTGAAGAGCTTGATCTAAGCCTGGTGATTGTGTTCCCTCAGAAGGTGGTTGGACCACTGATAGAATCAGTCCAAGTGATGTCAGAGGCACTTTGTTGCCTGGAGACGATTATGAAGTGGCAAGTTAAGGGATCTGACATCAGATGTCTTAGGAGCTGCTGGCTGAGATGAAGCCTCCCATAAAAATTCTTGTGCCTTCTTTTCAGTGCCTGGTAACCAGCAATGCAAGAAATAGAAATGATTTATACATTTCTAGGTGGCATGTGTCCGAGCTCTGTGAGGTCATGGGGGAGCAGGGTGAGGTGGGGGGGGCAGAGGGTGGCTGCGTGAGCCTCCCTCCATCCCAGGTTGGTTTGGGGATTTGTCCCCATGGAAGGTGGTCAACTCATTGGGTTGTTGGCAAATTTGATTATAGGCTTTTTAATCTTCCTATTGACAAGTGAGACCATTGGCCAAAATGCCTTTGGTTGGGCTACAACAGCTAAATACTAGTATCTGTTTTTTTCTCTGCTCTGTTCATAAATATTCTAAAATCCTCAAATTTTAAGCAACCAGAAGAAAGTACATGTTCTTCTCAGTTTGCCAAACTAAATAATAGTCTCTGTTATCGCTGTACTGCCTGCTTGTCAGCTACTCTGCTATCATAGGAAAGTCCATATATCATCCTCCTGCTTGAACACCCTTCCTGAGACTCAATATTCATTTTAATAGTTGCCTCCCTTCTTTAGCAATGGATCCTGGCCCTGTCAGCTTGCTCAGTGTCCTTTCTGGTAACTTTGTGTCCCCCCACCCAAGGGATCCTTGTCATGAAGCTATCTCAAAACCATTGTAGTTTGAACGCTTCTTGATTTTTACTCTGTGTGTGTATGTATGTGTGTGAGAGGGGGAGATTCAGTGAGGTTGGATTATGAAGCCAAACAATAAATTCATTAAGTCTTTATATCAGAGATCACTGTATTGTGATGTCTTTTTAAGAAGTCATTCATACTCTTTCTTGATTTTTAGTCTACATATTGTATGGTACCTACTTGAGTATGATTTCTGTGGAATTTATTTATAAATAATGAAGTTCTTTACGCATTGTTTTCATTAGGCACTAAATTGCCTGTTTGTGAATGAATTATTGAAAATCTACTAAGTAGATATCATATTTTAAATTATTTCCAAGCCTTGTATGTGTGTGTTTACTTAGAAGAATCCTTTGATCTGTCTGTTTGTGCGCTCACACATACCAGACAAAATAGACATTTTTCAATTTTAAAAAAGTATACATTTAATTTATCTTTTTTCCCGTTGTAGCTCAAAAGAGCCTTAGAAGAACTTCA
This sequence comes from Sarcophilus harrisii, assembly GCF_902635505.1. Lineage (NCBI taxonomy): Eukaryota > Metazoa > Chordata > Mammalia > Dasyuromorphia > Dasyuridae > Sarcophilus > Sarcophilus harrisii. Next base: position 17,001,018 of record NC_045429.1, on the reverse strand, counting down.
GGATGCATTAGCAGAAAAAGAGGAACTAAAGCAAAGATGTCAAGAGCTAGACATGCAGGTAAGTGTGCAACGGGTCAGGTGAAAGTTGGGTGAGAGAGGCAGATCTCAGGGTTGGAGCCATATAGCTACATAATTCTCCTGGGGAAGAGCATGCTCTTTGTGTGACTCCTGGATCCCTCACCTGCTAGCCTTCAACTGAAGCACACGGTTTCGCTGCCTACCTTTGTCTCCCTGTTTGTAAAAGTGTGTTTAGGCTGATAGAGTTTTCTGTTTAACTCATGAGTTAACCCTAAACCTCTCATCTCTGTGCTAGATAAAGCATGGGGCCTGGAGTCAGGAAAAGCTGAGTTCCAATTTGGCTTCAGACATTTATCTGTGTGACCCAGAGCAAGTCACCTAATGCCTCCGTTTCCTCATCTGTAGCACCTCCCTCCCAGGGTGGTTGGGAGGATACAAGGAGATCACATCTGTAAAGCCTTCGCAACTGTCAGCCTTCTGTAAATGCAGCAGACAAATGGTCAGAGATGTTGTCATTTTAAACAGTGAACCAATTCTTTTCTCTCCCTTAGTGACCCCTCCAAATACTAGCCCTAGATGGAAGAAGCTGGGATGAGGGCAGGGAGATGGTGTTTATTTTAAAATCTTCTAGGAAACAGCTCTCTGAAGTGTCTGCCTGTTCATCCCTAAAGAAGTTCCTCACCAGGTGTTAATGGTTACAAATGTGTTTGGTCTCTTCAGCCCCTTTGGAGGGGGGAGGGGAGAAGACTCACTCTTGGATTCTAACTTCCTGTGCATTTGGCCTCTTGTGTGGAGTCTGTGACAACCTGGAAGTCTTTGTTCTTCAGGTAACCGCCCTTCAAGATGAGAAGAACACACTGGTGTCTGAGAACGAGATGATGAACGAGAGGCTGGATCAGTTAGACGGCTCTTTGGAAGACCCAAATACAGTAGTGGCAAAAAAGTATTTTCATGCCCAGTTACAGCTGGAGCAGCTACAAGAAGAGAACTTCCGGTACGTACTCGCCCGAGTCATCAGGACTCTTGTTATCAATCCCATCGATAGTGTCATTGTGTGGGGGAAGGCACGCAGGGATTCAGGAGCCGGGGGCTGCTGCTGCCCTGGGGTCAGGGGCAGGCCATCTCTCATCTGGCATGCAGGACCCTGCTTGTAGAACCGGGTTTGGGCCAGACGACCTCTTGGGTATCTCCCAGCTTTGGCATTCTGTTCTCGTGTGCTGTTTGGGACACTCTACTAAGATCTGGGAGGGACAGAAACCTGGCAGGCATATTCCCCCCTCAGAGGGCTTACCTGGAGGGGCACTAAGGACAAAAGTCCTCCTGCTAAGGTAGTACATGGTAGTATAATGCCAGATGACCGAGAAAAAGAGGTTCTAGAGGATTTTGGAAGAACTGATTGTAATTGAGGTCTGGGACCCCTGGTAAGGCCCCTCAGAAGAGGGAGGTGGAGCTTGAGCTGAAGCTCAAAAACAGATAGGGTCTGAGTGAGCTTCGTCCTCCTGTATCACTTGTCATGTCTGTGACCATAGCTCACCTACTATGTGCCAGATACACTGCTAAGTGCTTTATAATCATTATCTCATCTGATCCTCACAGTGACTCTGGAAGAGAGGTGTTGTTATTATCCCCATTTCACATTTAAAGAACCTGAGGGGAGCAGAAGTTTGCCTAGCATCTCACAGCTACTAAGTGCTTCAGGCTCAGATTTTCCTGATTATAGGCCCCATCTTTTTTATTTACATAAAGTATATAAATATATTCATATATACACATATCTACATGTATGTGTATTTCCATTAAGTTCAGCCTGATTTACAAGGACACCTCCTGGTGTGTCTACAAGTGGCTGCCACAAGGATCTCCTGGGGGACCGGAAAAGCCGGATGCTGCTTTTCTGTCCAGTGCACTGAGACTCTTGTTCGAGTGTGGTTCGATCCAGCTAGGATCTGAGGCTTTTCCAGCTTGGAGGGCTCCCAAGTCACTGGGTAGCCAGCTGTGCCCAGTTCTTACTTATGTGACCAGCATATCTACTACATGTTAACCTGAATTTTTTGGTCAAAGTTACAGAATAGGCTAAGCTGCTGGCTCCCAAGATGTAAAAGTAAAAATCATTATTTCTGTGCATAAGTTTTTTTTTTTTTTACATGACCAAAACGTTATTTTGCTGAACAAAAAGAATCAGACTCTGAAATATTGTACAATTAGCTTGTGAAGGAAATAAAAAATGCAGGTGGGCATAAATATAGGGATTGGGAATTCAATGTAATGGTTTTTAGTCATCTCCCAGAGTTCTTTCTCTGGGCATAGCTGGTTCAGTTCATTACTGCTCCATTGGAAATGATTTGATCTCGTTGCTGAGGATGGCCAGGTCCATCAGAACTGGTCATCATATAGTATTATTGTTGAAGTATATAATGATCTCCTGGTCCTGCTCATTTCACTCAGCATCAGTTCGTGTAAGTCTCTCCAGGCCTTTCTGAAATCATCCTGTTGGTCATTTCTTACAGAACAGTAATATTCCATAATATTCATATACCACAATTTATTCAGCCATTCTCCAACTGATGGACATCCATTCAGTTTCCAGTTTCTAGCTACTATAAAAAGGGCTGCCACAAACATTCGTTGTGCATAAGTTTCAATGGAATACTTTGCTCACAACAGGCCCATAAGGTGGTGAATGGAGTGGGTCTTTTTATCTCTTTAGAGAGAGCGAAAATGCTGGACCTGGTCATCCAGCACAACACTGAGGTCAAGAGATTGGCCACAGGGGCACAGCCTGTGTGCTGAAGGAAGTGATCCCACTGAGATTCAGGGTGAGGGGCTTGCTCAGCAAGCTTTAGAAAGTCTAGGCCTGGCGCGCTCTCCTCAGGAGGTCACAGGGCTCCCACTTGTCCCTTCTGAGAGCCATGTCCACTTTGGGCGCACACGCTGCACACCCAACAGGGAATAGTCACAAAATAAAGCTTGTTTTTCTTTGCAAAAGGCTAGAGGCGGCAAAAGATGACTACCGACTTCACTGTGAGGAGCTGGAAAAGCAGCTGATTGAATTTCAGCATCGGAATGATGAGCTAACTAGCCTGGCTGAGGAAACCAGAGCCCTGAAGGATGAGATCGATGTTCTCAGGTAGGCCATGATTGTAGTCTGGGGAAAGCCACAGGATCCCCAGCTGTTCCTCCAGCCCAGCCAAGGCCATACTTCTCCAGCCCTGTGCAGTCTGTCATTGTGCCCCAGGTCCTCAGCAGCAGCATCTGCCCTAGCTGAGTGTTGGTCAGGTGATCCTCGGTGCCAGCTCAGCCTAGGCCTTAGAGGCCCCCAAAATTGTGTGTCAGGCAAACATGTGCTTGGAGGGGGTCCTTACACAAGATGATCTGAGCCCCATGCCTCCTTGTTTTTAGCAGATGAAAACCTTCCCCTTAGAATCCTCACTTTGTTTCATCTGCCTTTGGGAAGGGGAAAATTGGCTTTTGTTTTCCTCTCACCACGAGAGGCTGGGGCCCGAACCATGCTCAAACTGCTATACCCCATGGAGGTCACTCAGTGCCACAAGGCATGGCCATGGCCAAATGGTCAGCAGGAGGCAGGATTAGGGAGAGAGGCCCAGAGCTGGGTTTTGGGACTCCACCTGAGCTGCTGTGTTCCTCTTGGGCCTGGGAGGGGGCTGGGGCAGGGCTGGAAGACGCCTGACAAGCCCCTTCCATTGGGGTGATACATGTGTGTGTGTGCGCGTGTGTGTATGTGTCTGAGCGTTTCTGTGAGTGTGTATATATGTACTATCTATGTGTGTTTGTGTGTGTTGAAATGTGAATCAGTTTGTGTTTGCTTTGGTTTGCCTTGGGCCTGCTGGGGACCTTGTTAGAACTTCTTGGGTCTCTTGACAGGCTCAAGGTCCAAGAATGGAGGAGAGGGGCCTTCAAATAAATCCTTACACTTTATTCCCACAAGTGGGCAGTCTTCGACATGAATGAGCAAAACTCCTCTTGTTGGGTCTAGGGGACTTTTAACTCATTTCCTTGTCTTGGGGAATCACTTATTAGAGTGGATTCTACTAATAATGACGTAGAATTAGATATTTAGGGGGAAAGTACCATAATATTAAAGGTCTAACAAAAGTGAGTATTTTCATTTAGACCAATAGAAGTTTTTACAAAGGGCTCTTATAACAAAAGTTGTTGTTCATTTTGGGCATCTTGGGGTACCAGCTGCCCCTGACCATGACCATTATTTTGCCCACTTCTGTGCTCTGTGAAGTCTGGGGCTTCCTTGATCCATCAGCTTTTGTTTTGATGGCTTGGAGCATCATTGCCCAATTGTCATTGTCAAGTCCACTGTTGGACTTGGATCAGCCTGCTCTGATTTCTTGCTTTTTAATTGTAGGACTACCTCTGATAAAGCAAGTAAATTAGAGTCCACAGTAGAAGTTTATCGTCAGAAGCTCCAAGACCTGAATGACCTGAGAAGGCAGGTGAAGTCGCTGCAGGACACCAACATGATGTACATGCACAACACGGTCAGTTTGGAGGAGGAGCTCAAGAAGGCCAACGCTGCCCGCACCCAGCTGGAGATGTACAAGAGGCAGGTGAGAGATGCAGAGGTAGTGAGGGGAGATCTGGGAGCCCTTGGAACAGTGGTTCTTACCTGTGGATTGACAGTCAATCTGGGGAACCCCCTTTGTTTCTGCTGACTGGTGATCCCACACCCAGGGAGGGAGAAGAGAGCTTCTAAGACCCAGAAGACCAGTGCTTTGGGGTTTAGGATGGTTCTGTGATGACCCCTCAGTCTCTAGGGTCTCTCTTGCCTGTGGCTCTTTTATTTCTCCTTTTTCATTGCTATGGGAAATTGCTGCTTTGATTTAGATTGTTCTTTTGAGCTAGATATTAGAACTGACTTCCAGGAAACCATCCTCAGCCGCTTTTCCTCTCTCATTGGCACACCTTTTGGACCTAGAGTCACTTAGTCACCTGGGAGGGCCCTCCCTGGTGAGGGCCTCTCTGTGCCCACCACATGCGTTCATCTCTGGCCCTTGTGTGGCTTGTAATGGCTATGTCACAGGACTGGGAGGATACAGAAGTCCAGAAATGGCTCCAGCTGGGAAAAGCTTCCTGCCAAGCTCTAGCCTAAGTTGACTGTCATGTGATTAGTCTGTCTTTGAGATTTGTTGTCTTTCTTTATCAATTCCTGCATTCTTTCTTTTCACCTCATTGTTATATTTTATACTTTAAATGACAGGTTCAGGAACTTCATCTTAAACTTTCTGCTGAATCTAAAAGAGCTGACACATTAGCCTTTGAGATGAAACGCCTGGAAGAGAAACATGAAGCTTTACTTAAGGAAAAAGATGTGAGTGTTCTTTATTTACTATATACATGCATGAAGTATGGTACTGGGTTCTGGGCAGAGCTGTCTGAAATCCCGGTAAGATGTGGGGATGTCAAATGAGATCAAGGAAAGCCGAGCTTTTGTGCATCCATTCTGGACATGATTGTTCCCAAAGTGAAAGCCAAATAGGCCTAAAGGGGAGATGTCAGAAATCACTAATGATGCTTGACTAGAGAGAGTTTGGACATTCTCTGAAGAGATCATTACAAGATACAAGTTAGGGCTTATTTGATGCAATTAGATTATTTTTTTCTTCAAAAGGAAATATAAAGAAAAGGTCCTAGGGTCAAGAGTGTGGTCTAGAGTACAGGTTGCTCATGGCATTGCTTCTATGTGACTGCTGGTTTGTCCCAGTAAGTCCACAACTTTAAAATAACTTGAGATATGAAGCCCTGTCTATCTAACAGCCACTGCTGTCCTAATGCCTGACATTTTTTTATTTCTGCTTTTGTTCTTAGCCCCTGAACCCCACTGCCCTCTTTTACTGTTGCATCAAGAGGCCTCTCGTTCCTTATACTGTCTCAAATGCTAGAGTAACTTAAGTTGAGAGTCAGGACTTCAACTCCTGGGTAGATTCTAGGTGTGGGCCACCACTGATCTTGTGTAAAGTCTAAGTTAAGGGAGGAAATGCTTGTTTCAAGTTCCAAAATCCTGCTTAGAGAGAAGATGTGGAGCCCAGCCTTCCTTGCTATATAGATGTTGGTTAGAGGAACTGGGGACATTTAGCCTTAAGGAAAGATTTGGCCATGGTAGCCATTTTCACATTTTGGGGAGACATGATGAGGGCTTGCTTCCATTCTGCTCAGTTCCAGAAAGGTCAGAGGCGTCCAGGAGAAAAGGAGGTGCCCCAGGAGCCTCAGCGGGGTCAAGGCTGGAGTGGATGCTTGCTTGTCTGGGGGTCAGATGATAATCACCCCAAGGCCCCCTCAGCACTGAGATTCTTGGCATTTTGAGGACACACCAAAGCCTTGATGGTCCTGCATTCCCAGCGATAGTGTCATTAATAGAAAAATCTTGAGATAGGTAGTGGGAGCATTGTCTCCATTACATAGAAAAGGCCCCCGAGTGATGGAGTCATTTGCACTTGGTTGGGTTTGGAACTCTACTTCTGCTTCTCCAATAGGGTTGTAAGAGGGAGGATACTTCCTTCAATAATTGGGGAATGAGGATTCAGCCCGAAAGCTCCCTTCGGGGCCTCTGTATAGTGTGGAGATGAGCTGATTACTGAATAACCGGCAGAGCTGAGGCCCAGGACCTGGCTTCATGAGAAGGCTCTGAGGCAGATTCTGGGGTCTGAGGGCTCTTCTCCTGGCCGAGTCACGAGACGCTCTCCCCAAACTGCTCTCATCCCACAGCTATGGAGGAACGCCTCCCAGGGAGATGATTTGGAGGATGTCCTGGAAAGTTGGCATCTGCCTCCACTGCCCCAAAACAACAGGGGCTTATTACCTCCAGGCTCCTGCCTGGTTGTGGAGTCTGAGGGAGCTAGTTCCTCTTTCAGATGGGGCCATAGCTGCTTGTTGGAATTAGATTAATTTTCCCCTCAAAAGTAAATATAAGAGATCCCAGGGTCAAGAGTGTGTCTGGAGTTCCCGTGGTGCTGTGGAGATGCCATGAAAAGGATGTTGAACCTGCTCTCCCCCTTGTTTTCAGAGGCTGATCATACAGCGTGATGCTTTAAAAGAGACCAATGAGGAGCTCCGGTGTTCTCAGGTGCAGCAGGATCACCTCAGTCAGGCAGGTCAGTACCTCTTCAGGGCGGCAGGCTGGCCAGAAGCAGTGTTTGACCAAACACTTCTGCAGGGAGAGATTGATTTTCACACGCTCTGTCTTTGCAGGTACCTCTGTGTCAACAAGTTACGAGAATCTTGCTGCTGAAATTATGCCAGTAGAATATAGGTGAGAAAATGAAAAGTGGAGTTTCTCTATCAGTTAATGTTTATGATCATTCAAAAGAAAATCATCTCTTGATCATGAATAGTATCACAGAGCTAGAAAAGATTTCAACAGATGATCTGGTTTGCCTAAACTTTCCAAATGCTGCTCTTGTAATTTAAAAGTTAATCGAGGCAGTCATTCTACAGCTCCCACAATCAGCATAAGCCAGTTTTTTAACATCCAAGTAAATTTTCTGCTTTTTTCTGGTTAGTTATATGCAATTTCCGTTGATCTATTCTGAGACATTCAGATTAGAATCTGGAGGTCACTCTGTTCCTGAATTATTAATCCTCTCCCTTTTTAGTTGAGACCCCTTCTCCAGGCCAGGTTTCTGTTCTCATGACATTGGATAGGACACCAGCCCTCCTGGTGCTAAAGTTCTGAAAGGCAGGATTAAAAATTATCTCAAATTCTAGAGGGATGGCATCTTCTGCTTCCCATTAATTTACACGGATTTTTCATGGGTCATCTTAATCTTTTCAGTAATGGTTCTCCATAAATCTGTATCAGTTGTTGTTCAGAATTTTTTATTCTTTTGAAAATAGAATTTTTTTCACCTTCATTTAAAAAGGCCTTATATTGAATAAATAAAATAATTAAAATTCCCTTTTTCATTTATATAGAGAATTTTACATTTATTAAATTTATTACCATTAGTAGTAATAAATTTAATAAATGTAAAGTTCTCTTCTACTATTAGTAGAAGGTGATTGAATCTCTTGATAGATCACATCACATATTACAATATATTATTACTACAGTTCATAAGTGAATTTTCCAAGGGGTTTTCCAGAATTATTTGTAAACATTTTCAGGCAATAGATTGTCCCTTTCAGAGAGTCGTGCTGCTTTTGTCAGGTTCTATAATAACAATTGAATAAATGGAACTGCATTTTTAAACTTTTTTAAATGTGAAGAGAAAACTTTTAAGACCTTTAAAATTAAAGCTAAGCTTCTGTTTTTCAAAAACAGAGAAGTGTTTATTCGTCTTCAGCATGAAAATAAGATGCTTCGATTGCAGCAGGAGGGTTCTGAAAATGAACGAATAGCAGAGCTCCAAGAACAGCTAGAGCAGAAACACCGGAAAACCAGCGAGATGGAAACAGAGCAAAGGTCGGTGGCCCTTGTCCTGGCTTCCCTGCCACACCCTGATGTGGAGATTCAGGCCCACAGAGGGGGTCTGCTCTTGGTGGGGGGTGCAGTGGGGGGGGACTTGGAGTGGAAGGGACCACACCTTCAAGGTGTGTCCCTCCAGTAGATTGCATAGACCTAAGCAGTGGAAAGCACAAGGAGCAGGCAGGTAGGAGGCCTGAGGTGGATTCTAGTTCAGATATTTGTTAGCTGCCTCCCCATGAGCAAATACTTGCACATCTAAAAAATGGGTCCGAAGCTCCTTTACAGGGAAATTGTGAAGAAAGTGTGCATGCCAGAGATGTGCATTATAACAGGCTTAGCCGGCCTTGAGCTGGGCTAAGGCTGTGGCTGCCACACCAAGACCAAGGGCTTTCCTGATCTGGAAGGGTTTCTGTGGGCTTGCTGCCCAGCCCTGTCTTTGCCGCCTCCTGTGCAGGAGGCAGGATGCCCCACCCTGCCCTGCCCTGCTGGGCTCTTTTCCCATGCCGGGATTCCCTGCCTGCCCAGGATGCCCTGCCCTGCCCAGATACCTCCCTCATGCCAGGGCGCCTTCTTTCCACACAAAGCAATGACGGGGCTTTGTGTTTGATATAGGCTCAGCAAAGAATACATCCGAGGTTTGCAGCAGCAGATTGAAGACCTTCAGAAGACTCTCCAGGAGCAGGGGCCCAAGCCCGAAGGGGAGAGTGTAAGTAGCTGTGGGAGATGAGGAGGCCACGTGTCTGAGCTGTGTCGGGGTGGGGGGGCTCTCGTGCTTTCACACCCAAATTAGCAATGAGGCTACCATCAAATACCGTATATATCTGCATACCAGATGCAGCAATTCTGCAGACTTGGAGCCTGTCAGTTGACCCTCTTATGATGAGCTAATCCTAACTTGGGTTGATACTCTGGCTGCACCTGGGTTCAGGATAGTGCCCGCACATGGGCTGGAGCTGGGGCTCGCCACCCCTGAGGTTTCTGCTCTTCTGAGATTCTTGGGGCTGGTGTAGGGGGGAGAGAGGAGGCAAACCTGGGAACTGAGGACAGAGAAGAGGGATCTTCCTTGGGAGAACATCGCTAAGGGGTTCTCTGGGCTTCCAACCCTACGGACAGCTCCCAAAGATGTTCTTGGAGCTGTCCGGCTTCTTTCCAGGACCTTCCATTGGGGCTTCTTGCCAACCACTGACAGTGGTCAGAGACTTTGAATCTTACTGAGATCTTCCTCCTAACAGCCCTGGACGAAGCTGGTGTGGGCATAGTGTCCCCCTATTGCAGAGGAGAGTCCCAGCTAGCGCCAAGGCTTTTTGTCCTACAGGATGCCGCCTCTTGCTCTCCTTGTATCCAGGCCTGGAGGCCCTCACGCAACCCTGAGCTCCCTTAGCTTAGTCTCCTTGAGGAAAAGCCAGGCAGGAGGGAAGTTTGGATATCACCCTAGAAAAGATCCATCTGTGTCTGTGTGTCTGTATGTCTGTCCATCAGTGCTTATCTGAGAGATGACCGACAGGGGCTAATTCTTAAGTTAGGTTTGGAGGCTCCTGGGAGAGGGGCGGAAGCAGTGGGCAGAGGAACTGAGCCCGAAAGGGAGCGGACTTTCCTTTCTGTCTTGTGTGCACTATGTATGATTTTCTTTTTTTTCCCCTGGGGGCTTGGAAAATAGAGAACGTCTCATACGTGGCGGCATCTCATATGTGCATATATACGGTATTGTAACCTCTCTAATACAAATATTTGTTGTTAAGCCTTACCTTTTGGGGTGAAGTCTCTTGCAAAGAGTTCAGTAGCTCTCTGCCTTTAACTCCCTCAGTACCAGTGGCATTTCCAGCTATAAGCATTCCATTCCTGCTGAGCAGGAATTGTGCTATTGTGCCTTTTACAATGCCCATGAAATGTTCCGTGTTCTTTAAAATCACCTGAGTAGGTGCTAATTATAATAAATGGAGTCTTTTCTGTCTAATTGAAAGATTGAAAATTAAATGTTGAAAGCCATTGAGTAATAGCACATTCTGTAGTGTACTTTGTTGAGTTCATAGTGAGCCTTTTCAAAATACAGCATCAGCCTTTTATGAAGCACATTCATTTTTATTATGGATTTTTTTTCTGAGTTTACTATTCTTCTGCCTTCCTCACTTCTGTTCCTCATTTCTTCTTTTCTGAGGTACTGTTAGTCATGAATAGAAACCTACCAAAAGTTTAATTTTGTGATTTTAATCACAAGTATGGGGTATAACTCCAAGTCTTTGTAAATGGGATTTTCATTAAATAGCAGTAAGCACATAAGAAATCTGATTTGTGTTTAGTGTGTTGTTTGGCTGGGCCATCTTCTAATAGTCCTTTGTGTTTTATCTTGTAGTCCAGCAAATTAAAGCAGCAGCTGGAAGCACATATGTAAGTCAAACTGATCAGTGTTGCATTTCCTGTAACAAGAAAGGATACGTGCTTGTAAAGTTTATAACTTTTTGATTCTGTTTGCAAAAGCTAGTACTCTGACCTTAAATACCTCTTACATTATGAAAATAAGTGATCACTTCTGTTAAAACCATCAAGATGCAAATAGCTTTTGCAAATCATGTTACAAAACCCCTTTATCCACAGAAATGCCGAGCCTCCTGCCAGGATCCCAATAATGAAATTAGAAAAAAATACCATGTTTTATTAACATTTTCATAGTCCATTCATTTCTTTTGTTGGCATTTTAAAGTCTTCTCTTAATATGGCCAAATTTCTGACAAGAAGCGTTGATTTGGAGCTAGTTCCCATTTGGACAGGTCTGGCCTGCCAGCCATTCTTAAATAGGCTCATTGAAGCTGAAGGAGCAGATCTGATTGTCAAATGCAGAACTGGGAACTCTGCGTGAGATGATTAAAAAAAATCCATTGGACTTCCTCCTCTCTCAAGAAAGAGGAGCTTCTTTTCTTGAGTACCCCTGGTGCTTCTAGTACAGCTTATTAAATATCCTTTTTTACACAGCACAGCTCCAGGCTTCAGGCATTGTGTGGGAAGGCAAGAGTGGGAGGGAAGAGGAGGAGGGAGAGACACTCTACAACATCCTAGAACTCCAGGAGGGGAAATGTGACTTGATCCTAATGAATTAGCCAGAGTCCTTTGACCTGTAGTAAAACACATCTTTTGAATTCTTTAGGGAAAAGCTAACTGAGGTCCATGAAGAATTACAGAAGAAGCAAGAACTTATTGAAGATCTCCAGCCTGATGTGACTCAAAATGGTAAAGAACCAGGGGTAGCAATACCGAGTTTTGGGTGGGATGTTGGACTCATCTCTTCTAACTCACCCCCCCCCCATCTCAACTCTCCACCACACATAAACACATTCTTAGATGAACATGAAAGAGGAAGAATCTGCCGTATAATTGGGACACTGGTTCTTTTGGCTCCTGGGGAAGAGGTGCTGATTCACTTAGAACATTTTAGCTGCTCCTCTGGTCTCCTGGGTTTTTTTGTTTGTTTGTTTTGTTTTGTTTTGTTTTTAAGAGTTCAAAACTTCTGTCAGATTACTTTTTTTTAAAGAATTGTTGTTATCTTTTATTTTTCACTCAATAGTTATTTTATTTCCTGCTTTGATGGTTTCCTTGTCCTCTGCCATCCCCCTAGTATTTCATGGTATCCACCCCTGAAACAAAGAAAATAAGTGAATCAAACCAGCCTCATCAAGAGACCTTATCTATTTTCAGCCCCTGTCCAGAGGCCTCCAGACCCCATCCCAGGGGCATTCTTTGTTGTTGTCCCCTGGAAATCATCTTGGCCTTTGCATTAAATGGTGTGGCTGAGTTATCCCAGGCTGGGCTCTGTTCAGGGTTTTGTTTTCTTTACTTGGCATCATGTTACAGAAGGCTCTCCACCCTTTTCTGAATTCTTCATTGTCTTAAATTCCCAAAGCAGCTCAATATTGCATGGGCAGCTACCATTCCTGGGCTGCCTGTTGTTGTGGTGGTGATGGTGGTGGTGGCATTTGCTACTACAAAAAGTTCTGTTTTCAATATAAAAATCTTGGGTTTTTCTGTCTTTATGTGCACTTTAGTAAAGTTGCTGAGTCAAGAAAAATAAGTTATTTTTGTTAACATCTTTTGTTTTTTATATTGCTTCCATTTCTGAGTTTGCTCCATAAAGAGGGAAAAAAGCAGTTCCACAGACTGACCAAGAAGTCAGCTGTAACTGATTGTAGATAGTGTTCTGTAACTGTGCCCATCCCCCAAGTCTGCCCAGAACATGGAAGGCATTTTTCCTCAACTTTTCTTCAAGACCAAGATTAACATAATTCCAGTATTTCATTTCTTTTTTTTTTTTTTTTTTTTTTTGGTTCTTTTTAGTCACAGAATTCATTTCCTAGTTTTCCTTAGTTCTGCATCAATTCCTTCCCAAGTCTCCCTAAGTTCTTACTACTCATTGTTTCTTAGGGGACTGCAGTAACCCTATGCATCCCTATCATTTGGCTATTGCACAACCACTTGGATATCTCCATTGCTCCCAGTTCTAAAGTATAGTAGAGAAAACTGCTCCGAATATTTTGGTATATTGTATTGTGAGCCTGACCTTGACAGGGAGATGTCTCTGGCTCAAGATAGACAGTTAAGTCCTAGGTAGAATCAGGCCAGTCTACATACCCCACCCCTCACTCTGTGGCCTGGCATTATTATCCATGCACACATTCCTGCTGTGACCCTGGCCAGGCATCATCTGCTCGAATAGCCCCATGGCTATGTCTGGTCTGACCACACACACACAGCCACATGCTCTGGCCATGGCCTGCTGTCATTGTCCATGCCCAGAGTCCCATGCTGTGTCTGTGGCCCTGACTTTCCACAGCCTACCCCAACCCATCCTTTTTCATCTTGGTCTGTGTCCCAGGGGAGGTCAAACCTCACTATTATTGGGTTGTCATTTTTACTTGTTCTTGATTTGAAACAGGCTTTTCTGTACTTGTTTTTCACTTGTGATCTTTGAGAGAGCTATTTGTTCCTCTTCTTGGATTAGTTCTCTATGAGAAAAAGGCTTTTCATTTTATACATTTGTGTTACAGTCAGCATTGATAGGGAATGCAGACCCTAATCACAGAGATTGGATTTCACAATTTTTTTACCCTGATTAATTTTTTCTTTATCTGCATTGTTTTCTTTATCTGAACTGCATTGATTTTGTTCATGCAAAAGCTTTTCAGTTCCATAAGATCCAATGTATCCTCCTCAACTCTTGATATTGAACAGCAAATCATAACACTGTCTCTTCTAAATGACTAGTTACACATTAAGGGAAATGGATTAAAGAAGAAAGCCAAAGATGAAATTAAAAAAAAAACAAAAACAGTTCTAAACTTTTTTTTTTCTCTGCTCCAGTCTTTCAGAAGATAAATAAAATGTAAAATATATTCTTTTTTCTGTCCAAGTACTGTAATACCATGAATGAAATTTGAAATGGTCATATTTTTATTCATTTCTTTTAATAGTACAAAAGATAAATGAACTCGAAGCTGCCCTACAAAAGAAAGATGAAGATATGAAAGCGATGGAAGAGAGATATAAAATGTACCTAGAGAAAGCCAGAAATGTAAGTAGATTGGCAGCCACCCAATCATCATTGTCTTTGTTCCTTTATCAGAGCATTTATCAGTTTGTGGACTCTGTGGGTTTTATTTTATTTTTTTTCATTTTTTAAAAAAAAACTTAGTTTTATTCTTTTCTATTACATGTAAAAACAATTTTTAACATTTGCTTTAAAAGTTTTTCGAGTTCCATATTCTCTCTCCCATGGACATAGTGCTGTAATAGTAATAACCAGCCTCTGCAAAGTACAGGGTCCAACATAATGACCACAACAGCACTGACCAGCACATGTGGGGTGCTTTGAAGTTTATCAAGCCCCGTACATATACGTTTTCATCTCACCCTCACTGCTGCTCCAGCTGGTAGACACTATTTCTCTCCTCATGTAAATGAGGCCCCCCAGCATCTCTTTAGCATGGATGGCCCAGAGCACTGACACATTAGGATGTCTGCTCACCCTTTTTCATGAAGAAAGTGCTCTGGGCTGTGATGGCTGCAGGGATGTGGCATGTGGTATGTGCTTGAAAAGGGCTGACAGCCCAAAAAGAGGGAAGGGGAGGCAGTAACGAGTCAAATCATCTCTCTGGGAAGCCCCATGAATGAATGAGGCTTGAGGGGGGAGTTGGGCTGCTAGGGTGTTGTCATGCTCAGGATCCTCTACTCATTGGGAGATGGGGGGACATTGGCTGCTTGGATGGGTGGGCCTTAAACAATGTCAGGGTTTCTAGCAAGTAGAGAAGAAAGAAGAAGAGGGGGGCTGAAATGGTGGGATCCTCCTAAGCTGGAAGTGCCCAGGGAGCACAGGGCAAGGGCATTGGCATTGTGCCTTCCTGCTGCAGGCACTCTGCTTTTCAGACTTCATTACTGTTGAAGAACAGGAGACAGTTGGGTAAAGACAAGAATTCTGGTTCTATATTGGTGTTTCCTCTATCCTTCGCTGTCCCTGAACCCCACTCCCTGTTCTCTCTCCCTGAGCCAACTCTTAGAAAGATGGGAACTCTGTGGCTACGCCTGGACTCCTGTTCAGGGTCAACTGTGCCAGGTTCATGGGATTGGTGTAGTGCTCTGCGAACAGAGGGTTACATTCCTCGCATGGGAAGTATTACTCATTCAGCTACTAAATCACGCCTGCCTTATGCCAAACTCTGCCAAGAACTGTGATCCCCATTTCACAGTTGAGAAAGCACACCCAGCTGAGAAGTGTTGGAGCTACATTTGACCTTGGGTCTTCCAGACTCCAGGCCTAGAGCTATCCATTGGTGGGATCCCTTTACAAAGACTTCGATCTTTTTTTTTTTTTTTTTCCCCCACTTAGACAGTTTTACACAGTGGGTTTGTATTCCTCAGGAACCCCAAATTCCCTGACACCACACCTTGTTTCTATTGTGTTTTTGTTCAGTTCCATCTTACTTATATCTTGATATGCAGTATTTCTTTTCTCTGAACAGGTAATTAGAACCTTGGATCCCAAATTAAATCCAGCATCAGCTGAAATAATGCTACTGAGAAAGCACCTGGCAGAGAAAGACAGAAGGATTGAGATACTGGAGGTATATTTTCCATTTTTGCTCAGGCTCCATTTAGTCTTATTCGGCTCCCAGGCCCTGGGCTTGGACTCTAGAAAGTGTTTTATCTAGGTGTTTTGGAGCAAGATTACCTATCCCTAATGACCCAGTTAATAAGGGCCCCAATCTCCAGGTCCCTTTCCCACCCAGCACCTCCACCAGTCACTCCTGGTTGATTCATATTTGAATTAAGCAAAAGTGTTTCGAAAAATGTACTTGATCTCTTAGTAAATTGGGATGGCTATGGATTGGGTTCTCTGATACACGAACCCAGGCCTTTGTGCAGACCTCCCAGGGAACAGTTTTTAGCCCAATTCTTACTTTTCCAGCCAAGATGAACACATGGAGTTGCCTTGCTGCTGCCCAGGACAGCCAAGGATGACAGAGAGCATTTTAATCTGTTCACAGTAGGAATTCTTTTTTCTCTTTAACAGATGAGAAAAAGTGAAATCAAAAAGATATATCTTAAGCTCATACAGCAAAACTTTTCACTCCCATTCAGGGCTTTATACTCTCACTTGGTACTCTCTGCCATGTATGATACCACTCATCACTCAGTCTAAGAACCCTGGAACTTCCCTGGCTCCCACTGAGCTCCTCATGAGGCACCTTCCCAAGCCCCTTGATAATAGGTATCAGTAATGCAATGTCAATGTTGACCCTTCAAACAGTCCTTTTGGATGTTGACTTTAAATATAAATAACCTTTGACTGCTAGTATTTTGAGGCAAGTGATATATCCTTAATTGAAATCACAAATGGGATTTAAACAAACAATGAACAAAAATCTTTTGATTTATTTGAATCAGTATATTAAAAAAGTAAAGGACATACTATGAGCCAGGCATGTGATTGGCTTTGGGATACAAAGATAAAATGATCCCTGCTCTCAAGTGGTTTACATTTTGTTGTGTACATGTGTCAATCCATACAGAAAATCAGAACTAATTATGGGAAGAAAGCTCTGGTGGGAGGGGAATCTGAGGGAAACCAGAGATCAGTATGATTTCAAGAATAGTGTCTCTGTTCTAGATTCACTTGAAATCTCACATCACTTTATTTTTGAAAAATGATATATACACATACTTTCTTTGTACATAGATACGTGGGTGATTTTACAAAAGCTGTCCAGTTCTGTT
Organism: Sarcophilus harrisii; assembly: GCF_902635505.1. Classification (NCBI taxonomy): domain Eukaryota; kingdom Metazoa; phylum Chordata; class Mammalia; order Dasyuromorphia; family Dasyuridae; genus Sarcophilus; species Sarcophilus harrisii. The sequence goes on along the minus strand of NC_045429.1, from coordinate 16,984,310 downwards.
TATTACATTAAAAAATACTATAGATGATTATTAATTGGCTTTGGTACTTGGGTAGGAAGTTTTAAAAAAATTACTGATATTTTGTTTTTATATCACTTAATACTTCCCAATAAGTTCCTCCCTTTCCTCTTTTCAGAGGCTCTGCCTTAAAATAAAGAAGAAAAACCCAGTCTCACAATCTCAATCAACCCATCAGTTAAGCGTGACAACTTGTGCTCTATCCTGCTCTCTGGTTCCCTACAGAGAAGGGAAAAGGCCATATTGGTCTGTGTTTCCAGGATCATTATAACGAGTTTATTGTAATTTCATAACATAGGGAATAAGCATTTATATTTATCTACTGTGTTCCTGATACTGTGCTAAGCACTTTACAAAGATGATTTCACCTGCCCTTTGGGAGAGAGGGGCTATTATTATCCCCATTTATGGGGAAACTGAGGCATACAGAGGTTAAGTGACTTGCCTACACAATAATTAAGTACCTGAGGCTGGATTTGAACTCAGTGCAGTGCTCTTTCCATTCTGCACCCAGTTTACCTGTGTTCCAAGGCTTTTGTAAAAGGCATTTGGTCATATTTAAGCTTTGCAATTGTATATGCAATTTCAGGCTTATATTTTATTTTCAGGAAAGAACTGTATTAAAATGTTTAGTAGCAGTAGCTTATTCTGTTTATATCTGGAACAGTTTGATTTTTCTAATATTTCTTGCATCTTTTCCCAGAGTGAATGTAAGGTAGCTAAATTCCGTGACTATGAAGAGAAACTCATTGTGTCTGCCTGGTATAATAAGGTGGGTTGAAATCTCACTGTTTTCATTGATTAGAAAGAAAAATGTTAAACAACTTCATTAATATTTTTTTAAAAATTGATCAGAATCAACTTCATGTTTCATGGTTCTAAAAATTCACTTTTCACTAATTTCAGTTCAGCAAATGTTTATTCAGTGACTGCTTGTGTTTATTAAATCTGTGGCTAGAGAAGTGAAAGTTCAAATAACTCCTGTCCTCTATGTGCTTGTAAAGAGTCTGGGGGTTTAGAGCTAAAGTGGGATGGGATGTACCTTTAACCTACACAGCAACATGATGGAATGGGACAGGAGTGAAGCTTGGAGGCAGACAGTGGGTGAGGTATCCTTGGAAAACTGTGGGACAGGAGTAGCCCTGAAGTGCACTGGGATGGGATATACATGGGGTGCACTGGGATGGGATATACATGGGGTGCACTGGGATGGGATATACTGGTACCTGCTCAGAAGGTAATATGAGGTTGGTAAACCTCAGGGCAGAAAGTGCTTTGGGTGCCTAGGAGGG